>NW_028275160.1:11511076-12113076 GCF_013281855.1 Momordica charantia
TCTCCATCAGCCGAGTTAATCTGCATTGAAATCTTTCTCGAGCTCAACTTCTTCCTCCCAGTGTCGTCGTTTCATTTCTGCTATCTTCTCTTCATGGTTTTTTATTAGCTCTTCCCTCTCTGACTACAAAATTCCATCTCTTCATCTTGAAACTTAATGAACTTAGCAACGTCCTCCGCCCTAAGCCAGAAATTAAAAAGCATCAAGTAAAACTACGAAGTTTCTCGCAGCATAGTGTTCTCGAAATCCAATATATCACAACACAAGAACGTACCTGCTTCTGTATTCATCAGCATTCGATTGCCTTACATTTGTTTGCTTTACCTCTCGCGTTTCTCTTGCTGCAGCCTTTCGAAATTATCTTCTTTTTCATCTCTCGTGGCGTGCAAGAGTTTGATTTGTTCTTTAAAAAATTGCTCTTGCAATTCCATCTTCATAAGCAGGACAAAAAAAAAACTCTCATTAGTCACAAAGAACAGACAATATATTACCTTTTCTTGATACGAGAACATGCAGATTACTCAAGAATCTTATCATCAATAGTTCTTGAAAACACGCACATAAGGGACAACATTCACAGGGGTTTCAAGAATAAATATGTATGCAGTGATCATGTGTCAGTGAAACATATAAGAATACTGATGCAGTCAAGAGAGAGTGATTTAGAAGTGACATCAAGTTTATATATGACGATCAAAACTACCGCATATAATACATACCAGTTCAAGATTCAAGAACATATAGACCTCTTACTGAAACCTATTTTAATCTCTAAGACTCCCAGTTGAAAAGGCATACCTCTTCTTTGTTTTCTTCATGTTGCATGAGGGTTCTCTGTCTCACAATCCTATTTTCCTCTTTTGTTTTGCGGAGCTTTGCACTGACTATATCAAGAGATTCTTGGTAGGTCTTTGCCTTGTTTCTTTCTTTTACGACCTTGTTCTTCAACCAGATAAGCTGCTGGTTGTCCTCGCTCATTTGCTTCATCTGGTTTACCACCATCTCTTGGTATGATTTCATCTCAAACTTCATCTTAGATTTGCCTATTGAATAATTTTAAAAGATCACAGTTGAAATAGAACTTCATAACGTAATTGCAATAGCACATTCATGAAAATAAAAAGACTCGAAGACTTAAAATGATCTATAAAGACAGTAACAGACAGTAACAAAGATGAGAGATGAAACCTTGCATATGTTGGTTAAAAAAGTCAAGGTCTTCTTTGTCGCCATAAAACCATAAAGTTGGCGTTTCCCGCCTGGATAGAACACAAACCCTCCTACGATCCCAAGCATTTCTATCTGTTCCTTGCTCAATGAAATGCTTGTGCAGACGATCAGCCTCAAAATAACCCCTTGCTGAGGTCTCAAAGATTAAAACACTCATCCCACGATGCCCCTGGGGACCATATGAGTGTCGAGCCTTTGTAGCAGGATATGAACTGAAGTACTCAAGAAGTTCCTGGTTTCCCATGCCGGTCCACTGCAATCATCACGACAGGGAAAGTGGGAAAAGAATGACAACCAGCTCGGGTAACAAGTATAATAGCATATAAGATAACAACTGCATTGGAAACTTAATTCACTAATCTGTCCTTTCTTCAAGCATCTGATAAGAAAACATACCTTGTCATTATCATCCTGCTCAAGCTTTGTATTCATAACAATAACCATAGGAGGCCAAACTATCTCGTGGTCTTTCCTCATCTTTCAAACCTTTCCATTTACCAAATTGTTCCCCTGCAGGAACAATAGATGCTCCCTTCCGCTGCAATTCCTCGTCCAGAAGTTCTGCTAGCTCTCTATGCAGCTTCACCCTTTTAGATCCTTTTGTTTTGGCATGTGTCACCAAGGGTTGCAGGCACGGTACCAGTCAATGGCCACCAGGGCCTCCTTGGCATGCTGGACAATGCCACTGCCTGGCAGGTTCATTAATTCCTCAACCGTCAAACTATCCAAAATCTCAAAGAACTTCTTAACCATCTAGTCTTCTTTCGAGTTTCAAAGCTCTTTTGACTCGCATCGGAATCAAACTCGTCACTTAACACATCATCATCACTATCCTCAAGATCATCAGAATCATCATCATATCGTCAATATTGTCATTATCGTCATTCTCATCACTCAGATATGAGTTTGAGTTATGTTCATCTTGATGTTGGGCATCTTCCAAAACCTTATTTTGACTGGCACCCGCCCTAGATGGCCAATTCCAGCCATTCTCCAGGGGAGGGCGAATAACAGGCGGTGAAGTCCTATAACTACTCTCTGAAGCCCTGGGTTGGATCCCTCTTCCAGCCATCGTCCTAGCGGATTGAGCTTGCCAACTCTTACCAGACGCCTTCCTCGTCCACACCACCATTGCGTGTGCCAGACGTCTGAGCCACCTCTGTTGATTTGGGACTAGAATCGGGGCACCCATTGTTTAGATGCATTCGGGCCCTCTCCTGGACTTTTAGCATAAACTTCCCAATCACCATCTGCCTGTCCAGGATCCAGGCTAACATCGGCTACACCCGACTCAAATGATCTACTGTAGTGGTAGAAATCCAGAAACATTGCTCTTATTGGTGCCTGGATTTAAAGGCTTCCCACGCCCTCTGGTTGAACTCATTTTTTATGCAACCTGTACAATATTGTACAAATGAAACTCAATCAGACAAATTTTTCTATAAGCAGTGACAGCAAAAGACGCATACGAAACCCACACGATCCTTGGCTGAAGTCCCAAATAACTTTTCCAGCCATTAACAAGATGAAGCAGATATTAAACCAGGCGCACAAAAGAAAAATAATAATGAACAATAAATATTAGAAACCTAAAACACGTTCGAGGTCAAGGATCAAGAGCTAACACATTCAAGTAATAATAAATGACGCCGAAAAATGCATTTCGGATTCCTGAGTTAACGGCGAACAAGAAAATATAATCTGTCAACAGAGTCCAGAAGCAAGGCACAAAAAAGAGAAAAAAGACAATAAAAGATGATTCCGAGAATCGAAAGCCATGCAGCCCGCGGAACGGGAATAGATTCTCAGAATAACATAAAATCCACACAGGCTTCCATACTATGAGATTTCGCTTTCTTTCGCCTCAGGTTTTCAAACACTCAAACAAAACTTGATCGAAACATACAAGGTTGTAAAGAAATCCATTAAAACGATTGAAATGCCCAAGAAATCACAGATGCTTCCATGCTAAGGGAACCAAGAAACCAAAACACTGGGAGAAAAAGACACTCCGTGATTGCACGATAGAGAGTGGATACAGAGAGAGTTACAGTAGTACTTGAGCGATTGTCGCCGGAACGGAATCCAATGTCGGAAAAAGTGAAGCCGGCGAAGGAAGACGGCAGGCTATCGCGGTGTGAGACGCCGGAAATGAAGCAAATAGACAAGCGAAAAGAAAAGACTGAGAGTGACCGGCGAGAATAAACGGAGGACCAGCAAGACCTTTAACTCGTCTCATTTGTACGGACGCGGACTCCAAATAATTCTTGAATACAATTCAATTCCTAAATGGTTTGTTTGGTGTGATATTTTTTAGGTTTAAATATTACTTTATTTTTAAGACTTCCTTTAATTTAGCCTCTTTTCTTTTAAAATACAACGCTTATCGACATGAGCCTAAAAGTATTAGTGCATGTTCCTGACGGGGAGGGTATGAGTTCGAATTCCCCAACTCTCACTTGTTCTACTACAAAAACATTATCATTTTGGTTTATAAAATTTTATACATCGTGTAATCTTTCAATCTAAATTTAAGCTACATTTCAATCAAATTAGTGAGTGAAGCGCGGTGCTAAAATTTTGGTTGAAATATATTGATCAAAATGAAAATAGAAATCACCAAAAATTCACTTTTTTTAAATATAGGAACTAAGATATACATTTTGAAACTAAAGAGACGAAAATTAGCAAATGATGAAAGAATATATAGACAAAAATAAATGGCTATTTAATCTTAAAGGTCTTGACTATTGGATGGGAACAAGTTCATTTTCGAAGTTTTTTTTTCCCTTCTAGTGACAAAAGTCGAATGTAGTGTGACCAAACAAATTTTTTCTCCTCCTCTTTTGAAGCTTCCTTCAAGCATGTCGTGAGAGCAGCGAATACTGTCGCTCATATTATGGCTTCTACTGCGGCGTCTTCTGATGTAGGCACGTTGTGGACTTCTCAAATCCTAAAGCTAAAATGAATGTGCTTGAACCTATTGTAGCTCAGGTGACATCTCCGTTGATTTAATGAAATTTTATTTTTCTCTCAAATTTTTTTATTATCTAAATTTTAGTAATCTGCAAATTTATCTTAACCAATTTTAACATTCATTTATACGAAGATATAATTGATAAATGTTAAGATGTAAACGGATTATATTGAAAAAATATTTAAATATAAAGACTAAAATATATTTTAAGCTTTAAAATAATCATTCTAACCCGTAAACTTTGAGCATAGTCGATTTTAGAGTTGGGTGATAGTCATTTGGGTTTTCTATTTTAATATTTTATTTTAAAAAGAATTGGGAAAAAACTAAGAAATCAAGATATAACTTTATTTATAATTATTTTTATATTTTTAATAACTTTCTCTTAAATTTGACATTAAACGTTTTCTTTCCTTTGAAAGGGTGATTTAAATACTTTTATGCTAAAATATAAATTTATATAATATTACACGTAAACACGATGTGAGAATTCGAATATGCTATTAAGAGTGAATTTGGTATTTTTAATATTTTTTAATAATCATCACTTATTTTTTCACTAAAGTGTTTTCTGAAAATTATATTTTAAAACAATTCCATTTTTAAAAAATATTTATTTGTAAAAAAAACTGAAAATTTTAAAAAGCATATTTAATTATCCAAAAACCACTTTAAAAATACACTCTAAACTAGTAATCTATATCTATATCTATACTATATTAAAAATGTAGGATGTAGGAAAAACATTTTTGGACACTTTTGCCCTTTACTAACTTTACAAATTTACAAATTACGCCATTAATATATTATTACAAATATTAAATTAATTATTAATTATCAATACTATAAATGCATGAAATATAAAAGGTTAGAATGCAAAAAGTTTTCCAACAACATAAAATTATTTTTTCTTTAAATAAAATTCATACTAGAATTTCAAGAGTTTTAGAATTTGAAAAGCTTTTGTAACGTTTTATCCTCTACTACTATAAAAATAGGCTTTCTTCTACATGTTTTTCACAAGTTTCAATACTTTTTTATTCTTAGTTCCTTGAAACATCTCTCAAAGATGATTCAATCTTGAAAACATCTAGAGATATTTGTGACATATTCATCAAGTTGCAAGAGAGGCATATGTTGAATCTACATATCTCGAATACTAGGTTTGTGACATTACCATTCCACAATTTTACAAAGTTGAATAATAGTATCTGTCAAGCAATGTGAGCATATTTACTCTAAAAGATGAGTGTATAGTAAGTACTTGGATTTTTTTGTTACTATTGTTATTTTTCTAATTAGTGTGTTTTTTATTTGGAATGATTCTTTTTTTAGCCATTTTATTTAGTTTAGGATTTGGATTTTTTTTTGTTACTAATGTTTTTTATTGTTTAGTGTATTTTTTTTATTTGGAATGTTTTTTTTTAGCAATTTTATTTAGAATACTTGTTTAAAATATAGATAATTACAAGCTCATGTTCTTATTGTGAAAAAAAAAAAACAATATAGAAGTCAATATATAAAAAAAATGTTTAATTAATAAATTAATTATAAACAATAATTTGTATAGAATCGTAAAAGTGGAAATAAAACTTTTGGTCATTTTATTTTCTAATAAAATTTGAAGAGTTTTTCTTTAATAATTTTAATTATAATATAAATTAAATCAATAAAATAATTTATATTTAGCTAAAAAAAATTCAACATATAAACAAAATGTCAGTCCTAAATAAATATTTAATAAACAAACAAAATAAAAAAATAAAATAAAGGACCAAATAATTCAAAAATAAAATATTAAAATACCTATTTACTTTTTTATTAATATATAATTTTTCCTTTACTTTTAATTTATTTATTTACAAAATATATCATTAACAATTAATTATAAATAGTATATTTAAAAAATAATTATAATAATACATTTTATTATTAGTAATTAGCTGTCAATAATAATAAATATATATAAAATTATCTTAATTATTTTTAAAATAATTATACTTAAAATATTTTACGTGAAATTATATAAAATTAAGTTACCTTATAATTAAAAAAAAATTATACGTGCACATGGTAATACACTAGTTATTCTAAAATGATTCGTCGAAAGATAATTCTATTTAAAAAAATATTTTAAAGAACCCTTCCAAACACTGTAAATTATTTTCGAATATGATGATTATTTAATATATTTAAAACTTTAAAAACATTAAAGACATGAGATACAGATATCAAACTTCTTTACAAAACACATTATATTATTTTGAAAAAATCGAGTACTTGGGATTGTTATTTGCAAAAATTATATTTTGAATTTTGTTTTTATCTCTAATTTTCGCTCTAATTTTTCTACTCTTTTATATTTTTTTTTAACATATCTTTTCTCTCAACTTTATTTTTTTCTCCAAAATTTTTCTTTTTGTCTAATTTTTGTTCACTATTTATTTTCTAAATATTTTTATTTATCTCTCTAAAATTTATCTTCCAAAAATTTATTTACATCTCTATTTTCATGTCTCTACATTAGGAAAAGACAAAAATTTCCACAGAGTCGGGTCCCAAAAATAGAAAATGCATGTCCTGATCTCGTCCCTGTCCCCGATTCCATTTTTAAATAATTAATATATATTATTACACGTTTTTTATACTTAAATTCTAAAAATAATTAAAAAATTATAGAACCGATAATTTTTCTCGAGAACATCTCTCGGACCCAAGAACTAGGTGGAGACGGAGACTAAAAATTTTCACGAGCCCGAGAATGGGGGAGAGCATTCTCACTTGCACTCACACCATTGTGATCTCTACTCTACATAAAATTTTCTGTATTTTCAATTTTCTAACTTTTTAAAAACAAAAAACTAAAAATGGTTATCAAACATGCTTTAGTTTTTATTTTTTTAAAAACAAAAAATGATTATCAAACGTATATGGTTTTGTTTTTTAAAAACAGAAAATCAAAAATCAAAAACTAAAAATAAGAAAAACCAAAAGGTAAAATGGTTATCAAAACGGGTCCTAAATGTTTTAGTATACGAAGTTTCTTTTTACCTAAAATATGATTTGAAATAATATTATTGTCGGTGATAACAAATAATGGAAATCATTTATTTGAAATCATGAAAAACAAACCGACCATAAAAGTACCGACCATTTTATATATTTAGTTTTGTGTAATCACTAATTTATTGTGGTCATTAATATAAGCTATATTTGAAATTATTTGTTTAGGTTATATTTTTGTAATAATTCATGTACGGATTTTGTTATTACCTTTCATTTTATCCGATAGATTTAGATTTACTCTTTTGTCCAATATCGTACTAGCTAAATCATCATGTATAAGTCTAATTTACCTTTATATATCGATATTTAAGTAATAATATTAATGACAGTCTGAATATTGTTCAGTCACATATATATTCAACCAATAAAAATTAAAGATTCGAATCTCCCGTCCATTAAAGATTTAGAAATATGAAAAAAAATTAATTTATAAATATACAAACAACCATACACTCCCATTTTCCAACAAAGTAAACTAAAATAATCGCAACCCTTTTGGAATATTGTTGAACTTGAAACAACCTTGTTTGGTTTTATATAGATGTTTTTATAGAGAGGATAGGGAATGGACGGGGATGAGGAAGGATTTTTTTTCATCTCCATCCCCACCTCATTTAATTCTTCATCCTTGCGAAATTTGAAATTTTGTAGGGATTGAGGCAGGGATTCTCCACCAGAAATTTGTGGGGATCGGATTCCCGATAGATAATTACTCTCGTTTATTTTTTAAAAAAATTATTTTTCAACTAAATAATTTTTTAGAGAAATTTCTATTTGTTACATAATTTCCAATTATAAAACTCTATTTACATGGAGAACATATTGTCCCGGTGAAACTCTTCCCCCTCCCTCCCAATTCCTATGGATAAAATGGACATTCCTGCTTGGACTTGTAATTGGTCTTTGAACGGTGACTCTTTGGAGAGCAAAAAAATAGATTTTTAATAAATATTGTTACTTTTAAATTTGGCAAGTTTATCAATTTTCCCATAAACTTTCCATTTTGTTAAATTGTACTTTAGTCTTAGCAAAAGTTTAAAATATTGATGTCGAGGTCTCGATTTTACAAAAATGTCAAACTTCAATAAAAATTTCTTGGAAAAACATGAAAGCTGTGGAAATTGATAAAAGTTGTTTGAATTAGTACGTAAAACTTTAATTGTAGCATACTTAGGCTATAATTGATAACTTTTAATCATGATATATAAAAATATAAGTAATATATACCTATGAAATAAAAGTTTTGAAACAAAATCATGAAAATTAAGAATTATAAACTAATAATGACTTTTTTTAGTACAAAACTAATAATGACTTGATAAGACCAATTAAGCACATATAAAATAAGTTAGATGCACCTAGGGAATTAATAACAATAATTTAGAATACCTAAAATGAGAATAATAATAATTAATAGTATGATTTTTAATAATCACAACTAAATAAATTACTAAACGAAATTAAAATTACTTAATAAATTGGTAATATAATAAACAAATATTTAAGAATTGAAAAATAATAATTGCATCATTAAAATTTAAAAATAAAGATTGAAATATAAGAACGAAGATAACGAACTCTAAAATTTAATTAAGAAAATAAGAAAGATTGGAATATAATTTTGACTTTTAATTTATGCAAGAAATAAATAAATGAGAATTGGAGGGCACTATAAGAAAGTGGTGAGAATTTGAAATTGAGGTGTGAACAAAATCTAAGAGAGGAAACTCTGTGAAGAATATTAAAAAGAAAAAAGAATTTGGAAATTGAGATTTATCGGAAAAAGTGAGAGTGAATTGAATATTTATTATTGGTAAGAAATAATAAAAATTTTAAAATAAAATAAAGTAATTTAAGTGATTGAAAAAGAGTTTTGAAAATGGTATAAATTTGATGGAAAGAAAGAGAAATTGATGAGTGATTAGAAACAATTTGGAAATTGTGTAAATTTAAATTTGAAAAAAAAGACAGATAATAATTAGGTTGAAGTGATAAATAAAAAGTATTCGTCAAACTATTTCTAAAAATCAAACATCTAAAATTAAATGAAAAAAAACTATGATTCAGGTCGACATGTTGCTGATGTGAATCTTTTAAGAAATTTCCCTCCCATGCATGTGGAGCAATTAATTAATGCATAAAATGAGCAATTAATTAATGCATAAAATTAGCTATTATATAATAATTTTGCTTAAACTCACCGGTAAAAAAAAAACACCCTAAATTATTCTTCTTTGAAATTCTATATATGAAGTTAAAGCATATCGTAACCTTCTTCTCTCAATTTATTTTTTTTTTATTGAAAAAAAAAAAAGAGAAAATAAAGTGGGGCACAAAACTTCCCTGAGAAGTTTCTTTATAAAAAATGAAAAAAAAAGGAAAAGAAAGAAGATAAGGTGGAGAGAGAAATGGGAAGAGAATGGTAAAAAAAAAAAAAAGATAAGAATAAGAAGAAAGAAAGAAAGAGAGGGAAGAAATGGTGGAGGAAGAAGAAAAATGAAAGAAAGCCTAAAAGCTATCGAAAAGTTGCCGAAATAGTGTGATCAACGTCGAGAATGGATTGAGTAAGCTTATATGCCAAGCAGATCGAAATGATTTATAGATTGAAATTCACTAATTAATAGCTCGGTGACTGGTTTTTTGTTATATTAACTATTGTAGTAATGTTGAACTTAAACTCTGAAATCAAATTTGACTCGTGTTCATATCAAAGATTTAGTTATTAGAAATGTTGGGACCCACATAAGGAATGCAATGTTTTTGTGCTAAGTGGGCCAAAGGAAGAAATATAAAATGGTGCAGCACTAAAATAGCTATGTGTTGCAGCCCATGTACCAATAAAAAATAGGGAAGATATGTTATTATAGCCCGTGTGCCAAGGAAGGATCGTGCACTATTATAGTGCAGTCGCGCACTAAAATAGTGCAACTAACTATAGCGCTGCGACACTTTAGCGCGGCCAGCATCTTATTGCAGCCATGATCTATGTGATAGTGCTATCTACCGTAGATGTAACTTAACAAATGACCTTCCTCCTATAAATATGGGAGAGGAGCAACCCTTCAAGGTAAGTGAAATCAGCCAAATACATCTCCTTATCCATCTCTTTAATCGGAGTGTGGTTGGCTAACACCACACAGGTGTTAGCTTTATAATTTCCTTTTAATCACAGGTTTCATGGAGATTTGGTATATACCTGACCTTTATAACCTTAACGGTCGGCCCAATCGGTTTTGCAAAATTCATCTTCTTGACCCGACCGGGCTCCCCAAAAAGTGATTCAATAGTTGGCGCCGTCTGTGGGGATGACTGTCAATCACTATACACATGGATCCTAACCATAGTCACACGATCCAAGAAGACAACCCGGCCTCGGGACAAGGATATTCACTATTCCCCCCGAGTCTAGGAGGACCACAACCCAGCTTCTCGCACCCTATCCAGGGTACAAGGGAAGCAAACAAAAATTTACAATCACCACATACTTTGTGGACAAGTCAGAAATACCCTGATGTCAATGGAGTCGGTATACGCAAATTAATTGAGATGTGCAGGGTCTAAAGGGAGATATGGTCCAAGTCCTAGTTCTTTTAAAACAAAAAGAAAATCTCGGAACTTGCACTAGTTCTTCCGCCCACATTCATCTTGTTAGAGACCCAGCAAAAGGATATCCCTGGTGGAAGTGGAAGATGAATCACGAACAAATCATCCTCCAAATCCATTTGAGAAATTAATCCTAAGAGGAAATTAATCGGTTAAGAGATCCCCCTAAGAGTGTCAACTCTCCCAACTCGTCTCCTAGTAAGCGAAGAAGCCACCCAGCATGGTCATATTCTAACCTAGATGGGGTAAGAACTTACAATTTAGGGAATTCCTAAGGAACTGGCAAAGAGAAAACGTAAGTCAAGAATATCGGACTTACGCACGTTCCTCAATGATGGGCGTCAGAACCCAGCTATAAATCAACAAGCTCCTATACCTACCAATCCTAATGGCCACACCGACAAAGTGTCGAATGAAGGAAATTTCCACGAGGAATCCGGTACCCCCTTTACAAATAACATCATGGCGGTAGCCATACCTTCTAAATTCAAATGGCCCACCATGAACCAGTATGATGGTACCAAGGATTCACTCGATCATGTGGACACTTTTAGTGCATGGATGGACTTACAAGGGGCTCGAGATGAAATCAAATGTTCAGCATTTTCATTAACCCTAGCTGGCCTGACCAGCACCTGATATCAGCAATTAAAAAAACGATCAATAACTTCGTTCAAAGAGTTAACTCGAGTTTTCTTACCCAATTTGTAGGAGGGCAGGGGTAGAAAATACCAGCCACTTATTTATTGACAATCAGATAGAAGGCCAACGGAACCATTCCCCATAATCAAATCATCAAAAGGTGAAACAGGAAATGAGAACCTCTCCATAAATGGAGAATTTATTGTTGGTAGGCCCAAATCTCGTAATTCATGACACAATGGGCTTAGCCACTTATTGCGTCAACACAACCATGCTAACAACACGTACAAGTATACACGAAATTGTTGATTGTAGTACAAAACGAGGTCGAATCTACAGGGACTTTAGATTATATTTCAAACGATGTTCACAGATACCAAAAGCGTAAAACAAAGAAATATAGGTGTTCTTTCATAACTAAAAACAATAAAATAAACAAAACACAACGAAAAGCAGCAACAAATCTCAGCAGAAGAACATTCGTAGAGCAGATAACAAGAAGAAGAACCAACAACAGAATATGAAAATTGGAGTTAACAGATATGGAAAAGTGGGGGAGATTCAACATGCATTCACAGACCTATCAACCTACCCTTTAGCTCATAACATTCATTTATGTGCAACTCGACTTAGTTCCCTTCCGAGACACCCAAACATGGATACCCACAACTCTCGTTGTTAAGTTTTCAAGCAATAAAAACAAGTTCTAGGCATGATTAGGGGATTCCATTATTGAGAATTCACAAATACTATAGAAAAATACTAATCACTAATGAAGCAAGTCAGCAAACCGTAAGGCCTCTTAGGTCAATACAGAAGCTAGCATACAGAACAAAGTGGCCAACAATGCTCAATAAGATATAAGAAATAAACACAGCTTCATTAAAAAACGAATATAGCAGCTAGAGGTTCAGTTTCATAGTAGTTACTACATGGGAATCTCCCTCGAAATGAGGTTTAGCTCATAAATGAAAAAGAAAATACAATGGGTAAAGGGAGAAGACAACCCATCTTAGGGAACAGCAGAAAAAACCGAAAAAGAAGTAGATGACAGCTCAAAACTGCAGTGGAATATCCCCTCTGTCGTCAGCTTTTCCGTCCCAAAAATGGAGAGAATCCTCCTCTTTGTCGTTTCAGCTCGAAAAAACGTGCTCCTATTGGGATTTGTGAGTTGCGGCTAGGGTAACATACCCCTTTTATATCGGGTTCCATTTTTAGGGCACCAGCTGGAAATTGTACGGACATGGTAAATCCTGTGTCTAGGCTATTACTGTGCGGTGAATCCATGCTCTAGCTCTGCTTCGCTCCAGCTTTCATCTCCCCTGTCTAAAAAATGCTTCACTCACTCTTCTATAGGCTTAGCACTCTCTTCATGCTTAATCTTCTGCTTCCAAACCTGTGCATTTACACCAGAAATGAGAGCATATAGTGCAATATTTAGCCAAAGCATTCAATACCTAACACTTTTAGCTCGGATTCCATTTTCTAATATTTTGTAGGCTATTTACAAACTAAACTCGACATACTTTGACATTTCTTTGCATAAAATCACCCAAATAAACACTAGAATAACTCACTTTTGAAGAGTTATCACCACTCATAATTCAGCCTCATCATTGGGTTCCCAGCCCAAAGAAGTAATGACCCAATCTTGGCCCAGGCCCAAGCCCTACGGGCCTCAAGTCAAGCCCGACCCAACCACTCAAACCTAGGCTCATAGCCCAATCCATGGGCCTAAGTTGATGGGCCAAAGTTGGATCGGGCTTGGATCGGCCCGTATATTAATATATTTTTAATTATTATATTTTAAAATTTAAATAATTTGCAAACTAAGTTTTTTATTTTTAAATTCTAGAATATGTGTTTTTATATAATTTTTGGTACATTTTTTTTGTTATTTTTATAATCTTACTAATAATTTTTATTATGTCATATTTTATAAATTTAAGTTGTCTTTTTAAAAATTATATTTTTATTTTTTAAAAATTAAATTTATATCTTTTTACCATAGAAATTGAAAATTTAAACACTCTGAATTGGAACTTGAGAGGATTTGAGATTGAGAATTAGAATTAGAATTTGAGTGAAGAAAAAGAAAAGAAGGTTGATATTTATTAGAAAATTTTGTATTAAAAAATTTTAAAAATTACAACCTAAATATTAGATATGTTTAAAATAATTTAAATTTTGAATTTGGGAAGTTGGAGAGTTCCTTGTAATATGTTTCAAAACAATGATTTAAATGAGATATTGGGAAGTGGTAGAGTCTCTTCGTAATATGTACAAGAGGGGGAAACAAAAGATCCTACATGTAGCCTACCATATCTAATTTATTTTTTATAATAAATAAATAATAAAACAATATATTAATATTATATAATATAAATATTAATAAATATTGGATCGGGCTTTTGGGCCGGCCTTACGGGCCAATCCAAATATGGCTCAAACGAGCTGGCCCACAGGCCGGCCCAAATTAAAAAATGAATATCTATATCCAATCCAATTAATAGAAGGGTTGGATTGGGTCGGGCCGGTCAAAACGTTGACCTTGGATCGAGCTTGGATCGAGCTTGGCCTGGGCCTGGGCCGGCCTTTAGGCCTCGGGCCCGATGATGAGGCTGACTCATAATCCCCTACATTACAATCCTCACCACCTAAGCCAAACATACTGAAAAGTAAAAATCAAAGAGTTTCAGGATTACCTTGTAAAGTCAAATGCACAATTCTTTGCCAAAAACCTTCAACTCCAAGTTGCTCTTCACTGTTTTTCACCAATCCAAAAAATTTTGCTATCAAAGTGAAATGTTACCTTCTTATATGCACACCCAAAACACCCTAAAATAAGGGGCAACAGTTTGGCAATTACAAAAATCATCAAAATTCACAATTAGAGGATAGTCCCTGTGTAAACACTTAACTCAATATTTGTCCAAATGAGGGGTGAAAATAGCGTAACCATGGAAGGTAAAGATGAAGATAGGGTGGTGGGTAGCAGAGATATTGAGAAACATCCGAAATCAAAGCAGCCGAAAAAAGAAAGTAACAGTAATCAACACAAAAAAGGCCAAAAACGGAAATAGAGGCGGCAACCATATTATGTGTAACACTAATCAGTCAAGCTTGAGAAAACCTGTTACGACACAATGATATGCCACATACTGTTTGTCTTTATTGATTTCTCTGATTAATTACTTGTGTAATTGGTGTGATTGGTCCTATATGTACTTCTTTATCCATTATTTTGGTCTACTGTGACCTAACCTCCTTGATTTATGAATTGTTTAACTTCTCTGATACGCTAGCTTGTAATATTCTCTTAGCCCTTCTATTTTTAAAGGACTTTGATGGCTTAATAGTAGGATGAGAAAAATCTTCTGCCAGCACTCTTCTTTGTCTTCTTTTGTTACTACTGTAATTATGAAACTAAACTTGGTATCAAAGTAAACCATGGCCAACGCCAACACAAGCTCTTCATCCAAAGGAAAAGGAGTTGAGGTAAGATCTAGAACCTCTTCTGTTGGAACTCCTTCCTTCACTAACCTTCTGAATCAAGTAACATCCATCAAATTAGATAGGAAAAATATTTTGCTTTGGCAAAATATAGTTCTTTCCATACTGAAGAGTTACAAACTTGAAGGCCATCTAACTGGAACAACTCTCAGCCCTGAACTATCAATCATTGTGCCACCATCTGAAGATGAGCCAGAAGGTTTGCTCGTCCCTAACCCTGGATATGATGTTTGGGCTGCGGCTGATCAATTATCGGTAGGATGGTTGTACAACTCAATGACTCCAGAAGTGGCAGCCCAAATTATGGATAGTGATAATGCAAAGAAATTGTGGGATTCTCTTCGGGAGTACTTTGGAGTTCAATCACGTTCTCAGGAAGATTTCAATCGACAAATGTTACGACAAACAAGAAAAGGAACAATGAAGATGTATGAATACCTCTCACTCATGAATAAGTATTTTGATGCTCTGCAGTTATCTGGATATCCAATGGATATGAGATGTTTCATCTCCTATGTGATATCTGGTTTGGGTGAAGAATATACTCCTATTGTCGATGTGATTTGAAACCAAAATATGAGCTAGAGTGAAATCCAGTTACAACTTCTCTCTTTTGAGCAACGACAAGATCGTCTTCAAGCCTTAAAAGGTACAATTACTCTTAATCAAGCCTCTTTAAATTATGTGAACATTAATCCGTCAAAACAAACATAATCAAGTCAGCCAAGTCGAGGAAGTTTTCAAGGAAACTCACGGGTGGTTGTGGAAGAGGTAGAGGTAGATATGATACCGACTCAAAACCAATTTGTCAGATTTGTCAAAAAACAAGACATGTAGCAGCTGTTTACTACCATCCATATGATAAGGATGAAGCTCAAAATATTGAAATAGTTTGTCATCCTCCACCTCTCAACAACCAAGGATAACTGAAAACAACGGCCTTAATCGTCATACCTTAAACAGTTCAAGACCCTGCTTGGTACTTGGACAGTGGGGCAAGCAACCACATCACAACAGACTTAGCTAATCTCACTCTAAAGGAAAACTACACAAGTAAAGAGACTATTATGCTAGGCAATGGTTCTAAGCTTATTATTAGACATATAGGAACTACCTTTATTAAAGCAAATAATAGAATACTTATGCTCAAAGACCTCTTACATGTACCACAGATGAAAAAGAATCTTATCAGCATCTCAAAGCTTATCAAGGATAATGTTGTGACTGTTGAATTTTATGATTTACTCTATGTGTCAAGGACAAGGCAACGAGGCACGCAATAGTGGAAGGAAGACTTAGGAGCGGGTTCTATCAGTTGGACCTATTCTCTAATGCCTCAAACCAAGTCCAAAAGAATAGGGCTTCAGCTACTGGTGCTTTTTTGTTGTCTGTCATGGTGCTAAAGTCAGGAAATGTTAGCTGCCAACGAGAATTGACTACTCCAAGCAGTTTTATTTTTTTGTCTTGTACAAAAGATGTTTGCCATCATAGATTGGGTCATCCATCATCTAGAATATTAAATAAGATCCTGACTTATTGTAATATTTTGACGAAAAGTAATGACAAATTGAACTTTTGTGAGACATGTAGATATGACAAGTCTCATCGATTACCCTTCACTCTATCTGATTCCAGAGCAAGTAAACCATTTGAACTAGTTCATATTGACCCATGGGGTCCTGTACCAATCAAGTCTACAAATGGAAACTTACACTATCTAGGTTTACTTGATGAGCATAGTCGATTTACTTGGATCTATCCCTTGAAACACAAAGAAGATGCCACATACTTTTTCCAATAGTTTCAAGCTCATGTGGAGAATAAGTATAATACTAGAATTGAAATCATTAGGATGGATGAAGGAGGGAATTTAAACCACTGATACAGTTTGGAAAAGGAAAAGGAATACATATTCAACTCACTTGTCCATATACATCAGCACAGAACGGAAGAATAGAACGAAAACATCAACATTTGGTTGAAACTGGCCTCACTTTACTTACCCAAGCAAGGATGTCATTAAACTTTTGGTGGGAAGCTTTTCATACTGTAGTGTTTCTTATAAACTTAATGTCCTCCCCAACTACTGATAATATCAGCCCAATTCAGATTCTTTAAGGCCTACCACCCAACTACATTATATTGAGAGCCTTTGGGTCAACATGCTATCCTTGTTTACAACCCTATAAGCAGCATAAGTTTGACTTTCACACTGAAAAATGTGTTTTTATAGGCTACAATGATCATCATATGGGTTATAAATACTTGAGTCCTACTGGTCAAACCTACATCTCTCGTATGTGTATTTTAATGAGATAGATTTCCCTTTTCAACAGCTTTTTTCTTCGAATGATTCTACCACATCCTCTACCGGCTATTCTATACTGTCATGGTTGCCAATTTCTATTGCTTTAGGACATTTAGATGTAGCTTTTCATATTGGACATCATCTTAATACTTCTCCCATATCATTGCATGATAGCAGAAATCTTCCAGATCCTTCTTCACCCGTTGTCTCCCCTATTGTCACTGATATAGTTGCCTCAACCTTCCTTCCTGACCCAACTCCCTTAACTCATAACACACAAACTATCCACCTTTCCCCACAAATTGTCTCCACCCCAACTGTTATCAATAATCACCCCATGGTTACAAGGGCTAAAACTGGTGTACATTGCCCTAAATAATTCTTTGGCTGCATTTCTCAACTCCACACACAACCTGACTTTTCCCTTATTGAACCTACTGCCTATAATGATGCTTCACCCACAAAGCGTGGATTAAGGCTATGGATGAAGAATTCACAGCTCTCTTTCAAAATAACACTTGTTGGCACCAAGTAGGTTTATAAAATAAACGTGATGCTGATGAAAATATTCAGCGATATAAAGCGCAACTGGTTGCTAAGGGTTATCTTCAAACTCCTGGCATTGATTATAGTGAGACATTTAGCGTTGTGATCAAGCCTTCCTCTATTCGGATTGTTCTTACACTTGTTACGAGACAATGACCTATCAAGTAGTTAGATGGGATCAATTCTTTCCTTCATGGCAATCTCCAAGAAACTGTGTTTATGACACAAGCTAAGGGTTTCGTTGATTCATTTAAGCCTCATCACGTGTGTAAATTGTCTAAGGCTGTTTATGGCCTTAAACAAGCTCCCCGCACCTGGTATGATCGCCTTCGCACCACTCTTCTCCAATGGAAATTTGTCCAATCTCACTCTGACATGTCTTTATTCATATTTCATCAAGGCAGTCTTATGATTCTTATACTAATTTACGTGGATAATATCATATCTAGTCTTCTATTGGTCAATCAAATTATCCACCAGTTACAAATCTGTATTTGCTCTCATAGACCTTGGCTCCTTGCATTATTTTCTTGGTATTCAAGTTCAAAGAAGTACCACAGGCTTATTGCTATTTCAATCCAAGTACATCTTTGAGCTTCGTGCATGGTTGAGTATGCATCATCTTAAGCCAGCGCCCTCTCCTATTGTTGCGGGTAAACAACTCTCTCTCTCTCATGGCCAGCCTATGCATGCAGCACATCGGGATCGCTACAGTATTTGCTTCACACATGCCCCGATATTGCTTTTGCTATAAATAAATTGAGTCAATTTTGCCCAGCCTCTACTGACTTACATTGGCAAGCTCTTAAGAGAGTGTTACGCTACCTTAAAGGTACACTTACGATGGGTCTCTCCATACAAGCCACTACACGGTTCACTTTCACGGGTTTTTCGGATGTTGATTGGGCTGGTTGCCCCGATGATCGACATTTTGTTGGTAGTTACTATGTGTTTTTCGGCTCCACTCTTATTTCATGGTCTTTCAAAAAGCAGTTTGTCGTTGCTCGTTCTAGCACTGAATCAGAGTATCGTGCGCTATCCCATGTTGCTTGTGAATTGCTATGGATTCAGTCACTTCTCCACGAATTAAGAGTTCCTTTAGCTGCTGTTCCCATTACTTGGTGTGATAATCTCAGTGCCACTGCTTTGGCTTCGAATCCCGTCTTCTATGCGCACACTAAACACATTGAAATTGATGCTCATTTCATTCGTGATCAAGTGCTTCATCACCAATTACACATTCGGCATGTCTCAACACATGACCAGCTGGCCGACCGCTTGACCAAGTCTCTATCACATCACCGGTTTTAGTTCTTAGTGACAAACTCGGCCTTGCCTTTGCTGCTATGTCTCGTTTGAGGGGGGATGTTATGACACAGTGATATGCCACATATTGTTTGTCTTTATTGCTTTCTCTAATTAAACGTGTGATTGGTGTGATTGGTCCTATATGTACTTCTTTATCCATTCTTTTGGTCTACTGTGACCTAACCTCTTTGATTTATGGATTGTTTAACTTCTCTGATACGCTAGCTTATAATCTTCTCTTAGTCCTTCTATTTTTAAATGACTTGGCTTAATAGTAGGATGAGAAACTAAACTAAACCCAGGAGCAAAACAACACAAATATGATGAAACATAGCTAAAAAAAATAGTGCAACTAAGGAGAAAACGAAGGAACTTTGCTATTTTAGTGCAGATTGAAAAAGAATAGAGTGGTGCAAGAAGGAAGACTTACAATGTAGCATGTAACACGTGGCACAAAAATGGCGCAACACCAGGACCAACTTAAGCTATAAGCGAGCGAGGCGATCGGCCCCCGTTCTAGGAAGGCCTCATATTTTTCATATAATATAGAATAATGATATCGATTTAATTTAATTTTTAATTAAAAATTATAAATTAAAATATAAAAGAATATACTTATTACTTTTCATAAATTTTTTCTTATAATATTAAAAATTCAGACTACTAAAAAAAACCATAATAATTAACAGGCTCATTAAATTTTCAATTTTAATTAAATTACATTTCAAATTGGTTAACATTAATTTTTTTATTCATATTCCTTTTAAATTTTCTTAGAAAATTTCAACTCATTAGTAGTCTCCTCAAAATTGTCCCAAGTTTACGTTGGGAGAGTGGGAGACCTTCCATATTTCTTTATATTTTTATTTTGTTAATCAAAACTTTTCAACTTCTCTAGAAGATTTCATAAATATATTATCTGCTACTCACTAAATCTAAGTATTGATCTCCCCCTCTCTCTCAATCTTAGTACTCTCCCCCTCTCACTCTCAAGGTTTCTCAAATCTCAAATTTTCAACTGGTTCTTCCTTGTGTCTCACAAGATTATCAATTGCTAGAACAAAAATCAAAACTTCTTATTTCCTTAACTCAACCTAGTGGGTTCAAAGTTCCAGTTTTTTCATTCAAATTCTTTTATTCTTTTATAAATTATTTCATATTATTGTAGATTTCTCAGTAATATTTATTTAGATTTGCTTACTTATGATATCAATATGTCTACAAGAAAATATGAATCTGGATATGAAAAGCTTAAAAAAAAAGAAGAATATAAAAACTAATTGAATTTCAAAAATGTGATCTCGATAAATTTTTTATTGGAAGTAAAAGTAATAAAAATGATGAAATAATAGAAGAAACGATAGGTGTAGACAAATCAATAGATGAAACGAAAATTGTAGACAATGATATGATTGTTGAAAATGAAAGCATTTAATCATGAAAAAAACTAGAGAGCAATGAGGAACGTGAAAAACAAAAGAAAACACTGATAATATTAGTATTGATAGTAAGACAGGTATGATGCATTATGAATATAATAAATATGATCCATGAAGATGGGACAACATTGATTCTAGGTTAATTGATTTACTGGTAGAAAAAAGTCCCATTAGAGAAAGTAATTTAATTTTTCCGAAAGATGAAAATTTTAGACATTTTTCTGATATTCATTATACTCAAAAATTATCTACGGGCGAAATTGACTAGTTTACTCAAAGGATTTTGATAAAGTTTATTGTTTTTGTTGTAATTTTTTTGGTACTTAATCGAATGTGGTTCAATTAGGGAATGAAGGAGTTAAAGATTGAAAAATCTTAGTTCTCGACTTAAAAGTCATGAATCTAGTAATGATGAACACATATTTAATACGAATGCTTGGGTTGATCTAAAATTATATTGTTAAAAAATAAAACAATTAACAAAGATATTCAGATATTGATTAATAAAGAAAAATATCATTGGAATAAAGTATTAACATGAATTATTGTTGTTGTTAAAAATCTTGCTAAAAATAATTTAGCGTTTCGAGGAACTAATGAAAAAATTTATCAAAAAAATAATGGAAATTTTTTAAACTTAATTGAAATGATTGCAGAATTTGATCCAATAATGCAAGAACATGTTCGTCATATTCAAAATAACGAAATTCATTATCATTATCTTGGGCATAATATACAAAATGAACTCATACAACCATTAGGACTTGAAATAAAAAATACAATTATTGAAAAAATTAAAGAATTAAAATATTTTTCAGTTATATTAGATTGCACACCTGATGTAAGTCATCAAGAACAAATGCCTCTTGTATTGAGGTGTGTTGATATTGCTACAAGTCCAATAACTATACAAGAATATTTTTTAGAATTTTTAAAAGTTAAAGATACTACTGGAAAAGGTTTATTTGATGTGCATATAAATGCAATTAAGGATTTTAAATTTGATATATCTAATATAAGAGGATAAGGATATGACACTGTATCTAATATGAAAGTAAAACAACAAGGTGTAAAAAAAGATTATTAGAAATAAATCCTAGGACATTTTATACACATCGCGGTTGTCAAAATCTCAATCTAGTACTTTCTGATGTGGCTAGCTCATGTCATAGAGCAATGACAGTTTTTGTAGTTCTGCAACGTATTTATTCTTTATTTTCTTCATCTACAAAACGATGGAAACTCTTGCTAGATCACATAACCAATTTGACTATCAAATCATTGTCATAAACACAATGGGAAAGTCGAATTGAAAGTGTTCAAGCAATAAGATTTCAAGCCCCTCAAATAAGAGATCTTTATTGAAATTAGGAGAAACAAGTGAAGATCCAAAAGTAAAAAGTGAAGCTAATTGTTTAGGGCCCGTTTGGTTGGACACTCGAATTCCGTTTTTTGTTTTTAGATTCACTGAATCAAATGGATTCAGCGAATAGGTGTTTAGCAGAATTTTTGAGATTTGTTTCTGAAAACCGTATCCAAATTCTGTGATCCAAACAGTAGAAATTTTGAGAACGTCTTTTTTATGTTTTCGGTGTTTTCAGATTCAAAATTTGAAAATTTTAAGATACATAATTATATTAGAAAGATAAAAACTTTGATAAAATATATTACTTCATATTATAAACTCATTTTATGCTTGTTAAATGGAAACATGTAAAATATAATGTATTGTAAATTATGTAACCTTGTAAAATAATAATTATACAAAATTCATAAAAAGAAATGTTAATAAATTAATTAATATAAGTTTAGATTAAACTAAAATTTAGTTTGTAACTCCTAGTTTACAAATATATTGCTAAACAAACATTGAACAATTTTTTAAATTGATATTCAATTACCAAATCTGCTACCAAACACATATCTGAAAACACTGAAAACAAAGAATACAACTTTGATTTTCATTGAATCCCTTGTTTTCAAATTTCTGTTTTCTGATTATGAACCAAACGCACCCTTAGCTACTTATGAATTTGAAAATTTTGAATTATTGTTAGGCATGATTATATGGTATGATATCTTATTTGCTGTAAATTCTGTGAGCAAAGTCTTACAACATATTAACGCTGTTTTGGATCACTTGAAAGGTTTAATGTCATTTTTAGAAAAATAAAGAGAAAATGGATTCACAACTGCTATGATTTCAGCGAAGGAAATTGCAAATGATATGGAAATACAACCTATATTTTGTGAGAAAAGAATGATTCAAAGGAAAAAACAATTTGATGAGAATACTGATATTTAGGGGTGAGCAAGTGTTGCCGAAAAACTGAGTCGACCGACCGAAACCGACCAAATCGACGTCGGTCAGTCGGTTTTCACATATGGTCGATTGATTCAGAACCGACAAGTCGGTTAGTCAGAATCTGTTTAACCGAAAAAACCGACCGACCGACCGAATTTATATATCATAATTTTTTTTCCTTTTTTATTCTTCTCAGTTCTCACTTGCAGTGTTTTAGCCTAGGGTTCTCCTTCATTTTCTTCTTTTTTTTTTTGTGCCGCCCAACCCCTTACCCTTCATTTTCTTCTTCTCCGCCCAACCCCCTACCGGCCTATCCTTCATTTTCTTCTTCTTTGAGCCGCCCAGCCAACCCACGCTTGTCGCCCCTTCTTCGTTGCGCCGTCCAGCCCACACCCGTTGCCCACCCGGCCAGCCAACCCCCACTGTAATACTTCTTTGCGACGACTTCTCTTCTTCTTTGCGTTGTCCAGCCAACCCCCTTCATCTTCTTCTTCCTTTAGAATCACAGATTTGAAGTAAAATTAACTCTGGATTCAGAATCGGGAGAGTAAGCATTTGTATACTTGTATTATATTTGAATTTCAATTTCTTAAATTTCTCACACTCACTGTAATACTGTATAGTGTGTGTATACGAGGGTTTTTTTTTTTTACAAAATTATTATTTGTTATTCTTTTCTTATAGTTGTATAATTGTGTTGTTAATTGTATATTATATTTTCATATTTGAGTTTTAATTTCTGAAGTTTAGATTTGTATACTGTAATATATGATTCTGTGATTATGTAGGTCTGTTGTATGTAATATGTATACGGGATTTTTTTTACATAAATGTTATTTGTTATTTTTTTCTTATTGTTGTATTGTATTGTATATTATATTTTTAGAGTTAATATGAAGACGTCGGAGTCATCGTTAAATGCTACAAATACTCCAACCACAGCCACTACCACTGTCGACACCGTTGAGCAAGATAAAGTCGTTGTTGCATTGATCCAGATGAAGCAACTTCCTTGAGTCCACCCAGAAAGCGTAGGAATGTTAAGCAGTCTATAGTTTGGGATCATTTTGAAAAATTGAATGGTGACCCTAAAGATCCCTAAGCTAAATGTAAATATTGTGAGAATAAATATGCATGTCATTCAAAGCGTAATGGTATTGGAACTATGAAAAATCACTTGGATAATTGTAAGAAATATTCGTACCAAAGGAAAAGAGACCCAACCCAAACGCAATTGGTTTTCAAACCTAAAGAAAGTGGCGCTTTTGAGGATTCTAGTTCAAAACTTGTGTGCGAGTCTTTTGATTTGGAGAGTTGTCGAAGGGCATTAGCTGAAATGATTATCTTAGATGAATTACCTTTTAAGTTTGTGGAGGGTCGGCGTTTTTGGAAGTTTATCAACCAATGATTTGCTTGAACCTAGGTTCATTATTCCATCCCGATTTACCATAGGTAGAGACATTCTTAAGATATATGTCAGTGAGAAGAAAAAATTAAAAGACATCTTCATGAAAAAAAAATACAAAGTTTCTCTTACAACCGACTGTTGGACTTCTGGACAGAACATAAATTACATGGTATTGACAGTACATTTTATTGACTCTGATTGGAGATTACATAAAAGGATCCTTAATTTTTTTCAAATTGAGAATCATAGAGGGGATACCATTAGTAAGGCGGTGGAAAAAAGTTTGAAAGAGTGGGGTATTGAACTGTTGACAATGCTAGTTCTAATGATACTGTTGTCGCTTACCTTATCAAGAGATTTAGTCATGGATTGTTGATGAATGGTCAATTTTTGCATGTTAGATCTTGTAATCTCATTGTATGTGATGCTTTGAAGGACCATTATAACTGCATTGATCATATTCGTAATGTTGTACGATTTGTGAGGTCTTCTCCTGGACGGTCTATGACATTTAGGAAATGTGTTGAAATTTAAAAATTTCATGTAAGAGTTATGTATGTCTTGATGTCGTAACTAGATGGAACTCTACATATATGATGTTTGATGCTGCTACTAACCTTCAAACGGCCTTTGAGAGATTAGAGGATGAAGAGCCTACTTATACGACTAATTTACGGCTTAGTAAAGAAGATTGGGTGAATGCTAGAATGTTGGTCCGATTCTTGAAAGTCTTTTATGAAATCACTTTTGAAATTTCAGGATCTTTGTATACTACCTCTAATTTGATGTATCATCATATTAGCACAGTTCAAAATTGCATACAAAAGAATTCTATGAAGACTTAGAACCCAATTCTTTGTAATATGGCTAAGAACATGCAAGCTAAATTTGACAAGTATTGGGGAAATAGTGAGAAGACCAATATATTATTGTATGTTGCCATTGTGTTGGATCCACGCAGTAAGATGAAGTATTTGTCATATTGCTTCAGAAAGTTAGGGCTCGATGTATCTAAAAGTATGATAGATAAAGTGGAGCTTGTTTTAAGAACTCTCTTTCATCATTATAGTAGTTTTTGTTTGACTTCTTCCAATGGTAGTGGTACTAGTCATAGTACACCATCGATTGTTTCTTCGAGTACCACTATGGTTGAAGATATGAATTTTGATGAAGGCAAGAATTTAATACTTGATTTCTCAACTGAAGAGACTACAACTTTTAATAGCGAGTCAGAGATTGATGTGTATTTGTTGGAAGCTCTTGTTTCGTTAGAGGAACCTAATTTCAACATACTTCACTGGTGGAAGGAGAATGGTCAACGATTTCCAATTCTTGGCCAAATTAGTAGAGATATTTTTGCAATTCCAGTATCAACGGTAGCATCTGAGTCGGCTTTCAGTATTGGAGGACGTGTAATTGATTGCTATCGTTCTTCGTTTGCTCCAAGAACTGTGGAGGCTCTTATATGCACTCAAAATTGGCTAAACTCTGACCCAATAGATCTTAAACTTCATCAACACTTGGAGGCAGCTCTCATGATGGAAGAAGGTATTGGTTCTACTTTTATTTATTTTATTTGTTTGGAAATATTTTCTTTTAAATCCTAACCATGTCGTCTTCTCTTCTTTGACTATAATTTTATAGGATTCAGAGTGATTGTGGACGAGGAAAAGAACATTGAAGAACTTGGAGATTTTTCAAAGTTGGTGATTTAATATTTGTGATATAAAAGTTGTTGATTTATTTTTTATGTTTGGACATGGACTTATGTATTAGACTATGATTTTATTTTCTATGTTTGAATTGACGTATTTTAGATTTAGATGACAACTTGGAAGTACTTTTTTTTTTAATTTGGATCTAATGTCTTTTGAATTTCTATTAGGAGTAGAACTAATAATTATTTTAAATTATTATTTGGAATTTGATTATTCATTTTAATATTGATTAACTAGCAATTCTAGCATAATTAATTGTTTAATTGTTATCAAATATTCAAAATTATGAAAATATTCTCATAACTTTACGGTTAAAATTCAACTATTAAAAAGAACACCCAACCCAAATCATCAACAAAATCAGATTTTAAATATAAAATGAATTAAAAATTATTCAAAAAATGAAAAAAATGAATAATTAAATCAACAAAACCGACCGACTGAACCGACTGTTCGGTTCGGTCGGCCGCATAAGCATGTGTCAGCGTGGTCGGTTTTCTGCATACATAAACCAACCTGGTTGGTTCAGCAGGCTGGATTTCGGCCAAAAACCAAACTCGCCGGACCTATGCTCACCCCTACTGATATTGACAAAACACGATCACCTGAAGATTTTTTAGAATTGATTACTTTTACTATATGATAGATCAAGCAATTTCTTCCCCTAAAAATAGATTTTAAAAATTTCAAGTATATGAAAATATTTTAATTTCTTATTTGATATGAATTTTTTAAAGTCATTAGATGATGATAATCTGAAAAGATATTGTATTAATCTTGAAAATACATTAAAACACGATACATTTTCTGACATTAACGGTTTATATTTATTTTTTGAATTAAAAATATTAAAAGAAATCTTGAAAAACGAAATGGATTGTCCTATTAAAATATTAAATTATATAAAAAAGGTAAACGCTTCTTCAAATGCATATATTGCTTATAGAATATTATTAACAATACCGGTAACCGTTGCTTTCGCATAGAGAAGTTTTTCAAAATTAAAATTAATCAAATCGTATTTAAGGTCAGCTATGTCACAAAGAAAGATTAAATGGATTGGCTATATTGTCAATTGAAAATGAACTTAGATTATCAAAATTTAATTCATAATTTTGCATCTCAAAAAGTAAGAAAAATAAATTTTAGATGATATTTTCAATATTAAGGCCTCCCTATCAAAGTTTTGCTTAAGACCCTGTATTATCTCGAGCCGCCATCGATGGAATTGACCCAAACCACTATAATTTTTTTGTAAAATTGTCTCTGACCCTTCCCTAATTTATCTTTGTATTTAACTTTTATGTTTTTAAGTATTGCCTTTATTATTTTTGGTTGAAATTATTGCCGACCTTGAGTCGTAGGAATTCATACCATTTATTAAAGAAGTTGGTATTTATTTAGCTTGCAAGAATTATTTGTGTTTATTAAGGGAAATGAAGATCATTTCTTTACTAAAATATAGGAGTGAAATCAATTGGTAGGATCTACCTCAAAATTATCGTTTTCTTTAAATCGGCGAATATTGGTCAGCATATATGAACAATTAGAAATCTCCTTTTATATTTTTATGTGGTAGATTGACAATTTCTAGATCATGTTATGGGTCAATTTGGGTGGGTGCAATATATTCTTGTACCTTGCAATATATTCTTGTACATCTCCACACATATGACTAACACGGACGTCATGAACAAAATTGGGAACGAACTTTGGCTTCCCAGATTCAAGAGTAGGAAAACCGTCAAACTAATACTATTAATAGTCACTCTAAAACCGAGTGCAGACGTTGATCATAATTATAATACTTTGGTCAATGACATTAGTAGGAGATTTCTCACCAAAACAGAAGTATCATATAATCATTGGGAATTAACATTATTATAACAAAATTTTTATACAACCTCATTGATAACTCCATAAGAGAGTTATTTTAGGAGAAAATACCTTGAATAGATCAGAAATCGTACAAAATAATTCAAATTACCGATGTTTTAGGCTTACTATGTAAATATTCATAGAAAAGTTTGAGCACGAGGTACTCACCTTTCGGTGGGAGGGGAATTCTGATTTTCCCTTTTTCAACAACCTTTTTCTTATTTCTAATTCTTTTTTTCAATTTTTAAAATGATTGATTTGACCAATTTAGTTAATTTTTAAATTTTCGCTTTTACTTTAACTTAACTTTTACCTTAAGTCTTATTTTCAAACTTAAATTTACACAATTTCTAATTCTATTTTTTATCACTCAACCATTTTACTTTTTCCAATTAAATTTACGCAATTTTCAAAACTATTTTTCAATCACTCAAATTATTTTTATTTTAAATTTTTTAATAATTTTTCATTTTTTTTTTACATCCTAAATTTCAATAATCTCTCTTTTATTCTTTATTTTCAATCATATTTTCTCTCCCCTAAATTTTATTCCTCCTTCTCCTTTGAATAAGTTTAAATTCTTAGTACTATTATACCCATATTAATGATAGATTTTATATTTCGTTATATCAACATAATGTAGATTCACTTTTTTTTTCATCTGATTGGCTAACGAGAAAAACATGTCATTTTTTTTTATTGTTTTAAATTTTATTAGGAGACTTAATTTTTTTTTTTGAGGAAAGACTTAAATTGTATTAAATACTACAAATTCTTTTCAATTGTGTTAGGTTTATTTTAGTGCATGTTATATAGTTTTTCTATAATATATATACTAACTTTTTTTTCAACTAATAAAATAAGAAAGCAGAAAGAATTGTCAAATACATTTTTACTTCTATTCAAGTAAGAAACATAAATAATTACTATTTTTGTTTTTGTCCTAAAAATAGAAACAAAAACAATAAACAAGAAACAAGAAATAGAAACAAAAACATTACCAAGCAACCAACAAGTCCTAAAATTTCTACTTTCATAAGTTAGTTTCATGAGTTTCAATCATACCATATGTTTTGATAATAATGAACGTTATCAAGTGTTTATAGGGTACAGCCTGAAAAGAAAACACCTTTTGAATCACTTAAATTGAAGTTTAAACAAATAAGTTATGGTAAAAACAAGTTTCGGAGAAAAAGTCTACATAAGAAATGATGGGGATAGATTGATCAAACAATAGTTGACATGTGGCATCGACACATATATTTTTGTTGATGTGACATCGAACCATCAAACGAGTGAAATGATGACACGTGACGTAATCGAATAGGAAGGATTAATCAATAATTTCCACAATTCCTTCTTAATTTCCGCTGTCACTGTCAATCTCCACAAAAATTCCTCATTCTCCATTTTCTCAATCTCCAATTTTTTTTATTTCGTTTCCGTATTGTGACTCTTAATCTCCGTTCATTTCGTTTTAGATCAAATGGTCAAATTTCATCATCAAAATTCTATTTAAAACCACCAAATTGACGTTGCTCCACACCAATTCCTCAAGCAAAATAAAATTTTCTCTTCTTCCATTTTTACTCTCCAAATCTCTAAATTCTCATTCTCTCATATATCAAAATTTGTCAACTTTTGTAATTGTGAGAGATACATTAGAGTGTGAGTTTAGTCATTGTTTTTCATGCAAAATTTTTAGAAATCCACCTTAGTCGGATATTTTCTTTGAATTGCTTATTTTACATTATTTGAGATTTTGTATTAAGGTGTGCGTACACCTTAGGATTCTGAGGGTGATTTGATCATGAACCAGTGAAAATGATTATAGTAATTTGATCCTAAACTTGGAAAGGAGTTGATAAGAGGTTTAATCTATTGAACCAATAAAAAGAGTAGTTGATTTGGTTGAGTTCTCGCTCGCAAGAGAGCCAGCACACTAAAACATTCAAGAAATCTTAGGAAGTTAAAAAGAAATTTCTGAACCACTCTAAAGTCATCTTTTCCATTATATATTCTCTTTAATTTCCGTATTTAAATTCATTAGATTTTTATAATAACCACATCCTACACCACAATGTAATAAAAGAATTTAAAAAGCTAAATTCATATATTATTAATTAAATTGGATCACGACCACAACTTTGTAAAAGAAATTAAGAAGTTCATGAAAAATATGGTCAGCAGATGGTCCAAATTTGAGATAAAATGTATACTTTTTTCTTCATCACACCTATGCAGGTGGTTATTCAAATCTTATATTTTTTTAGAAGAGGTATGGATGCTCATAGTTCTATCAAGGCATATAGTTCAAAATAATCTGTTAAATCATGAAGTAAGTTTTGCTTATCTTCTCTAAACGAAACAATATTAAAGACATGTCAAGAGTGATTTTGATAGTCAAAATTAGGGATGACAATGGGATGGAACGGGATTGGGAGACCATCCCCAGACCATCCCCATCCCCGCTCCGTTGGAGATTTTTTCTCCCATCTCTGTCCCCGTCCCCCAAATCTTGGGAGCGGGGATTCCCCTGAACCCGTCCCCGACATATATATATTTAAAAAAATTTAATAAATATTTATTAATATTTTAATTATTTAAATCATATAAACCTTTTCTTTTATAAAATATTGTAAAATTCAACTAAATACAATTAAAAGTATTTATTAAAATTAATATATATTAATATGATTATATATAAAAAAATATAAAATAATAATAAAGTATTAAACGAGGCGGGGTCGGGAACAGGGTGGGGATACTCCCCTATTCCTGCCACATCCTCGTCGGGGACTCCATTTAGGATGCCCGGTTTGACCTCGTCCCTGGTCAAACTGGAGATTCTTGATCCGATCGAGTCGAGTACCTGCAGGGATCGGGTCATGTGGATTTTTTTGCCATCTCTAGCCAAAATCACTTTTTTCTATTTCCTAAAATCACTTGTACGTCGTTGTAAGATAGTAAGACACGTTTTGAAGTGATTTTGACATGATCAATATCACGTTTTTTCATTGTAAAAATCACTTCCATAATGTTTTACAATGATATACCGAGTGATTTTAGAATGATAATGCCAAGATCACTCCCAATTATAGCCTAATGTTGATTAAAATTAACCCAAATTTATATTATATTAGTCATGCTACACATATCCAGCTTTTAGATATATTGTAATTTTTATAATGTTGATTTTTTAAAGTAAGCTGGGTGAGCTTGACATTATATATATATATTTTTTTTATTTTTCAAAAAACTTTCTAAGGGGAAACATTCATCTACAAGAACCTTGCACTAATATGGGTTCCCACGTACACTCCAAAACTTAAGTTTGATTTTATTCGAAATTGGTGTCGAACCAAACATTATTATTATTATTATTATTATTATTTACTTCCAAACTTAGTTAAGTTGCTCTTTAGAAAATGTCTATTTTAAAAAATAGGGACCCCATCTTATAAGGGGAGCTTTAGAAAATGTGGTCCTATCACTTTGACATTCCGTATTTAGTGTTAGTAGATTTTTCGTCAATGACATATTTTTCCATGTAAGTGGTAAGTTGAGCCTGACCTAGTCATACGTGATTCAACCTGTCCCACTTGTCCTTAACCTGTCAAAGCTGAGACTCGTATACTTATTTTCAAGTGAATGTGGTACACGTGGCAAACTCCAAACCTACTTATAAGGCTACTTATTTTAACTTTACCAATTTAGTACAAATTATTAATCCTTTCATGTACCCTGTACATTGTACTTTGCAGGTTATATTCTACCTTGATCTTTGATGGCTGAGGAAATTAATAATGTGTCTACCCTACTACCACTATGCAATCATTTGAGCCATCAATCGGTTGGAAGTTTAAGTGTGTAGAAAAGAATAATGTCTATATATACTTTGTTGCGACTCTAGTCACTCAAGTAATAAATGAAAAAATGTCTGTGTCTATTCCTTTATATGAAAGAGAGAAAAAAATTAATAAAACACTACCTAAAATAAAATAATAAGACAAATTATTTAGTTTTTTAGTACAGGGTGACAATTTTGAACTCCGATTTTGAGAGAATGCGAACATATTTTTACCATTGACTTATGCTTATATTAACAAGTCAAGTGATCTGATTAATAAATGACAAGTATTCGAAATCTGAATCTTAATTTAGTTTCATAGGTAGTTTTTTAATAGTCAGTCCTTTATATTTAAACTATTTACTTTCTATTAGATCTCATCCTTTAGGAATGAATAATGTTAATTACAAATTTTAAAATTGTAGTTGTATTCAACCAAAAAAACACACTTTTTAATAAAGTGATTTTCTAAAAATTGCAATATATTTCAAGTAAATGCTAACTATGTTGCACAAATAAAATAGGATAAGGGTAGAAAGAAATAGGTCGAAAGTTTATAGTGGTCTGACCAAAGTTAGCCTACTCCACCTCCCAAAAATCTATTTAATATTCGATTATAAAAAGCTCATTGATGACTATTCCTTAGTTCATAGTCTTTCAACTGCTACAAAACCTTACTTTTTCTGAAGCGAGAAGAAACCATATCCTTTCCATAGTTAAGAATTAAATCGTTAAAACTCTTTTTTTATAAGTTCAAGAACAATCCTTGCAAATAATTTAGAAATATAAGGACAATGTCACAATCTCTCATAGTAGATATACAAATCTAGACTCACAAATTGGTAAGAAAAATTCATACAATATAAAAATTCCAATTTCAAAAGTTCTACAAAATGGCGAAATAAACGCTCAAACAATGCTGATTTTTCCCATTTTTCCTTCAATTTTAAGATTTAAATAGTGGAGGAATAATTTGATCATTGATGCCACGTGTCCTCTTGTGATTGACTACAAAAATCAAAATTTAAACAATAAAAAAATTTGTACTTTTATTATAGTTTTGATATCTGCCTTATTTTTAAAATTTTTTATTTAATTTATTACTATTTTGAAATCTACATTATTGTTAAAATTAACCCTCCAAAGCAAATTGTAAAAAGACAGACCAAAATCTGATCAAATCTTCTCTCTTTTACTGTGAAAGCCCAAAATAAGAAGCATTAACTGTGGGGACTGGGAGGAGAGAGAGAAGCCTTTATTTATTTATTTATTTAGAAATTAACTAGCATGAATTTAAACTATATATAAAAGACTGACGTGGAATAAATATTTTTTTACCATATTGCCCTTGACTTTTTTTGTAATACCCATATCCATCTCTCTACCTGTCTCTCGGTTATAATTAAGTGACTACCCAATTGGTCAAGGAAGCTTTTTTCACGGTATGCCTCTAGGAACCTCTCATGCTTTCAACTTCATGATTGTATTCTAGACTGAGCACAACATCATTATGCACCCATTTCACATATTAGATGTAGCCAGTGTATTCGGCGACATCAATGTTATGCATGGTTCTTTGGTAACTTTTAGTTTGTTAAAGGGAAAACCATAGAAAATGGATCTTAATGAAGGTTACAGTTTCGAGCAAGAGGAAGAAACTTATAATATCGTAGCCGCTCATGGTTATTTTAGCAATTACCGCTTAGTTATGCTCACTTTAGCAGTTTTCCAATATTATTAAATTATATTAATTACCTAAATTATATTAATCATAAAACGTAGCATGTACGTCCCAATTTACATAAATTAATTTAAGCATTATAACCCTTAATTATATTTAATTTTTTAATGTAAAAAATTTTGGAATCTCATAAATTTTGTAACTCTTTCATTTCCTATCATGCTAAGATGACTCATTTTCTATCACAATTTAAACTACCATTTTCTTTAGTCTTATTTTTTTAGATTTTTTTTTTTAATTTTTTGGTCTCTAAGATTGTTGTTTAGTGATCTCAAGCATGGATGAGAAGTAAATCCATTTTTTAAAATGACGTGCATATCAATTTTCTTCTTTCCTACCTACTAGCTATTATTTTCATATTATTTTATATTTAATCTTCAAATTATTTTAATATTTTAAATTTGTATGGATATTTGTATATTTTAATCTTTTGAATATTTTTTTCCCTTTTTTGGAATACAGTTTTTGAATTCTTAAAGAAGATATTTTGATTCAAATTAGAAATATGTAAATTAATTTTAATTTTAATAAAATATAAATTATGCGAGACATTTCGACTCTTTTGATCTATCAGAACAGATCATGCTATCTATCAATCGATTTGAAAATAGCACGTTCATTTCCGTCATAATAATAAGTAGGCGAAGTAGCTAGAAGCGCTCGCTTCTAGCCCTTTCATTCTGATTCATGAATGAATTTTGATTTTGGGAAAGCCAACGGATTAGATTAATAAATAATGGATAGGATTGTCTGTCAAAAAAACAAATTATAGGATTGATATTGTATACTCATAGGTTAATTATATAGTTGAAAGAAATTTGCCTATTATATAGTTGAAAGAAATTTTATAGCAAATTTGTTGTTTTGAATGTATACATAAGTTATTATAAAATTTAAACATATCTTAATATTATAATCTACTCTTAAAGAATCAATCATATCAGATATATTATATAATAAAATAAATTTCCAAAAAAAAAAATGCAAGTTGTAATAAAATAGGATAGTTTTTTTTATATAACACCTCATTCATCACTTTTTTATACGTAGAACTTATTAATTTTTTTAATCTATAATAAATATTAAGTTCACTTCACACCTCTACATAAATAATATTAATTTACGGCTTAACCTCTTCTCACATTTTCACATCTAAAATTTTGAATTCTAAATTTTTATATATACAACTAGGGATGGCAACAGGGTGTGGGTCATCTCCATCCCCACCTCGTTGGGGTTTTTCACCCATTCTCGCCCACGTCCCCAAAATTTTGGGGGTTGAAACGGGGCAGTGATTGATAACCCGTTCTCGTTATAAATATATATTTTTTAATTTTTTAATTTAATTTTTAGATTTAATTTTTAATTTTTAATTTTTAATTAATTTTGGTTATCATTAGTATAAAAGTGAAGTGGCTAAATGGGTATTAGCTTGAGTTTTTTTTAATTAAAAAGTATTTATAAAATTAATATATAGTAATATTATTATATAAAAAAGTAATAAAAAATTAAACGGGTGGGGACGGGAATAGGACAGGGGGACCGATTCCCGTCCCCACCGGGAAACCCTTTGGGATCCTCGATTTGACCGAGGACGGGGTCAAATCGGGGAATCTCCGACCTGAGGATTCCATGGGTATTTTTGTCATACCTGTATACAACCTCCTAATTCTAAGAATTCAAGGGAGAAATTACATTAAAACTACAAAATTTTGTGTAATTATATATATTTTACGAGTAACGACAAAATAAGTCCTACCTTCTTTTCCCCAATTAAATATTCCTACATTTGTATAATTTGCTTGGAGTGAAAAAATCAATATATAACGTACGAAATACGAGCTAAAATACTAGTATTTTAAAATATGTGAGTACTTTTCGTTTTTTTATTCATAAAAAATGATATAAATTTTATTGTCGAGGTAGATAATAAGTAAACCTCCGATTGTTAAAAAAATATAATTGATGGCTTATTCACTGAGGTATCGAATTGTTTTAAAGAAAACAAACTTTGTTATAAATAGTGTTCAATGTAATTATTTTCATGCATACCATTAGGAGTGTCATTTTTTAATATAAAAATAGTAGTGTCTTTTTAAAACAAATAAATAAAAATAGTCACATATCCAAGGCCCTCCAAAATTTGTTTAAACCAATATAATAGTGTAAAGCGAGTGCGATCCAAATTAAAGATTGATATCGGTTGTGAAAATGTCGAGGTCTCACTTTCATATAAATATTAATAAAATATCGATGTCGATAGATATTTCTATAAAAATTTAAAAATTTAAAAGTCATAAAAAATATTTAAATTAATATTAATTTAATTTCTAAAAATTATTAATATTAATATATATAGTAGCAACCTTTAGTTGAAATTGTTCATATTTTATCTAATTTTTGTAATACGATGAAAATTCCGATTTATCGTAATATCGATGTTGAACTTATAGTTACATAAAAATGTCGATAGAAATATTAATGTATCTCTTAATCAAGTATAGATATCAATTACTGTTAAACTATGCTCCAACATGTCATCCCATTTTCATTATACACACAATTGAGATAGGAAAGATTTATAAGATCTATTTTTGAAAGGCTTTTTTTTAATTATTTTTTTTACTAAATTTGTAGTTTAACATATATATATATGTGTGTGTGTGTGAATTTTTTTTTAAAATTATTTTCTTAAATTGAAAGTTGACACCTCAAAATCTCTGAACGACCGCGGTGGACCCCGACGGCGACGGGTTGCGGGTGAATCGGTGATTTCTGGTAGCAAGATTTTGCTTCGAAGCAGTTGGAAGTATCGATTTCATAGATTCCTTTGTTTTAGATCTGTCTGAATTTCATTATCTTCTTCATTTCTCTCCCTTCCTCTCACCGGAAACAGCGACGGAATTTGAAGCGGCGGAGGAGCCATGGATAAGATGAATCAGGCGTTTGAGAAAATGAAAATGTTAGTAGGAGTTGAGGCGGACGAAGAACATCAAGCTACTACTGCTACAATGGATGACGGTTCCTCTTCCTGGTTTATGGACGATTTCAACCGCAACTGCACGCTGTCCACCAAACAGGTTTCATTTTTAGGTTCTTATTTTGATTCTCTTGTCGCTGAATTTAGCGTAGGAAACTAGTGGTTTGATCTTTATCTGCCATTTATTGTATTGTATTACATTTGATGCGGTATTGCAACTTCAGGATACATTTTGCATTGCTGAGTTTGATTTTTGAAAGATGGTCTAACACAGTCGGAATGTAACTGGAATTCTATTACAGTTTTGTTTGGATCAATTGGATTATACAATACTCATTGTTGAAAAGTAAAACTTCAGTTATTTTAAATTAGAACTTAGAAGTGTTTTCAAAGGAGAACTTTGTTTTACTACCGGCAGAATTTAGTAAATGTTGTAAGGGATTGAACCCTATCGAGCATACAACTTTGCCTCAAGAGATCTTGGACAAGGGCCAATATTAGCATAGCTTAGTAGTTAAGACATTTACTTATTTCCTTTAGGTTGGAGGTTAAAATCCTCGCCCCATATTTGTTGTACTAAAAGAAAGAGAGATCTTGGACAAGGAGATTTCTTCTCTCCCTTTCTCTTGATCATTGTAGTGGATTGTTTCAGGAGAATTCTCTCCCAAAGCCGTTCTTGCAGTCTCTCCAAGGGTTCTAATATTGGGGAAGCCTTCCCTATCCATTAATCCTCTTAATTTACAGACAGCACTATTATCTTCTCAACCAAGGACAGAGTTAGTATCAACAATATCTTTAATATCATCAAGATCTTTGAGGATGCATTTGAGATCAACATTAATTATGGACAATTTGAATTATTGGGGATTAAGTTTAACATTGCAAATTCAGCCCTCAAACCTATGTGGACTAGTTTGGTTTCAACCTTTCAGGAATGACTCGTGGCCAAGTTTTGTTGAGCATTCCCGTAATGGTAAATACTGCTCCATTTCTTCATCTGTTTTTGAGTCCATATTATTGAAAGAATCAACTGACTTTATAAATGGAAAAACTCCTCCATCTCCAAAGGTGGCCACCTAACAATCAAAGAAGCGACATTATCCAACCTCCCTACCTACTAAATGTCACTTTTTCTATATCCATCTAGGTTATCGATATAGGGAAACTCTTTTCGTGACCTTTAGAAAGGTTCAAACATGGATGGGGGCTCACCCTTTGTCAATTGGTACAAAGTGCAACTTCGTACATGTTAGAGAAGGAAGAGCATATGCATCACATTTATCCTAGTGTTCTTGGAAGAGCATTCTCAAGCATAAAGATCTTATTGGCTAGATGCTCTGTTGGAAATGACTCCACAAATTTTTGACTTCATCAGAAGATTAGAACGAAACCATTATGCAAATGTTTTCCTAGACTCTTCTCCCTATCCAACCAAAAATACTCATCTATTAAAGACACAGGGAACAACTACTCTCTAGACTCTCTTGATAGCCTTTTTTTGATAGAGTTATTGTACTAGCTCTTGGTTGGTGTAAATGTTTCTATTCCCCTTTCAACAACTACTCTCTTAATGATCTTATTACAAGTTGGAAGACTTTCTTGTAATTGTCCATGTGGTCTTTTGTATATTTCATACCATCAATTAAATATTTGTTTCATACCAAAAAAAAAAAAAAGAAAGACACAGGGAACAATCCCTCTCCATGCCCTTCTTGTTGGCCATGAATCCCCTTAGAAACATAGATGTAGACTTCCCAATGCCTTCTTCTTTCCATTCCGATTGAAAGAAACGATATACCTTTGAAGGAGACAAGAGATTAAGAGGAACAAGAGTTGAAATCACAGAAATGACAAAAGATCGTGCCTTTTTTTTTTCATATCTATACACTGGTCATCCCTTTCTTGGGTTTTCTCATCTCTTCTCACGATTCCCCTGAGCCAGCAACTACACTTCTTTTGTTATTAACCTAGATTAGAAGCCTTTCGTTTGGTCCTCCATTGGGGAATGGGACACCTTGTTCCTATGGCCTTTAGGATATTTTGTTTGTCTCTTTTTTAAACGGCTATCTACCTGTTCCCTATAAAAAAATAAGAATAAACAAACAGCAGGGGCATAATTTCTATAATTAGAGAGAGAAAGAATGGAAGAATGTCATCCATATACATAATACTTATAAATACGTGGCCATGAAAATGGGAAAGTGAGGGTTTGAATCATATTTTTTTGAAGATGCTATTTCTTTGGGGAAGATTTGGCAGAGTTTCTTAAAGGTCTTTGGTTGTCCAGTGCTACAGCTTTTCCCCTTTTTCAATAATTCAATTGTTGCATCATGTTAATGGAATTAAATATGACACCCCACCCCTTTTTGAGACAGAGCGTTTCCTTTGACCAAGCTAGTTTTACAGTCTTTTGGTACATTTGACCTAAAAGGAATAGGAGGATCCCTTTCCTCTAATTATTATTTGTTGCATTTGTTTTACTTTTGAAGCTTTTTTTGTTTTATGATGGCCTTTGTTTTTAGTATGACCTTCTTGTACTTTCTTTTTTTCCTTCATGAATGCAGTTTTAAAGCCAAAAAAGAGTATTCATTATCTTATTAAATCTTTTCTTTTTCTAAAAAAAGCACAGAGATGTCGATGGCCATGCAATTATGAGTTTAAGTGAGCCCAATAAACCAGTCCATTTGTTTTCCATTGAGATTCTTTATTTTTCTCTAATATTTGCTATATCCACGTGTTTGAACATACGGTGTATGTCTCTATGATCACAGAATGTTGAAGATTTAAAACTTTTTTAAGCATCTAACTGAGCATTGGATGCCTACCATGTGTTAACTTAGTCATGTTACTCAAGGCTCAATTGAATTATTCATCTGCAAAATGTTTTGGAGGATCCATCTAGTTAAGTACATCAAAAGTTGGGTCCAGTTTGTGGAGTCGATAGTTGAGTATTTTTTACTTGTCAAACTTGGTTATGTGAACCAATCTGCTGAATCATACAGCTCTTTGTGAACAGAAGAAAATTGGAGTGCCCCACACTTTTTCCGGAAATCACATGGTTTTTTATACAATAAATCTTGATTGGAAGCCTTTTTCGTATTAGTTGATTGTGGCAGGGGTTGCTTATACCTCCCACCCATAGGCTGCCTTTTGATCTATTTTTTGTGAATATATGGCCTATTTCAAAAAAAAAAAAAATTGAAGCTACAGTGCCTAATTGCCATCATGTTCTGAAGGTTGATTAGTTGCCTTCCCCCATGACTGGATGAAGGGAAAGAACTTTTGATTGATTGATCCACAATTTGACTTTTTCAGAATATGCGAATTAATGCCCTTCCCATTATCCTTCTGCATCCAATATTGTGCTTTTAATATTGTTCATATGTTGGCAAATTTTGCCCTACTAATTCATCCCTCTCCCTCTCTCAATTTAACAGAGATTTTATGGTTTTGCCATATGCTTTACTGCTGGTTTAACGTGTACATTGATGGTAAGTGTTATTGAAACTAATATTAATCTCACTTTTCTTTATCAAGTCATGCCAATTGTTAATTTACTATACTATAACTCACAAGAGCCACTTTGTCTTCATATGGAAAAGTGATCTTTTTGTTTGTAATGCATCTGAAAATGTAGGCCCGAGATGATATCATATACTTTTTGCCAATTTATTGCTGTCTTGTGTCTTCTAATATGTTCTATCATTTTAGTATAAATCATATGGAACTTATCTTTGTGTAGCAATTTGTACGTGGAACAGATAGAAAGGTTTTTGATGAAACTTGATTATTGTTGGATATGAAGAAGTATTTTAGATCCAAAAGATAACAAAAAGGGAGTAAAGTGTTAGGATCCTAAATACACTAAACAAAACTAGATGACTATATTGCAATATCAAAGAGAAATTACAATATCAATAGCCTTTCGAGAGGGCTATCTCTCTCCCAAGAACTCTATCAAGTTCCTCACCATAAACCATTCTCCAAGATGCCCCTTCCTCTCCCTAAATCCTATATTTATAACTACTTACCCCTAACTAATTATTATAACCCCCTAGCTCATATACTAATACTATCCCCAAACTATATACCCATTAGGACTCTCACAATAAGTCATTAAAGATCTACAGAAGGTTTCTCAATTGACTTGAATAAAAAAGGAAGAGATACTACAAAGGATTTTTTTTTTTTTTTTTTGAGAACTTCATCTAGAGGAGAGGCTAAGAAAAACATTAAAATCATTGATTTCATCCACACTTAGACAACTTTTTAAAGTCGTGGCTGCTTCTTTCAATGAATAACAACCAAACTATTAGCAATCACTATATTTATCCTCAAGATTTTTGCTTTTTCTTTAAACCAAGGATTGAAGGAGGTTTTAGCAGAAATTTGTTGAAACTTTGACAGGGTTACCAAAATTTAAGCTGAACATCATGAAAAAGACATTCCCATAAGATGTTTTAAGAACTGCGGTGGATGATTGTAAAAAAAAAAAAAAAAAAAAAAAAAAAACAAACTGCGGTGGATGAAGATATTCTTGCACTGTTTGTCAAGATTTTTGTCTGAATGATCTTTTACAGTTTCAGACAAAATCTGTGATTATTTTGTAACACAGCTGCAGATATATCATGTCATCTTCATGTATGTTTTTCTGAAAAGGTCTTAAAACTCCGTTCTCACAATTTTTAAATTGCCTTGTATTGATATGCTCACACGAAGCTAGAAGCAGGGAATTCTAACCTTCGTGTGATTTTCAGGTCAAGGAAAGGTGTCTAAATTTGATATATTCAACACTCTGACTCTATATGGAATTGGTTATCTTCTTGTAAGCACTAATTTGCATCTTGTTTATTTACATGCAACAGTCGATGCTAGTTTTCTTCAAGCCAATTAAATTTGGAATAGCTTTCACATTGGGCAACTTGCTGTCACTTGGAAGGTTTGTGTTTATATGTTGTTCTATGTTCTGATTAATGCTTATTGGGACGCTTTGTCGAAAGCTTTCCTTGGCTTATGGTGTATACCATATCTTCCATTCTAGTAACTCTCTTTGCTTTTGATTGAAAGTTGTCTCCTATTTTATGAAATTTTATTCGACATTGCAGTCAGCTAAATATGTCTTGAATCCTATTCATATGTGATAATATTCTTATTTGGTCTTGTTGGTTTTCACAGTACTGTTGTTTGGTAAGTGGGTGGGTGGTAAGTGCTGATAGGTTTTGACGGTTGCTTCATGTGATTTGTGAGTATGATTCTCCCAGGAATGTTAATGGAACTTTTGTGCTTGAACTTTATATGCTTATTAGAAGAAAGGGGAAAGGGAATAGAATATGATGAATCCAACACTGCCCTTAATGAGACTTACATCTGTCTCGTCTCCAGACGGAAAGATGCAAAAATAGTGCACGATTACAGACCCATCAACCTCATTCCATGCGCCTACAAAATCCTTGCCCGTGTCCTCCCAGAAAGACTTAAAAAGGTACTTCCCCGAACCATTGCTGACCATCAATTTGATTTTGTAGAGGGGAGACAAATTCTGGATTCCGCTCTCATAGCGAATGAAATTATTGATGGGTGGAAACCCCGGAATATGGAAGGTGTAGTGATCCAGCTTGATCTAGAGAAGGCGTTCGACATGGTCAACTGGGACTTTCTTGATATGGTGTTGCAATTAGGGGTGTAAGTTTGGAACCGAACCGACGAACCGAATCGCTCGGTTCGATTAAAATAAAAATCAAGTCGGTTCGGTTCGGTTACACCAAACCGACCTTTATAAACACATAACCATAGATTTACTCTCTATGTTGCGCTGTTTACTCTCTCCCTCTCTCTTCCCCAAATGCTTCTCCCTCTTTCTCCCTCCCAAATGCTTCTCCCATCCTTTCCTCTCCAAATGCGTCGGCAAGAAAAACATCCACGACTGTAGCGACAAAGAAGATCTACGGCGGCGACAAAAGGAGATGCGTGACGGCGACGGTGCAGCGGCCTCCCTACGCACCGGCGAGCTAATTGATTCACGGCGGAGTAACGACGAGATGGTTCTGATTTTGAAGTGGATTTTCATGGAGGTCGCTTTTGATGAAGAAGATTCTAAGTGGATTTTTTGGATTGTCATGGAGGTCGGTTTTGAAGATTAAGATTTGTAGTGGGTTTCATGGAAAGAAGATTTGATTTTTGTGGGTTTTCATGAAAAGAAGATATGAAGAAGAAGATTTGATTTTTGTGGGTTTCCATGGAAAGAAGATATGAAGAAGAAGATCTGAATTTTGTGGGTTTTAATGGAAAGAAGATCTAAAGAAGAAAGAAGATTTGAAGTAGGTTTTTGTGGGCTTTCTAAGATCTAAAGAAAGTAAAAAATTGAAGTGGGTTTCAAAATCAAATCAAGATTTGTTTAGATTAAAGTGGGTTCAAAATCAAATTACACTAATTTTGTAGGTTTCTTTAAATTTTATAGTGGATTTTTATTTTAAGTGAGATTTCAGAGATGGAGAAGACTGAACAACCCATGAATAAGAAGGAGAAGAAGAAGAAGAGGAAAAAAAAACGAAGTTGACCCGATCCGACCCGACAACAACCAGAACCGAGCCGACTTGAGTTCGGGTCGGTTCGGTTTCTTGAGGAAACTGACCCGACCCGAAATTATTACACCCCTAGTTTCAATACAAAGGTTTTGGGGTGAAATGGAGGGAATGGATAAGGAAATACATCTCCACAACAAGCTTTTCCATTACGAGGGGCAAATTCACGGCCACAAGAGGATTGAGACAAAGGGATCCCCTATCCCCTTTTCTATTCATCATGATCACAAACGTCCTTAGCCAGCTGCTTCCCATCGGGATTGATGAGGTCAACTCTTAGGTTATGTATCTAGGTGTGGTTTGATTAAAATTAACCATCTCCTTTTCGTAGATGACACCCTTCTATTCACCAACAAGGATCCCTCTAGCATCAAAAATCTCCACAAAGTCATCAAGTACTTTGAGATTGCCTCAGGACTCAACATAAACTACTATAAATCTAGTGTATTTGGCATCTCCATTAGCCCACAGATCACAAGCCAAATCGCTAAGGCATGGGGCTGCTCATCTGGGTCATGGCCAAGTACTTACTTGGGTCTACCACTGAATGGAAACCCCCAAAAAGAAGCTTTCTGGCTGCCAATCGTTGAAAAGCTACGGAACTGATTATGCAAGTGGAGCAAATTTCTAAAGGGGGGAGGCACACCATCCTTCAAACTACCCACATACTACCTCTCTCTCTACAAAATCTCGGGCAAAGAAGCTGAGAAGATGGACAAGATCTTCAGGGACTTTTTGTGGGAAGGGCCAAGTACTAATGGAAAGCCTCGCCTAATCAATTGGAACCGTACACAACTCCCTTTCAACCAAGGAGGCCTCGACATTGGTAACATAACGCACATAAATCGTGCTCTACTATCCAAGTGGGTTTGGTGCTACACAATCGAATACAACCAATTATGGAGGGAATTCATTTATTCCAAATACACATGATCCTCGACCATTTGGCTTGCCATCTGTTACTCCAATTGCAAAGGGCGTGGACTGTGATTTTTCAACAAAACAGCCTCATTTGCCGGGTGGGACAAAGAAGCCTGATAAGCTTTTGGAATGCCAAATGGCTTACAGAGGGAACCTTTGCCAGCCTCTTCCCATGCCTTTATGCTTTAGGTTCGATCAAGGGAGCGACAATCGCAGACCACAGGTCCAAAACTACCTCCTCATGGGACTACAGCTTCTGCAGGCCACTCAAGGATGAGGAAATTAATGGTTGGATGCGTCTATCACACATACTAAATCAAATTGTCCCTCCCCCTCGGGAGGATTTATGGATGTGGTCCCATGAAACCTCCAGAATTTTCACCGCTAAATCAGCATTCATAATCTTAAACACCTCCGACCCCCACCTGACCCCACCCTTTATCCTAGTCTATGGCAAGGAAGATGCCTTGAGAAAGTAAAGGTCTTTTGTTGGGAGCTTAGTCACAAGGCGATAAATACGCATGATAGGATACAAAGGAAGCTCCCTCATATTGCTCTCACCCCTGGTTGTTGTCACTTATGCTTCGGGGCATCGGAGACACAGGGCCATCTCTTCATCAATTGTGTTTATGCTACTCGTTTTTGGAGCCGCCTCCTCTCGACTTTTGGTTGGAAAACAGTCCTACACACTCAACCATCCCTTTTCCTTGATTGTCTCTTGGCGGGTCATCCATTCAAAAAGGAAAAAGCTACCTTTTGGGTTCAACTCATTCGGGCATTTGTATGGAGTCTATGGTTGGAGAGGAACAACAGGGCCTTCAATGATGAAACCCTCACTTTTGATATCTTTTTTGATAGAGTTATTATCCTAGCTCTTGGTTGGTGTAAATGTTTCTACTCCCCCTTCAATAGCTACTCTATTAACAATCTTATTATAAGTTGGAAGACGTTCTTGTAATTGCCCTTGTGGCCTTTTATATATTTCATACCATCAATAAAATATTTGTTTCCTAAAAAAAAAAAAAATCTTCAACTACCCTTCTTTTCTTTTGAAGTTACCATGAGATAAAAATGAAAGAATAAAGGGGCCAACAAAAACGCCACAGATGTTCCTTGCAGTTGCTCTTGAAAAGTCCCGAGCCTCAACCATTTTATGCAATACTAGCCCATCCCCTTAGCATCTTCCAATTTCAGCCCATTCCTTTCATATTTTTCTACAGAAAAATTAGGGCACAGAACCTTTACTGCCCCTCTTTTCTTCTCCGACCATCTGAAACGCAGACGACGGCACCACCACTCTTGCAGCTCCGACCATTCTCTTTGACCACTCCTAATTTCGCCAACAAAGTCTTCCATCCATCCTCTTTTTCTTTTCTTTTTCATTTTTGCCATTATTTTCCACTTTCCCCGAGCTTCACAGGTTCGGCTTTTCGTCGTTACTTGCCACAGATCCACCCATGGTCGACCTCTCTTCCGACATCCCACCTCCGTTGCACGTTGCATCTCCCCCGTTTCCTCCGTTGCACGTTGCATCTCCCTCGTTTCCCCGTGCCCAACCTTCGAATTTCGCCGTCGATATCTTTCCAATCGCATATGAGCCTTCCTCCCCGATATTCGTTCTCTCTTCTTTTTCTGTCGCTTCTTCACCGAAAAACTACCGTGTAAATACGATTCAGCCATACTCGGACTCGTGCTCGTCCTTTTGGGATATTCAATTTCTTCTTCGTTCTTCCTTTTGCAATTTCGTTGTCGTTGCATTCTTTCTCTCCTCCTTAGCTTCTTCATACTCTGGTAAGGGCAGTTTTTCTTCTCTGTTATTTAGGTATCCTTGCACGAAGACACTCCCAAACCTTAATTGATTTTCCTTCGAGCTTCGATCCACGTTCTTGGGTTTGATCGCCGTCCTCCAGCAACCTTTCGTCCCTGCTTTCGGATGCTCTTTCGAATGTTCCTTGCAGTTGCTTCTTCCTTTCTTGATCTCTCTTTTTCCTCTCTAATTGTAAACCCTTCTTGCATTTCTTTCTTTATTTGTCTCATCTCACTCCAACCTTCCCTCATTTCTCTAAACATTTCCTGTAACTTCATCACTGCCTCGAATGGGAGATCCATGGCCAGGATGAACTACCTGAATACAAGAACCTAACAAGAGGACTATATTGCAATTCAAAAGATAAACTACAATATCGATAGCCTTTCGAGAGGGCTATCTCTCTCCCAAGAAACTCTCTCAATTTCCTCACCGAAATACTATTCTCCAAGATATCTCCCCTCCCTCCCTAATACTTCTATTTATTACCAACTAACCCTTAACTAATTACCATAACACCCTTAACTAATTACCATAACACCCTTTAACTACAATACTAATTACTAATAATGTCAATTATAAGAAAAATAATTCTCTTGTATTCTTTCAAAGGATTGATACAAGACTATAAATAGTTATCACAAAGAAGAAGCTAAAACGAAATTCTTGCCTATTAGGATAAGGAAAACACTTACCTACTAGAACAAGAAAACCCTAATCTAAATACAATAGGAAAAAATAATTTAACACTCCCCCTCAAGCTGGTGAATGAATATTCTCCATTCCCAGTTTGTTAACCAAATGCTCAAAGTTGTTGTTGTTCAATCCTTTTGTAAGAATATCTGCTATTTGATTATTTGTTGGTACAAATGGAGTGCATATGAGGCCGCTGTCTAATTTCTCTTTTATTAAGTGTCTATCGACTTCAACATGCTTGGTTCTATCATGTTGAACTGGATTATGTGTAATACTGATGACAGACTTATTATCACAATAAAGTTTCATAGGCCCTTCCCATGGAACCTTCAAATCTTCTAAAATAATCTTTATCTAGAGTAATTCACAAATGCCTAATGTCATTGCTCTAAATTCTGCTTCTGAACTTGATCTTGCAACTACATTCTGCTTTTTACTTCTCCATGTTACTAAATTTCCACCTAAGAAAGTACAATAGCCAGAAGTTGATTTCCTATCGTCTATCGATCCTGCATAATCAGCATCTTTATAAACTTCTAGATTGAGTTTATTGTTTTTCTTAAATAGTAATCCTCTCCTAATAATGTTCTTTAAATAGTGAAGTATACAATACACTGCTTGAAGGTGGACTTCTTTTGGACTATGCATAAATTGACTCACCACTCCTACAACATACGTAATATCTGGTCTTGTATGAGAAATATATATTAATTTTCCAACTAACCTCTGATAAGTTTCCTTATTTGCTGGAGGACTCTCTTCAGCTGCACATAATCTATGATTTTGATCAATCGGCGTTGTCATTGGTTTGCTACCAAGCTTTCCCGTTTCAGACAGTAAGTCAATCACATATTTCTGTTGTGATAAGAATATGCCCTGTTTAGAATAGGCTACTTCTATCCCAAGAAAATATTTCAGTCTTTCTAGTTCTTTAACTTCAAACTCTTGGATTAAACAATTTCTTAGTTTATCTTGCTCATTATTATCATTGCCAGTAACAATAATATCATCCACATAAACAATCAATGCTGTTACTCCCCCTGCAGCAGAATATTTTATAAACAATGTATGATCTCCTTGACTTTGTTTATAGCCCATTTTCCTCATAACCTGAGAAAATCTACCAAACCATGCCCTAGGAGATTGCTTTAATCCATACAATGCCTTTCTCAATTTACAAACTTTATTTCCTGCTTGCTCATACCCTAGTGGAATCTCCATATAAATTTCCTCTTCCAGATCACCATGTAAAAAAGCATTTTTTACATCATATTGTAACATGTCCCATCCATGGTTGACAGCAAGGGATGGAAGTATTCGTACTGTGTTCATCTTGGCAACAGGTGCAAAGGTTTCAAGATAATCAACTCCATATGTTTGAGTATATCCTTTAGCAACTAACTGTGCTTTGTACCTCTCAAGTGTTCCATCAGCTTTATACTTCACAGTGTATATCCATCGACAACCTACTGCTTTCTTATCTTTAGGCATATTAACCAACTCCCATGTTCTATTTTTCTCTAAGGCCTGCATTTCAAGATTCATTGTTTGTCTCCATTCTTCATGTTGTATTGCTTCCATATATGTTTTTGGAATATTTACATGAGTAAGGTTCACCATAAAGCTTCTATACTGACTTGAGAGCTTGTCATATGATACAAAGTGAGATAATGGATATTGAGTACAAGTTCGTTTTCCCTTCCTTAAAGCAATAGGCAAATCCATATCATTAGTAGATACTATAGTGTCAAGCTCATTACTGATATTTTTCTCGTCAATTTCAGTTCCAGAGATATGTTCAGACTCTTGGACTTGCTTATCTTTTTCAGTGTTCTTTCTCAAATAAACCTGTAATGGCATAGTAGTAGGGGGGTTGGATGTCTCTAATGAGGTGTCTAAAAGATGAAGAGGATTGACTAGGGTCCATGTTAGTAGGGTTTGGTGCATGTGATGGCAAAGGGTTTGAAGGAAAGGTGAGGTTAGGAATAGGTAAATTCTTATCTTCCAACAATATGTTCTCCCCCTGAAGATAAGGTGATGTAAAGAAGCTGGTATCTTCATAAAAGGTGACATCGGCGGAGATGAAATACTTTTTAGAAGAAGGATGGTAGCATTTATATCCCTTTTGAGTGTTCGAGTATCCAACAAAAATACATTTGAGTGCTCGTGGATCAAGTTTACCTCTTTGATAACTATGAACATGAACAAAAGCTACACAACCAAACACTCGAGGAATCAAGTTATTTGTCGTACGGAAATCAGGGTAAAATTTTGATAAGATATTCATGGGAGTTTTTTTGTCTAAAGTAGCAGATGGTAGCCGATTGATTAAGTAAGTGGCTGTCAGTACAGCTTCCCCCCATAAGGATTTAGGAACATTTCTTTGGAAAAGAAGGGCACGGGTCACGTAAAGCATGTGACCAATTTTTCTTTCGGCAACCCCATTTTGTTGAGGAGTTTCCACACAAGACGACTCATGAATGACTCCATGTTTTTGAAAGAACGATGTTAATGTTTGGTTGAAGTAGTCTCGAGCATTGTCAGACCTTAATCGTTTGGGTTTGATTCCAAATTGATTTTCGATCATATGGAAGAATGTTTGAATGGTAGAACCAACATCAGATTTTTGTTTTAGAAGATAAACCCACGAAACCCTAGTACAATCATCGATGAATACAATAAGCCAGCGTAATTTGGAAGTATTTGGCACGTTGGAGGGACCCCAAACATCACTATGAATAAGAGAGAAAGGAACTGAAGTTCGTTTATTATTACTAGGAAATGGAACACGCTTGTGTTTAGCAAATTCACAAATGTCACACTGTATTGAATCAAAACTAAAGTTTTGGAACAAATCCGGGAATAAAATTTAAGAGATCTAAATGAGGCATGCCCTAGTCTATAATGATACAACCAAAGTTTATTTAAAGAGGGATGAGTTTGTGAGGAAACAAAGACTTAAACATCCTTCCCAACACTATCCTTGCCAATAGGTTCATCAAGATAATAAAGTCCATCTTTTTTTTTAGCAAGTCCAATCATCTTCCCATTGCCCTGGTCCTGAAAAATACAAGAAGGAAAAAATGTTACTTTGCATCCCAAATCTTGTATCAAATTTCTTACTGATATCAAATCAACAGTTAACCGGGGTATATGGAGCACATTTTTTAAGGTAATGTTTGAATTTATTTGGACGTCTCCTTGACCAGCCACTGTTAATAGAGTACCATCTCAGTAGATATTTTTTTATTGCTCGGACAAGGACTATAGGAGATAAAAATGACAACTACTCTTTGTCATATGGTCAGTTGCACCAGAGTCAATAATCTAAGTAGAGAGTTTAGGATGTGAAGTTGTACCTGAAAAGGCTACAGAACATGTACCTTGATTAGGATTCTTTTTTAAGGTTTCCAAAAAACTCCTTAGCGTTTCAATCTCATCTGTGTTTAGTTTTCCTTTTTCAGAAATCTCTTCTGTCACAACGCCTTTCTGACTTGATGAAATATGAGCTTGACTATTTCCTCTATTTGCATTACCTTTATTTGACCAATTCTTGAAATTCGAATTCTGATAGTTTTCAGGTTTTCCATGCTTCCAACATTTATCCTTGATGTGCCCTGGTTTTTTGCCTACATGGTCTTTATTTCCTGTTTTTCCTACATCCCAATTGTTAGCTCCTATACGTTGCTTTTCATCCGTCATTTTAGTACCTCCTGTTTTCATGATCTATCCTTCTGTCTGTGGTTCCAGCATAATACTACGGCGAGATTCTTCACTTCTAATACTGCCAATAACTTCATTCAGAGATGAGAGATCTTTGCCCAAAATTTGTATTCGAACAGCATCAAATTTTACATTGAGACCAATAAGAAACGTATAAATTTGGTCTTTTTCAACAAACTTGTTTAGAGTAGCAGCATCATCAGTACATTTCATATCAACGCATTGATAATGATCTAGTTCTTGCCACAAACTTTGAAGAATTGTAGAATATTCTGTCACTGTTCGATTACTTTGTTTTGTTCCAAAGATACGAGTTTTGATATCAAATATTTGTGCATCATCTTTTACTTTGGAATAAGTTTGCTTCATTGTTTTCCATATGTCCTTTGCAGTCTTAAGAAACATACATGTATCACTAACAGTAGGAGTCATTAAATTCCATAACCAAGACATGATCATTGAATCTTCTTCATCTCATGCATCGAACTTTGGATCTTTCGGTTTAGGTCCTCCCCCAATAATGTGGTTCGATTTTCCTTTTCCTTTCAAGAAAGTTCGAATAAGTTGAAACCATTTTAAATAATTTTTTCCATCCAATCTATAAGTAGGATGGATGTATTGTAGGTCTCCTGTGGAAGATTTATTAGTTTCTTCCATGATAGTTTCTTTGGAAGCTTTGGTGGAATCCGTTGACTTTGATTAGAGAAAAGTTAAACAAATAACCTGAGAGCTGGATAGATGGAGTAAACCTGCTGAACCGGACCAAATCAAGTAGAACCGGACTAAAAATTACTGAACCGAGGCTAAGCTGAACAGAGGTTAGAAACTGAACCAAGTCGAACCAGAAATCGTGAACCAATCCGAACCGGAAATCGTGACCAAACCAACAAATGTTTAGATTTCCCTTTTAAAACCCTACCAGCCACCCTTTACAACAACAACCCTAGCAGCCACGCGAATCAGCAAACGGCAGCGGCGGCAGTGGTCGGCGGCGGCGGCGGCGGTATTGCTGTGGGTTGGGTACAATGAACACTTGCAAAATAGTGTTCAAAACTTCAAACCCTAATGGATACAAAATCCTAATGGACACAAAACCCTAATTCCCACAAATATTTCAGAAGAAACTTGGCTCTGATACCATGTCAATTATAAGAAAAATAATTCTCTTGTATTCTTTCAAAGGATTGATACAAGACTATAAATAGTTGTCACATAGAAGAAACTAAAACGAAATTCTTGCCTATTAGGATAAGGAAAACACTTACCTACTAGAACAAGAAAACCCTAATCTAAATACAATAGGAAAAAATAATTTAACAAATACTATTCCCAAACTACCTCTATTAGGGCTCTCACACAGAAATCCTAGAAGAAGGCTGGACAAAGCCACCGACTGATTCTTTATCGAGGATAAATGATATAAATGTGGAAAGAGTGAGGAGAAGGGTCTATCCTCCAACCACCTATCCTCCAAAAGTACGTATCCAAACCATCTCCCACAAAACAAAAGCCAAATTGAGAGAACAAGGGAAGCCCATTAGAAATAGCTTTCCACGAATTTATGGGAGTGCCTTTCAAGCCCCTATGTGATCCACCCTAATGGATACACCTTGAGGATAAGGTGTGTCTCTTCGAATGTTAGGAATACTATTATGATAAACAATAAATATTAGAAATATTATTAAGATGCTAGGGGCATGTTAGTGATTAACTAAGGAGTTTATTGGAAAAGTAGTGATAAACACAATAGATTGGAGGGGTTTAAAGTGGGTAAATTTCGGGAATAGTTTTGCGGAGAGCCCTGGCCTCTCAAAGTGCTTAGGAATTTGGAATTTTCCTTTCTTATATCAATAGTAATTTCTGCTAATACTTATTTCAATTTCTAGCTCTATCGAATTGGTATCAAAGCATCCATTTTGATCATGGATATAGATTTAGAAATACTGTTGAAAATGCAAATATTGCTGCTCGAAATGAAGAATATTATGGAATCAGTGCAACTTGGAGATGAAGAAATAGATTTGAAGGGATTCTAAAAGTAAGCTGGAAAAATAAATGGAAGCTAAAAATCTAAAGAAATAAAAAGCCTGCAATGCCAATGAACTAATGGAAAATCAAGGGGAGGCGAATCAAATTGAGCAATAAGTCAAGTGTAGAATTTTAATGCTGGGAATCACAAGTTGAACTAGCTTGGATAAAAAATGGTCAAACCCATACAAACAATATTAAATGCTCACAACCCAGGGGTGGAGCGTGGCCAGACTAGAGAACATCAACAAAAGTACGATTGAAGAGGTTTGATAGAGGAGCTTGGCACTTGGCAATGTAAAGGAGATGTGAGAGAAAATCCATAGGGCCTAAAAGGTGGTGTGACCAAAGAGGAGAGAAAGAAGGCCGCAACCCTGAAAGTAAGTTTGAAGATGCAAAATTTGTGAGAAAGAGGAAGGAGAATCAAATAGGTGAAATGGTGACCGATGAGATTAACCAAAGGTTTTTTAGAGCAAGGTTGCTAATGATGGAGGGAGATCTGGACACTATTTACATATAGGCATCGACGACACAAGAGTGAGAGTGTGCAATGAAAGTTAGAAGAAGATACTACTCTTTGGTCAAAGTTATCTTTGGGCATATATATATAATAACAAAGGATGATGATTCTGATACTTATGTCTCGGCTCCAATAATTGTGGGAAAATAATCATCACTTGCATGCCTTGTCAGCCTGTACGTATTGATATGATTGTGGGACTGAATGCACTTATAGAACTCTATTTGTCCCACTATTAGCTAATCTCTAATTTAGCCTCCACATAAGGGACAATAGCTGGTGCCATTCAGATGCTATTTACTTCTCAATACCTTGAGGACAAGGTATGTTTTGGGGCGGAGTAATGTTAGGTATTAGCATTAACTAAGGAGTTTGTTAAAGGGGTGGCTATACTATAGATACATTAGGTTGGCGGGATTTATGGCGAGTAGATTTTGGGATTAGCTTTGAGGAGAGTCTAGAAGTCTTGAAGTACTTGAGAACTTGTAATTTTTTCTTTCTTGTATAAATATCAATTTCTGTTAATTTCTATTTCAATTTAACGTTTTTATCTTGATCCTGTCACATTGAAATATTGTCTCCCTTGGACTCTTTTGCTCCCAGATAGCTTTCTTATTCAACCAAACCTCTGCCTGTGCCCCCACCCAAAAATAAATAAATAAGTTTTTTTTTCCCGTGTCTTGATTGTTTATTTGGCAGCACAGCATTTCTCGTTGGCCCCAAAAGGCAAGTGACAATGATGCTTGATCCTGTTCGGATTTATGCGACAGCCATATACCTTGCTAGCATGATATTCGCTCTTTTTTGTGCTCTCTATGTAAGTTGTGCTGTGGTCCTGTCAAACTATCTTAAACCCACATATAGAGAATCCTCGTCTTCGTTTTGGCAAGTCATTATTAATTTCTCATCCCACTTGCATATACTTATACTGCAGGTCCACAACAAGCTGTTGACACTTCTTGCGCTCATTTTAGAATTTGGTGGCCTAATTTGGTTAGTCGAATCCGTTTGTTTCCTCCTTGTCTTGCTATTTTATCTCACTTATTTTAACATCTGTTTTTATCCTCTTAAAAATCTGGAGCAGATGCCAATATAACTCCATGAGTTAGAAACATTCAAACTATCATCATCTGTTTCTAGTCTTCATATGATTGTGAACAATTAGAAAGTGGTTACTCTGGTGTTGTCAACGCACTGCCCTTAGGTTTTTTCCTTGGTCGTTTGAATACATGGTTCCCGTCTTTTATCAGGAAAAAAAAAGGTATCATTTAGAACCAGGATGTTGAGTTATGTATAACAAGTGTCTCGATATTGTGAAGATGGTTGTCTTGTGATAAGTCTCAATTTATTAATCAAATAAGCAGAAGAAACAAGCTTAGGAAGAATCTGAGACTACCCAATCAAATAATTCCCTTGAAGGAAATATTTAGGCAGGTGAGCTAAAATGAAGCTTAACTCTAGTGTATCGCTTTGGAGGGTATGCGACTCAGGTTCCTATGTAGGAATTATTTGTAAATCACTATAAGAACCTTTTCACTGGGGTCCGGGTTTTTTGTTCTTGATGATTGATTGTTGATTTCAAATGAAATGTCTTTCGCTATATTCTTATTATTAAGTCCATTTTGTTGGTTTGAAGTAAGAATAAAATGACTTGGCTTGGAATTGGAGCAGTGGTGAAATTTCAGTTGATAACGGGGGTGTGGGTGGAGATTAGAACCTCCGATCTTTAGGGAATGTGTATTAACTAGTCGGGCTATGCTAAAGTTTTCTCTTTCATATCTGTATATCCTTGATTCAAAAGGATAAGATAATATGGTCTAAAAATGTTTTTTGTATGCTTGTCCACCCATCTCCCTTATCTGTGATTCACTTTTTTTTTTCTTTTTTTTTTTGATTAATAGGTATAGCTTGAGCTACATACCTTTTGCAAGGACGATGGTTTCGAAGGTTATGGTAGCTTGTTTGGATACTGAATTTTAGGGGTAGTGCCTATCATCCTGGGTTCTTGTGACGTGACGTAGGCGCTCGACATGGCTACATACTCGCACGAGAAAGTGACATTATTGAACTTTGTTGTATTATGTGATTTGTAGGCTTTGTTTCTATGTACCTTTGCATCTCTCTTACTCTCTCACTCATACTAATTGTTTAATGCGAACGAGTCCAGCGTGTGCTTTAAACAATATTCTGAGCCTTGGCGATGGTATTTTCACTTGTTTCATTCTAGTAGGGAAAGAGCTGGAGTTGGTTGCCTAACATATCAAACGAGTCATAAAATAGCATCAAATATTTGTGGAATTATCTCTCTAAGTATTACATTCTCACTTTGTTTGACAAAATTTGGGACTGGGGAGATCTTTTTTTTTTTTGAAATACGTGTGTCCAAGCCAGCTTGCGTACACTTCGACTAATCACGGTCCAACTGCCTGACCCTACTACATTTGGTTAATTAGGTAACTCGTAGGATATTAAATCTTAAGTAGTAGGACTTGGGAGATCCTTATTTGTTCTAAAAAGTTCACTTCATATAGCTTTTTCGTTTGATTATTCGACACGTTCAGAACACTCGACATTGAGTCATTCATAGTATTTTTGTACCTTCTTATGTGTGCATAATTTATTTGTTCTAGCTTTGGGGAAGTCTTATATATTGTGAGAATGAAACGATGATCTGAGAATGGTTATTTCATGATGGCTTCATTGTAAATATCACTAAAAAAAAATTATATATATTGTCGCTACGGATTTGCGATGTGAAGCGGTCGACTTTCTTCCCGAGAGGAGAAAAATGGAGTCGCCACCGGTCTTTATTTATAGGGTGTCTAGTCACTCAAATGTATGGATAAGTTAATCTGTACAAAAAGATTTAGGTTTAGGGTTTTTGTGTATGTGAAAGGTATTAACACCTCATAACACTGTTCAATGAACGATAATTTAATTTTTCATATTAATTTCAAGATGATGGCTTTTAAAAAAAGAATTTTATTTTTATTTTTAAATGTCTTCGTTTTATTGTAATGTACAATAATTATTATGAGTGGCCTCAAGCCATTAAGAAAATTTTGTTTATTTGAATTTAAATTGGCCTCCTAAAATAAATTCATCACCTCAATAATCTCTGTCATAGTTTTAGGAAAATATTAAAATAAGATTTAAAGAAAGATTTTTTTTTTTTTTTTTTACTTTTATAAATATCACGAGTGCTTTAAAAAATGTCTAACTTTTTAGGAGAAAATGACTTTATAAAGATTTTTTTTTAGCAAAAATTTTCTTATAAAAGAATATTTACAAAAAACGAAATATATTTTTATTTTTTAAAGAAAAGATATTTATTTGTTTCAAAATATGATTTTTTTTTTTAGAAAAAAGAAATGAAACAATTTTGTATTAATATTTCAATTACTTCTTAAAACCAAACAAAATATAAGTGACTAAAAATACATCATTCCAAAATATAGGGATAAGTAGATTAGTAGACTATTGAGAGGTACTAATTACACAAAAAGATTCATTTTTTAAAATTTACACTTTTGTCATAAAATACACCATTTGAGATGGAACCCATTAGTATTTTACAAATATATCCTCTTCTATATGTATGTAATTAATATTTAAAGATTAAAAACTAAAATGGAGAAGTAGAATTTATTTTTTGAATCCCAGGATTACAGCATTTTATTTTAAAAAAATTGACCAAATCCTTTCATTTTCTCCATTATTCTATTTTCCTTTTCTGGCAGCCGCTGCAATATAGTGGCTCTCTCAAACGGCCAGTTCTTCGTCTTCTTCATTCTTCTTCATCTAACATTCCGGCAGCCATTTTCGATAGTCGGAGGTAAGCTTAGCTTTCAATATTCATGTTTCTTTACTTAAATGCCATATTCAACTTAAGCACACATGAAAGAGAGGTTTTTTGCGTTTGATTTTGGGTATTTAAAACTTATTCAATTTTTGTGCGTTTGATTTTCGGTTTTATTACTACACTAGATTCTTGATTTTCGAATTGTTTTTTTCTATTTTTGTTGTGAGATTTTTGTGGGTTTTGTTGCAGTTGAGTGCTTTCGTTCATTTGGTTAAAAAGGAATCTCAAGATTTTCAAGGATAAGGGTTGTCTCCGGAGGAGTTTTGAAGTACTGCACGCTAATGCTTTTCCATGGGTGTTGAAGTCTCCATTGTTTAAGAACTCTCTCTTTTTTTTATCTCTAACAATGATCTTCTCCATAGTATGTAAGTTATAACTCAACATAAATAGGCCATATATAAACTATATTATTAGATCCCTAATAATAATTGATTTCAAAAAGTACACATAGTATATATGTTATATATCCTATAATAAGTATTTATGTATAGCATTAACAAATTAATAAAAAAACAAGAACAAAATCAATTGACATAATAAGAAATATATACACAGATAAACTAAAATTAAAATATTGTACACCTTAAAATAATTTTTTAAATTTTATAATAATACATGATATGCAAGTTATAATCGAGTATAAAGACGTATATACAGTATTTAATTATATCACTAATAATAGCTGATTTCAAAAGTACACATATTATATATATTATAACTTATAATAAGTACTGGTATACAACATTAACCTAAAATGAAAAAAACATAAAAAGAATTGATTGACATTAATCAGAAATATATATATATAAACTATATTTTAGAAATAAAAATAATCAATCATATCCATATATTTTGAATATTGTATTGATGCATTTAGAATTTGAGATGCAAAATTTGTTGTGAAACGGAACTATTATTGTCGGATACTTGAGTTGCTAGACGTAATTTCTCAAACAAAAGAATTAACAGTCACTAAAAGGAAAAAGTAGAAATTGATGAAGCATGGCATGACAGGTTTCTCAACTCTGTGAACTATTGTATATATGAGGATATATATTATAGTGAGTTTGATTCCTTATACTAAGTTGAGTATATTTAAAAAAGATATAGAAATAGTTAGAATCATTTAGTTGTAACTATTAACTAGTTTGAATTAGAATATTAACTAAAGAGATAGTTGTAAGTAATTTGACGATAATTGTAGGATATTGAAGTTTATATGGAATTTAGTTTGTCTTCGGATATATCTAACTCAAAAAGTTTAATCGTATATAATTTATAATGTTCAAGTAGTGAATTAAGCAGAAATCTGATGGTGGGGAATTACAAAAGGAGGGAAAATGATTTGGATATTTTTGTAATTAATAATATTGGTAAATCAAAAGAATAAATCTTTTTTGAATGAGTGAATTAAGGGATTAGTTTTAAAAATTTGTATGGGACCCACAATAATTAAAGAATTATGATAACGAAACTAAATCTTTTATATTTAAAAAAACGAATAATTATAATAAATATAAATGAATAAAATCGGTATTAAAATAAAATCCTACATGTAGAATCTAAAAGTGTAAAATTAAAAACAACCATCCACATTATCTCCAAAATATATTAAAAATCAAATCTTTTTATCTAACGACCACTCTTTTTATGCGAGTTTTTTTTTTCTTATCTTATTATTTATATTTTTAAAAGTAAAATTTCAAAATTTAAGTCTAAGTTGTGAAAACTAAAAAATGATTTTAAATACTTATTTTCTATTTGAAATTTAGTAATTTAAATTGTAAGCAAATAAGGATAGTTAAAAAAAACATAAAATTAGAGACAAAATTATTATCAAATTGGACTTAAAAACATAGGTATGAAATGACACATAAAAAAGTAGTCATTCTTATGCCTTTTTGGGGGAAAATAAACTAGTTTTTTCTTTTGTGTTTTGCATATATTGATTATTTATAGTATTTCTAAATTGTTTAGATGGTATATTTAGAGTGTAAATTAATTATTTGGGGTATATTGGTTTTCAAGGTATAATTTTTTTGAAAACAAGGTGAGAAACTTATAGCATGATGTGTATGAAAAAGGAAAAAGTTTTGAGGGTGTTGAATAGTTCTACTATTTATATGATATATGAATTAATGAGAAAAATGAAAGACTATTCACTTTTTAGGTTTCATTTTTTAAAATGGAGGTGTTTAGGTTCGGTTTTGAAAAAATGAAAACTTTAAGGTTCCATTTGATAATTTATTAGCCTTAAAGTTAAAGGCGAGGTTCAAACAAAGAAAGGCTTACGGTGGATACCTAGGCACCCAGAGATAAGCGACGAAATGCTTCTGGGAGTTATATTTCATATTTAGTCTTCTGTTATTTAAAAATATATTTGTCTGTTCACAATTTTTTTAGTACATTCTGATTGTTTTTCAAAATACATTTGAATTCTTAGTCAAATTTCAAAAACAATAAAAATAAAAATAAGTTTTTGAAAATTACTTTTTTAAGTTTCCAAAATATAGATTAAATTTTGTATATGTTTTTCAAAAGTATATAGAAAAATAAAAGAAATACATAAGTGAAAACAATATTTATAAGTTTAATTTACAAAAATAGAAAACAAAAAATAAATGATTATCAAATGAGCATAATTCATAAACATTCTATTTATGTAAACAAAAAAACAGGGAAGGAAAAAATCTTAACCACGAGTATATTACAACTTTTATGTGTCAAGTTAGCGCAACCATCTTCCCAATGATTAATGAGATACTTAACGACAACATTTGTCAAGAAAACCTATTCAATAAATTCTAGGACTAAAAATAAATGATTTTAAAATATTTCGACCAAAGTTAAGGTCTTAAGGACCAAAATTGTACTATTCTCCAAAAATATTTACTACCAATCAAATAGCAATAAAATAAATTTAAAAGATATTAACACAATTTTTAATTAACATATTTTACAATTAGTTAGAACTAAAAATGCTCTATATTCTAGATTCCTATTCTCATAGCACATATTTCTAATCAATAGAATTTCAAAAGAATTTTAATAAACAATGTTAGAAAATAACAAAATATCTTAATAATCATTTTCATATATTTTGATTGATTTTCATTTGGATTCTTTTTATTTTGATAACTAAATGAACGATCAACATGGGCTTGGCCAGCGCTTAAGATCGGAGATTTACTAAAAAGAAATTGGCATTGGCACCGCGGTGGAAAAATCCTGACGCCCACATCTTGAGCCGCTGTGTCGCCGTTTCACTGAAATTCACTGAAATTTTTGTCCCCCGTATTTCTCGAATTCTCTCTCAACTATTCCTTTGCATATTCCTTCGTATTTGCCGACAGTGACACACCCGCGGAGCCGGAGATGCGAAGCTAATGCGCTACTCCATGTTCGGCGAGGTAAGAAACTTCTTCTTCTTCTTCTTCTCGCTTCGTCATTAGGGGTTTCATTTTCCATCCTCCTGCCACTGGGAGTTTGTGGTGTGCATCAATTGGAACGCGAGGTGAATGAATTGATTGTTTTTTTTTTCCAATTTGTTCTGCTTGCAATCTGTTTGCGATAATGCCCTCGATGAATTTTGTCTGGGTTTTGAATGCTGTGATCTCTATTCTTTCGAACAGGTTACTTTGGACAACTGGGTTGAATTTTAGGAACATTTTTATTTCTTTGTTTTGATATCTATCGGCTGAACTGTGGGTACCCACTGACTGTTTGATATGAGTGGTGCTCCGAAGAGGTCCCATGATGATGGTGGTCACTCTTCATCTTCCAAATATCCCCACGATGATTCGAGTCCCTATCGGAAGCTTCCTTCATCACTTCCAATGCAGTATCGTCCCTCCTTTGAGATGGGTCAGGACACTCCAATGTCAAAGATTCCCCGCACGGAATCCCGCGATGGAGATAGAAGATCCCCGCTGCACTCAATGTTTCGAATGCCATCGTCCTCTAATGATCCTCATGTAGATCATTCTGCTGCTTCAGAAAGCCGGCCGGAGCTGCGGGACTCCAAGGACGGCGGAGACCTCAGGTTTGAGAATCGGGATTCGAGAGTGGAGGCTCGAGAGCTGTTTGGTGACGAGAGGAGGGATTCTCAAGCTGTGAAGTTGGAGAAGGAAACGAGATACGAGAGTAGATTGGACGATATTAAGGAAATGAAATATGACAGAGATAGTTATAACGATTACAAGGGTGAATTGAAGTCAGAAAAAGAGATTTATGGATCAGCATCCAGTCATTTGAACTGGAAAGAATCAAAAGAATACCATAGAGGAAAGAGATATCCTGAAACTTCAGTTGGAAGCATGGAACCCTGGCATGTTTCACGCACCAATTCCCAGAGTGCAGCTGAGGCTGCAAAAGAAGCCCTGACTACTGACGAGAAAGAGTATGTTGAAACAAGGGAGGCTGTTGGAGAGAACAAAATAGATTCAAAAGGTGAAGATAAATTTAAAGAGAAGGACAGGAAAAGGAAAGACACAAAGCAGCGGGATTGGGGTGATAAAGAAAAGGAAAGAAATGATCATAGGAGCAGTACTCAAGCAACAAATAGCAATATTGAGCCGAAAGACTTGTCAAAGGAAGAAAGAGATACAGACAGGTGGGAGAGGGACCGGAAAGATACCTCGAAAGACAAGGAAAGACCTCGTGAAAGGGAAAAAGACCATGCGAAGAGAGAATCATGGAATGGGATGGATAAGGAGACTTCACACCTTGAGAAGGAGTCAGGTGAAGTATCTGTGAGAATGGTGGAGCAGGATAATCCAATTTCAGATCAAAAAAAGCAAAAAGATTATGATAGCTGGAAAAATGCCGATAGAGAGGGTAGAGAGAGGAAGAAAGAGAGGGATGCAGACATTGAGGGAGATCGACCAGAAAAGCGTAGTAGGTGTCATGAAAAAGAGTCAGATGAGGGATGTGCAGATGTTGAAGGGACTTTAGACAGGGAGAGAGAGGTTTATAATTATGGTGTTCAACAGCGGAGGAGGATGCAACGTTCAAGGGGAAGCCCTCAAGTAGTGAATCGAGAACCTCGCTTTAGGCCCCGTGCTCAAGATAATGAAGGGTACATCATACAATTTTTATACAATTTCATTTTTCCTTCACTACCTAAGTTATTATTATTTACACCATACATCTTAATTCCATCTTATTTTAACCCGCTGCACGATGCTTACTCTGATACATCATAAATAAATAAACAAATAAATGACTAAATAAAATGTTTATTTGCCAATTGAAACCTACGGTCTTCATGGTACTACTATCTTGACTAAGGAGAATGCTTTTGACACTTTTTTGCTGCTCATAACTTCATGCATAAGGGTATTTCATCTTTAGTTGAAGGCGTTTGAGTTACATAACGATGTTCCTTCTCTATCTTGCAGATTACAAGGTATGCTGTCTTATTATTCTGTTCTCCTTGGTGTAAGATTCTTCTCAATTGTGACAGCTACTAGCATGCTACCTTCTGCTGGAGTGCTATTGCAAGATATATTATTCTATTTTGCACTCTCTCCCATAAGCTCTGCAAACCAGTGGTTTATCATTCTTTATGATCTGTTTAACATGAAAGTATCTTTTAACTTGGACTTATTGCTCTTGTGTCGTCAATTTAGAGCAGTTTTAGAAGTTCTATTTAGGGAACAATAACACATGGAAGGAAAAGGGCGTGTTATTTGAGAGAGGAAACTTTTTGATGAGAAACAAACTACATTTATGGTTGGAATATGTAAAAGGGAGAAAAGTTCTAGAGTTAACATAGAAGGGAGAGTAGTTAAAAAAATTGTTTTGAGCAGGGGCTCCAAAGAGTAGCAACAGAAGAAATATTTTCTCAAAGGCTTACCTGGAAAATTCTTCTCTTCCTCTTTAGCCAACACTCCCTCAAAACTGCTTTTATGTATTCAACTATAATACTTCAGCTTTCATTTAGATGAACCCAGAAACTAAAGCAATCATTCTTTCACAGAGAAAGGCATATTGCAACGAATTCTTAAAAATCCTTAATTGTCTTCTGTACAATAATTTGAAAGATGGAATTTGAAGGAACATGGGCGAGGCAGAGTAGTCCAAGTTATGGTGTATGCATAAGGTTAATGAATTATCGTTAAATATGTGGGAGGACAGAGTGTTTGGATGTATAGGAGATCAATGTGGATGTAATACTGAAGGTGTGAGGAATACAATCAATTTGGAGGATAGCGTGGAGGTGTGTATAGAAATTGAGGTAGTGTGAATTTATGTTTCTAAGGTTTTTTTCTAATTATTAGTTAGGTGTATTCTTTTGGATTAGAGTCCCTCCTCATTCTAGTTGGACTCCTTTTGTGGGTTGTTCTTTTTGTATGTCCTTATAATCCTTTCATTTTTCTCGACGAAAGCTTTTTTTCTTATTATAAAAGAAGTGTTGCTTAATCCCAAGTGAGACTAAAATGGAAAGATCTCTTGTAACTGTGGTGGAATTATTGTCTGTTGGGTTTTTGGTTAAGAATTGCGATTGTGACACCAATTGCCCTTAGGATGTGGCATGCGCATCATTGTTTTCTAGAGTTCAAATATATATATATATATATATATATATATATATATATTTTAAAGTTACATTTATTTAAAAAAAAAGAAGAAGAAAGAAAGTTGGTTGGAGACCCGTGTCTCTTAGTGTTAAAATAATGCCTTAATTTCTGTAATTTCATGCTGGAAACCCATCTTGTCTTTGTTTTATCATCTGTATATTCTAACGCCAATGCTTGATATTGAAAAGCTAAACTTTGAGAAAAGCCAAAAAAAAAAAAGGGAAAAGGAAAGCACGCCATCTACTAAATCTTTTTGCCTGTATTAAATGCATAACCTTTTTCAGGAAAACCTGAAGTCTCATCCGTGGTTTATAAAGTTGGTGAGTGCATGCAAGAACTAATAAAGTTGTGGAAGGAATATGAATCAGCGCAGATAGACAAAACTGGTGAAAGCTCGCAGAATATCCCCACTCTAGAAATTCGAATACCAGCTGAACATGTTTCTGCTACAAATAGGCAGGTAAAAGCACATTTTCTTCACAATTTTATCACAAAAGCAGATACGAGATTTACCTATCTGTTTTTAATCAGCTATAGTAACTACAGTTTCTCTTTATACCATCCTCTTTGTTTTTCGATAACAAAAGTTACACCACGCCCCCCCCCCCCCAGTGTGCATCATCTCGAGAACCCTCTACACCCCAAACTGTCCTCCTATTCTTTGCCAACCAAGTTTGCGAAACAAATTATAGACCTCTTTCTTTGTCACATAAGAGTCATGGTTGTTGACGCGAAGGTAAAAGATACTCATAGTTTTCTAGCCTCCAACATGATAGTTCGATAATATTAGTAGGACTGTAGGAGAAAAAGATTTTTTTCCCTTTTGCTTATAATTTATATATTTAATAAACTTGGAATTCAAATTTTTTTTTTTCCTTTTGTTTCTCCCTTGCTGATGTTTTTTTTATTTTTTTTTTATTTTTTAACAAGATACAAATTTTTCATTGATAAATGAAAAGGAACAAAATTGTTCAAAGATACAAACTCCAAAAGGAGTGAGCAAAAATAAAAGAAGCAAAAAATAAGAGAAGACAGTAAAACAAAGTATAAAGATGAAACATCGCTCCCTTGCTGATGTTTTTTTTAAACAAGAAACGAGATTTTTCATTGATTAATGGAAAAAACCATACAATGCTCAAAGATACAGACCCCAAAAGGAGTGAAAAAGAGATAAAAAGTAGAAAGTAAAATACAGAGCCTAAAGAGAAAGAAAAGCTTCCCAATTGCTGTAGACGGTGGATGAAGAATATCGCTCCCTTGCTGATGTTATAGTTATGTTGCAAAATTTTATCCTGTACTGTAACTCAAGGTTTTTTTTTTTTTTTTTTATGTTTTTTCTTCTTTGCTGGTGTTTTAACTACCATTAGAGCATCGATTCTAATCTAGAAGCAGGAACAACTTTGGAGATTTTTCTTCTTCTTGTTCTTCCTCTTTTTCAGAAAATGTTGTTGACTTTTTAGACAGTATTGAAGATCTTTCTCTTCTATCCAGCTCCTCAAATGTTTGATGGTTCGTTTGGTGATTGTTTTGCCTTCTCTTTAGCAAGCGGCTGTTTTTAATTTGCAAGCCCTGAAGAAGTTTTTTACTCAAGCCTCTGCTCATTCAGACTTTGGTTTTACTTTGGCATTAGGTTTAGTGGTGTTGCTTCTGCTGTAGTTTGTGGGTTTGGCCATTTGTTCTATTCACTTGTATCTTCTACATGTTTGTTCTTCGTTGGGTGTTTTTTATCTTTTTTTTTTTTTTCGCTCCCTTTAGGAGTATTTATCCTTGAACAATTTTCTTCCTTTTCATATTATCTATGAAAAGTTTGTTTCTTGTTTTTTTTTTTTAAAAAAAACCTACCACTAGAGATCTTTTTTTTATATTTTAAAATGGAAAATATAACAATTAAGGCTTTTAAACTATGTGTGCAGGTCAGGGGTGGACAACTGTGGGGAACGGATGTGTACACGTATGATTCAGATCTTGTCGCTGGTGTGTGGAACAATGTCGCACTGTTTTCTACTTCATTGAATAGATGTAAATCCATGAGAAATAATGCAGGTTGATGTTCTATTCTGTTTTCTAGTTCTCATGCATACAGGCTACTGTCGACCAACAGCTTCTCCTCCTCCACCTGCAATCCAGGAGTTGCGTGCAACAATCAGAGTATTACCTCCACAAGATTGTAAGCCTGTCGATCTGTATTTTGTTTAGTAGATGGTTATTTTATGATGGGGTTTAACCACAATCTATTTTGTTATAGTAGCTCTATATCTTTTTAGAAACAAACACTTTCACTGTTTCAACTATCAATGAAGAGTTGCAAGCATATTCCAAAAGTAATCTTTAACTCCTGGTGCCCCCAAGAGCTTATAGAAAACCACTCCAATTAGAATTAATTAGAAATGGGGAATATTTGCAAGAAGAAGAAAGGAATACTAATTTAAACAAGTAAATCTTGCCAAATCAGAATCTTCATCCTGATTTTTTGCAATTATCATTAGAAGTTCTTTTATGTCTTTTTAACCACAAGTTTCATAGAATGGACTTGACTGCGCTGAACAAACATTGCCTTTTTTGGACGTTCCTGGTTCATTTTTTTACTTTGCAAATAAGTGGGGATGGTGAGAAAAAGACAAAACTAAGACCAGTTAACCAAGTTGATCAAAATTTGAGAAGCAAACCGGGTTTGAAGACTAGCCTTTTTTCTCTAGAGATGACCCAAGGCCACAAGTGCCAACCACCTTTATGCACTTTCACGTAAAAGATATAAAAGTTCAAAAAGAGGGGGTCATGTGCTTTGGAGATGTAACTTTGCTATGGAGACCTTCACTGTTTCCTCGGCCCATTTCTTGTTGCTTGATGGTTTTGGAGGTGTTGTGGCATCCTCCATTTAGAAAGAAGGGAGGCGTTTTTTGGAGGACTATCTTTTTCGCTGTGTTCTGGAACATTTGGCTCAAGAGAGACAAAAAAAGGGTTAGGGTAGAGATGCCCTAGGGGAGGGGGATTTGGTCTACGGCTAAGTTCAACACCTCTCTTTGGGTCTCTGTAAACAAAGAGTTTTGTTTTTATCCTTTATTTCTTGTTCAGATTTGTTGGGCCTACAGCAGCCCCCCCCCCCCCCCCCCCCCCCCCCCTATCTTGTTGTACATCCTTCATTTACTCTATGACAGTATTTTCGTTATTGCCCAGTTGTATATCATTTCATGCTTGTCCATCATGATTCATGAACACAATCAGGTCCAACTTCTGATGATTACTCCATCAGTTATCATTACCTCTTATGCAAACCTTTGCTTAACATGACTTGGAATTTTGCCAGCGAACAATCCTAAATCAAGAGTGGGCCTCCCTGGCCAATCTACTTTCCTTGGATCACCTTATGGTTGGATGTGTCTTCCGGGTGTGTTAGGATCTTTCTCCACTAGGTCTCTCTAGACAACTTTGGTAAACAAGGGTGCTTCTTCATGCCAGTCATATGCAGAAGCATATGACCTGGTAGGTACCCTAAAAAGGGTAAAGCTTTTCCTATGGGAACTCAGTCTTAAGAGCATCAACACAGGAGGTATCCATAATTTTATCTTTCCTTGAAACAAGGTAGGCATCCGTCATTTGTGAATTTACTTGAGTTGGTGCATCTTGGAGAGGCCGAGCCACAAGGTGGGAGTTTTTTTGATTGCCCCCTTGCAAACAGATTTTGGACCTTCATATTCTGCTCCTTCAGCTGGCATGTGGCCTTCCCTATTAAAAAAGTCTTTTTGATTATGGCTTGGTTGGTCAGAATAATTGATGTTTCTGTTACTATTGATAATTTTGGTTATGGATGCATATCTCCATGCATCAAGTGCATTTGTACCTTCTATCTATTGGCATAGAACATAAATCAAAAAATGGAAAAAGGAAAAAACCTGGTTGCTATCATAAATTAAGTCCCTCAAATACCCTTTCTATGCTGATAAAACGGCCAAGAGGAGTAGATGTACAAATACACCATATAAAGTACAAGCCAAATTGAGATGCAGGTCTCCAAGAAAATAACAAGAAATTATCTGTAATTACAGAAAGTGGCAAATCAAAGAGATAAATAAACTTCACTCGTCAGATAATTGTTAACTCATATAAAAGCATATATAAGTTTCTCTTTCTCTCTCTGTCTCTCTCTTTTTTTTTTTAATGATTTTTGGGATTCTATTTTATTTTCTGCACTCACATAGCGTAAATTCTGTTGTTCTTTCAATTCTTAGTCTTAATCAACTTTTGGTCATACGGGTGAGTTTTTTGGTAATCTTACCTGGCTTATGTATAACTTTTCCTTGTTTTGTACTATTTCAGACTATCAGTGAAGTAATATTAAACCACCTTTCACACTAAAAGTTTAAGCTGATCGATTACTATAAATTTAATCATTTACCAATACTTTAACACTCCCTTCACTTGTGGGCTTAGAAATTTGCACAAGATTCAACGAAGTTTGTCAATATTAATTGAAGAATAAATGACATTATAGGCGTTCGAACACAGGACTTCTACCCTAATACTGTGTTAAATCACCGGTGAGCCCAAAAGCTTAAATTGATGAGCTGTGACAAATTTAATCATTTGTCAATACTTTAATAAATACTCACATTTTAAAAAATAAATGCTTTCTCTTTTAAAATTTTAAATACCAATATTATATTTTAAAACAACATCAGAACTTTAGTAGCTTACTCATTCCTTATTTATTTTGTTAAAAATATTAGTTCTTTCTATTTGTTCATATCTTTTTATAATGTTCTATTTAATTTTGTGTTAGGTTACATTTCTACTCTACGAAATAATGTTCGATCTCGAGCTTGGGGAGCTGCTATTGGCTGTAGTTATTGTGTCGAAAGATGCTGCATTGTGAAGGTAGTGAAGCTTTTAAACTTTTGGAAACAGCTTCTAAAACTCGAATATTATCTTAAGATTTAATGTATTTAGATAGATATATAGGTACACAGAAATCACTTTCTCAGGTATTAGAAATGCGTGTGTATATATATATATATGTATGTATGTAGATATGTATATACACACATACCACACACACATGAATATTTTTAAAAGAAGAAAATCGGCCCCAACATGTGTATAAATTAATGTGTTGCCATGTCCATGTCATGTCGTATCCTTGTCCCATGCCCATGCCTGTGCTTCTTAAGACAATGCTATTAGGACCATGGTTCTTGACCTATTAACAAGGTAACCTAACCATCAAGAACAAGTACCCACTTTGATTGTGGACTTCTTCACAATGTTGACCTGCCGAAAATCGGCCCCAACATGTGTAGAAATTAATGTGTTGCCATGTCCATGTCATGTCGTATCCTTGTCCCATGCCCATGCCTGTGCTTCTTAAGACAATGCTATTAGGACCATGGTTCTTGACCTATTAACAAGGTAACCTAACCATCAAGAACAAGTACCCACTTTGATTGTGGACTTCTTCACAATGTTGACCTGCCACTTGGGGGTGATCAAAGGAGAAGGATTTTTTTGGTTCTATGATAGAGGATATTAGTGACAAAGTTCAAAGATGGGAAAAGGACTATTTATGTTCAAAGGAGGAAGGTTGGTGCTTTTTCCTTGAGTATGCAATTTATGCCAGGTGAAACCTTAGATCATTTATTTCTTCATTGCCCTTTTGCTTTGAGGTGTTGGGCTCTCCTTCAAAAGGAGTTTGGCTTGTCTGCATGTTTGCTGAGGCAGACGGATGATTGAGTTGTAGAAGCACCTCAAGCTTAAAAATAAAGCTTGAATATTGTGGAGATATGCGACTAGGGCTTTGCTGTGGGGTTTTTGGCGGGAGAGGAATCACAGATCTTTTGATGATAAATCTACTGATTTATTTATTTTTTTGAATAATGTACACTTTATTGCTTCTTGGCTCTGGTGGAGCCACAGATACAATTGATTCTTTTATAATTACTCTCCTACCATGATCCTTTAATCTTGGAAGGTCTTTATGTGTTAGTTCTCTTGGGGGTTATCGCTTCCCCTGCCCTCAGGTTGTTTCGTTCTTTTTTTTTTTTATTAATTCTAATCTCAGGTTTCTTACCCAAAAAAAAGGGGGAAAAAAAAAGAGGCTCTCCCATCGAGCTCACAAGCATCTCAATCCATGATCATCATTACACAAGGAATATGAGATACAACTCCAAATGGACCAGGTGACCAGCCATCCATGTCGAGCCCATACTTGGGACATGATCACAAAATGCCACAAGGACCTCTCTCATTTTACCAACCCCATAGCCATAGCCACCTAAGGACACCTTGTTTGTCCTTGCAAAAACCAATATATTTCAGATTTCAGAGCCTTGCACCAGATCTTTTGCAGACAGCCTTTCCCTCGCCAAATGCAGGAACTTGGCTTCTTGCAGGCACAACATTCGGATGGAAAGAACCAATTGCGTCTCATCCAACTTTGAAAGGCCCAACCATATATGGGACAACATTGTTTATTTTATGTCTTTGTGGGCTATTATGTCAAAATCTTTTTGAAATTACTCCTTTATTGACTTACAAACATATTGGAAAGCTTTTATGTAGCTCCTTGGTTCTTCAATACTTTTCAATCTTTCAATGGAAGTGCTTGTTTCTTTTCTTTTCCCTAAGAAAAAAAATACATTTCTTCTGGGGGAAAAGATATGGCTAGATATTTGTAGCTTTGGAAATAAATTTTTGACAAAGGAAATGAATTTTTTTTCATTGATAAAATGAAAAATAACATAGAAGTCACCTCTCCGTGGAAGATTAAAGTTTCTAAGAAGATCAAGTTCTTCGGGTGGCAGGTCCTTCTTGGGAAAGTTAATACCTTGGATCGTATTCAGAGGATGTCGAGTTTTTGCTTGGGTCCGCAGTGGTGTGTTCTCTGTAAGAGTGCGTCGGAGGACCTTGATCATATACTGTGGACTTGTCAGTTTGCTCAGGAACTTTGGCATCGTTTCTTTTTGTGCTTCGGGATTTCCTAGGTCCATGCCAGGGATTGTAGGGCTATGATGGAGGAGGTCCATGCCAGGGTCGTTTTTTGTGGCAGACTTGCTTTCTAGCTATGTTATGGGGTATTTGGCTGGAGAAGAATCATAGAGCGTTTAGGGGGGTGAATAAGTCTGTGGACTATGTTTGGGACATTGTTAGGTTTTATACTTCGTTATGGGGCTCGATTTCTCATCTCTTTTGTAATTATTCGCTTGGCCTTATTCTTTTGGATTGGAGTCCTTTTCTTTAGGGGGCTTCCTCCTGCTGGGCTGTCTTTTTGTATGCCCCTTTTAGGCCTTTTGGTGTATTTTGTATCTTTTTCATTTTTCTGAATGAAAGTTTTGTTTCATATAAAAAAAAACAGCCCAACCAAAAACCAAAAATTACAAAACACTCAAAACCCAACCAATAAACATAGCGAGGACCACACAAAAACCTTAAAGGTATCTGACTAAACAAAAATACAACCAAGAAAGGAGAGAAGACGTCACCAGGGACACTAAGGAGCTTGGAAAATGGCCAACAAATCAACCCTTTGTGGAAGCTAAACAGGAAACTCAATAATGGAAATCAACACCACTGGACCTTTGAAATTTTGCTTGCACCAGTTCGTAATATCAATGAAAAGTTCGTGTCCTTTAAAAATTGTACGAGGAGCATGTTAAAAGATCAACTGAGCAAGCAATTTTATCGAGTAATTAAAGAATTTTCACCTTATGGATCTCATTGATTTGTCTTTGCTAGCCTTTTTGCTCCATCTATTGATGGAACCACCTGCGTTCTTGCCTTGGTAACACTTCATCTTAGTTCATTAGTTGGCTTCTTGTGAAATAAAAATTAGAATGGAATAAGAAGTTTACTTTAGAATGTTTTGCCATAGCCAAATTCAAAGCTTCTCACTCGTGTGTTTTCTCCAATCTCTTCTCCAATTACTCTCCTAGTATGCTTTGTATGAATTGGGTGGCATTTGTAACTCCCCATTAGTGGCCTTATTGTCTTTGATATCCTTACTTTTTGTGTTTTGCATTTTTTTGTTTACTATTTTTGCTCCTAACGGAGTTTGTATCTTTGGACAATTTGGTTCTTTTTCATCTATCATTCATATCTTGTTCCAAAAAAAAAAAAAAAAAAAAGAAAAGAAAGAAGTTTACTCTAGATGTTGTAATGTAATAAGTTTTTTATTCCGTATTACTTTAGTCTCTGGGATTTTTATTTTGGGTGATTTTTAATTGATTTTAGAGCCAGTTGCACCATACTGATCTTTGTTTTGTGAATGCTTCTTTCAACTTTTTTTATCCTCAGAAAGGAGGTGGAGCCATTGACCTTGAGCCGTGTCTTACCCATACATCTGCAGTTGAGCCCACACTTGCTCCTGTGGCCGTTGAGCGAACAATGACTACAAGGGCTGCAGCTTCTGTAATACTTCGAAATAATATTTAACCTTTTTTATTTCTAAGTTGAATTTTGAGGTTCTAGCAGTATATCTTTCTATCTTCAGATATACAATAAGAAAACAATTTTCTTGATCGTGCTGTAAGATTGCTTCCTTTTACACATATAAGAAAGGAAATGGCTGTTGATATTTGACTGATGATATAATAAAAAGGTTCTCCAAGGATTTGAATGTGATGCAACTGCATACCATCAATGAATTGTTTCTTATAAGAAAAGAGGAAAAGAAAAAGTGATACAACTGCTTGATTTGATTATTAGAACTGAAAGCAAGAATTTTTGGCTGCAAGTAAATGGTGACAGAGATGGCTGTCCTGCTCTTTATCTGTTCTCTAAATTGTAGTTTTATAAAACGCCCTGCTTACTGTCTATTTCATACTATGTAACTCATATTTCAGTCTCACCATCCTCGTAGCATAATAAAATTTCAAGATTGAATATATTATTAGGCATTTCAAAGGAATAACATAAATATCTATCATTGCTGTGATTTTTCATTTCATTATGGTTTGTTTTAAATAAAATAATAATGATTTACATGTTATGCTATATTTTTCAGAATGCATTGCGTCAACAAAGGTTTGTAAGAGAAGTTACGATTCAGTACAACCTCTGCAATGAACCATGGTATACTTCAATCTTCTCTTTTAATCTGCATCTGCAGGTCTCTGCCAGAATGCTAACTTCTTACACATGTGCAAAATGATCTGGAAAATCATGTTTTGATTTTTTTGTTTCTTTTGTAATAATATACTTGTATTTGCGGTCTGTTTATCTCAGCTTTCATGCATTTCTCATTGTGTTTACCCATCATTTTTTTTTAAATTATCATCGCAAGATCAAACATAATACATTATATTTGTAGTTTGTTGGAATGCATTTACATTCCATGGCCATATATGTGATATTTCCTTCTCCCTGACAGTTGAGCTGTGATCAATGAATCTTCAGAACTCCTAAATTGTATCCAATTATTATTAACATTTTAAACGACTTTTCTGGCTTGGTAGGCTTAAACTTAGCCTAGAGACTTATGCTTCTGTTGGATCATAAGGGGCTTACGCCTCTTACGGAAGAGGCTTGCACCTCCATGAGAACACTATTGTTGGGTCTTTACACATGGTGTAATGATGGGAAGAATAATATTAATTTGCGTGATTCTTCAAAAATATAGAAATTTTGTGAATGTAATGATAATACATGATTGTGGTAATTTGCCTTGTTACTGCCTTCACCGCCCAAGGTTTAAATAGCATTGAAGACAAAAATTTAAACAATGATAAGTCAAAATTCTATAGGCAATGACAATAATGTTAAGAACGAAGTTTAGAATCTTTATTTAAGATAAATGACAATGGACAGTCATATTTTCTTGGGGCTCACGCCACATACCGCTTCAAAAGAAAAGTCTTGATACTGCCTTAGCCATTTAAAACAATATTCTCCACTGTTTAGTAGCCTTGGTCTTTTATATATATTAAGAAACCTAAGTGAGCCATAATGCCATTAAAGCATTTCATCCTTTTTTTTGGGTGATAAGAATTGAGAATATATTGATATTAAAAAAAACTACTCGCGAACTTTGTCAGTCTACCTTCTATGGGTTAAAAAAGGAGGCCTTGGTCCTCAATTTGAAAACAACAATAGGTCATTTCCTAGATGCTATGATTTCTCTGTTTAGGTGAGTAATGAGTTACTATCCATTCCCTTTTTATGATGAACTGGGTCTTCTAGAAGACTAAGTATTAGGCATACGTTATTGAGATGGTTGTCAATGGTCTATTGTTTAATTAGGAGGTTTGGAATTTTTTTCCTTTGTTTCTTCTAGAGTACCTTTTAAATAGTCTTTTCGATAGTCCTTGTTTCAAGTATATTTGTTTATTTTAGCTTTTAGCTTCCTCTCATTAGTACTTGATGCAAGAGCAAGTTATCATACATATATGTGTATACATCTGTATTTATGTATTTAACGTATCGATCCATCTATCTCTGTGTGAGTGAATTCATAGTCAGTGTTTGAGCTGGTCTACATGTATCTCAAGACAACTACATGACTTTAGAATAGGTATTTACTATTTACATATACCTAATACTTAGTGGTTCAGATTAGTCTACATGTATCTCAACTAATTTTAAAACCCAACCACTTGACTCTACGAAATTAGTATTGGCTCATAGACTAATATTCTAGTAGGCCTCTACAAGAGTTAGAACCTATCATCACAATGACATTTGGGGTTTAAATTTTGTTTCTTCTATCACTAGGCTTTTTAGGAAATTGGTGATATTTGATATATCTAAGCTCTTTTACAACATTATTTCAATAATTTGTTAAAGTGCACCAACCACCATGAGTTAGTGGTCAAAGGGGCAAGTTTTAAGCACTTATATGTTTTCCAAATGTTACAGGATTAGGCAAATGTTATAGGAGATTAGTTGTGTTGCATATAAGTGGTTGATCGTTCAAATACCTATGTTTATCATGGAGGAAAAAAGATTATTTATACTAGTGCCTTGCTTTCACGAATTGTGGCAGTTACTGGCACTGTTATGATGTTATTTCTTATGTTTCTTGTACACTACATAACATAGCCATGAATCTTGCATCGTATGATATCTTATGTTTCCTGTACACTACATAACATAGCCATGACAAAGCCATGAATCTTGCATAGTATGATATCTCATGGTGTTCATGGATTTACCATATAAAATTGCAGAATGTTCATCTTTAATGTTCCATTTACAAATATCTCCAGGATCAAATACAGTATAAGTATTGTTGCTGACAAAGGCTTAAAAAAGCCCCTTTATACATCTGCACGGTTGAAGAAGGGAGAAGTTTTGTATCTAGAAACCCATTCGTGCAGGTATGTCAAGTCCCAGCCATGATGTTTACCTTTACATCTCATAAACAAACTTCAAATTAATATCTTGTTGCTACAGTTATTCATTGTTTTTATTTTTTTTTAAACCAGAAACAAACTTTTCATTAACATATATGAAAATAAATAGAAGTTCAAAGGTACAAATTCCCCAAGGAATGAAATGAGTAAATGCGGTAAAATAAAATAAAACATCAATTAGGGCGCTAAAGGGGCCTCCCAAGAGGAATAAATTGTGGAGATTGTGTAATCCTTAAATAAAGGCGAGAATGAGCACCCCTTAGAAGTTTTAAACTTGGCTAGATCCCGACAATCCAACCAAACCCTTTGCTTGTTTTCGAATATCCTACGGTTTCTTCCACACCATAGTTTATGATGGGACTGCAATTAAAAGGGGAAATCTTCCTTTTGTATATTTCACTTATCAATGAAATTCAGTTCTTACAAAATAACTCATTTGTAAGGCTATCATGGAGGGCCATATTACCGGATAATCGGGACCCATACAACTGGGTTATTTGAATTATAGTACTAGTTTTATTTCAATATATACACATTGCAATTTGCATTCTGGGTACATGTCCTGATGCGCACATGAAGACAAAAATTTGGAAACCTCATTTGACTGAATTACCACATCCTTTAATCATATGCAAATCATAATCTATCTGAACTACTGTGTGAAGGTATGAACTCAGCTTTTCTGGAGAGAAAATGGTGAAAACCATTGCAGCATCTCAGGGCCATGAAGCCGAAGCCGAGAAATCTCAGAATCACTTTGTGCACTGCCCAAATGGTGATAGAACTGATAATGATAATACTTTGATTGATGTGTTTCGGTGGTCTCGCTGTAAGAAGCCACTGCCCCAGAAGGTTATGCGTTCTATTGGTATTCCACTGCCTTCCGAACACATGGAGGTACTTCTCTCGAGTTTTGTCTTAACCTTTGAAAGTTCAGTATATGTGCTCTTTTTTTTTAATCAGAAGCCTCTTGCATTTACAATGATTTTTTACTTCCAAGATTGCTCTATAGTGAGCTCTCTGGTCCGTGTTAGAATCTGATTGCAGTAGTTGCCATGAGTTTAATTTCAAGTTTCAGTTAGCGGCCATATCACACCTCTTTGAATCATAGGAGGTAATATTAAGTTGCTATGTCCCTGATTTTATATTGTTACCCACAAGCATGTTGACCCTTTCCGAGAACGTGGATGATCAAAGTTGGTTAATGTGTTAAGATCATAACATAGAAGAGATTGGCAAGATAAATAGGACATCGTGGCTTTGAGAATCTTCAACTTTTTCTTTTTGAGTATAACAAATGGGGTTGGAGGATTCGAACTCATAACCTCTTGGTAAGAGATAGGTATAAATCATCGTTGAGTTAAGTTCATGTTGGTTTTGAGAATCTCCTAACTTTGGCTTCTTATTTGCTGTGAACTACAATCTCGTTGAGTTAAGTTCATGTTGGTTTTGAGAATCTCCTAACTTTGGCTTCTTATTTGCTGTGAGCCACCAGATTGTAGTACAGTAGTAGTATGCTGTAAGCCTAGCATACATTTATCTTTCTTTCTTTTTTAGGTACTTGAGGATAATCTAGACTGGGAAGATGTGCAGTGGTCACAAACTGGCGTTTGGATAGCTGGAAAAGAGTATCTACTTGCTCGTGTGCATTTCCTATCCATGAATTAGTTACATTTTTATGTTTTATTTTGTGATTCTTAGATGTATGAGAATATGTATCAAATAGTGATATTTCAGAGTAGTATGATGTTATTTCAACCGTGCGAAAATTCCATGCGGAAAACTGGACTCTTGTTCTTGCATCGCATTATTATATTCACAAAACTAGACTTGGAGTTGGTGTTTAGTTTAATTTCTTCATCAAGCATCCAACACCCTTCAACTTTTTGGGAGTGCCTGAATGATTTGACATCTTATGTAATTACCTTGCCCCATCCCGTTGCCATCTTGGATGATCTATTTGATATTCATGAAGGTAGTAGCTTTGAAATGAACAGAGTTCTTTATTCAGTAATTCTGTAAATTAGCTACTTATTTCTTTCACCAATACCTTTTAAGGAGGGGTCCATGTCTTGTGTTGCAAATTATATATCAATCTATATATATTCTATCATATGCTTCATGAAGAATTAAATTCATTTGCGTGACTTAAGAAAGTCTAGACTTTGTTTTTTGCTTTGAAGCGACAAGTACTAGCACAACTGTTGAATTCTAGAGTATTCAAAAAGCACTATAGTTTCATAGTTTCATATTTTCCTGTCATCCTTTTGAGTTCTACAAATAGAATCCTAGATTTTGGTCAGTGAAGAGTCTCAATACTATTGGCTAAGTTCTATGCCTCTTTTCTCGTGGAATTGGAGATGGAGATTTTAAGCTCCGAGGAGTTGGGTGATAATAGCAAATTTAGCTTAAATAATTGCAAATTTGTCTCAATATCGTGCAAATGTAAGAATTCATATATTATCAATCGTTAAAAAATAACTCATGAAAATTTATTAATGATATAAAAATGATATGCTGGTAATATAAAAATTATATCGATGATAATGATAGAAAAGTAGTGCATCGTTGATGATTTTTGTTTTGACAAATTTACAAATACGGCAATTAGTTTTACCATCTACTATTAACTTCCCTAAATTTGAACTTATATCAAACCTAAGCAATGAGAATTAAGGTTGCTTCAAAAATATTTCTATAACAATGTCAACAACATATTTTGACTTATGATTTGTCAACTTAAATCAGTAAATTGTACTGCAAAAAATTAAAAAAATTAAAAATACACCATTGACTACCCCTTGACTACCATTAAATTTCTAACACTATCATTAACAATTGGAACAATATTAAAGTCTCTTTGGTAATGTTTTTTATTTCTAATTTTTGAGAAATATAAGTATTTGGTTAACTATTTTAATTTTTTGTTCCTCATTTTTAGAAATGTTTCCAAAATTGTGTAAAAATTTTGGAAAACAATAAAATCAAGTTTTTTATTCCTATTTTTAAATTTTCTAAAGCATAGATAAAAATATTATTTTATTATTTGTAAATTATAGAATGCATGAAAAATACAAAAAAGTAGATATGACATAAAAATTTTAAATATTTAATTTTATAAATTAATATTCATACAAAACTTTTATTTTGTTGAATTCAATATATGCATTTGAAAAAACATTTGCCTACTTTATATAATATAATATCTTAATAAGACAATAATTCCATTTTACAAGATTTCTCTGGACACTTTTAACTAAAAAAAACTAAAACTAAAAATGAATCATGTAATTATGTATTTTTAAGACAACAATATTTTCTAAAGATTGTTATTATCTAATTACTTTAAAATTTTCATATAAAAAAGAAGTTAAAATATTTTAATATATTTGAAATTGTTCAAATATATTTTTAAGTGGAGAAATTGCTTGATCTGTTGATAAAGTAAGCTAACACTGTTAGTTTTAAGGGTTTTAATTTTTTTTTCATTTTCAAGAGAAATATAAATATTAGTTTGTATTTTTAATATTATAAAAATATATATATTATGTTCTACTCTAAATTACGTTTGTAATTAAAAATTAAAATAAATAGATAATAATATTACAGTATATATATTATATATTATATGAAAAATATGCTGCCTCTTAGAATTGCGGCCTTAGGCCGGGTCGCGGCGGGCCACTAATTGTAATCAGCTAATACACATGGACAAAGTGAGTAAAGTATGAGAACTCAAATTTTACTCATTGACAATACTAGGAAGAATTTAACTAGTGACTTGAACATTTGTTGTTGCTAATAGTCGCCCTCGGAAATGAGTTTGGAATTAGCAGATAATTTGTGTAAACGAATGATTTACATTACAAGCCATAATTATCACCACTTATACAATGTAGTCATAGAGTCGTCCAGCAATACAATTGAATCCTGCAATGGGCAAGTGGCGTGAAATTGTGCCAAATACATCTCATGAAATAAGCCAAATACATATCAAGGCACACATTTCAAATTAGGAAAATAGGTTCTTAGCACATAGTTTGAATGATACGGTGCATGCCTATAATTAAATAACTCCCTTGTATTTATAGATAACTAATTATCTCCTCTAAATGGAGAAGATTATGTACAAATTCCATAGATATATAATTGAGAAGAGACGTACATAAAAGTTCACACAATATCTTGTAAAAATGAAACAAATCCAGCAACACAATATGGTGGTTTAAGTAGAGCTAGAGGGGAAAAATGATCGATGATACATGGTGATGTAGTCTAATATGCTGCGAGTTGAAATTTAAAGTTTGCCCTCTGTTTTAAGAGTCTAGCCTATAAAAGGGAGGAAGCTCCTTATTTTGTAAGTTTTAGAATCTAATAGAATTCCTCGGTTAAGTCAATTGGTATCAGAGCTTCGTGTTTGGCGGGGAAGAAGAATGCCTCCAACATGGGAGACTATTAGCTCACCATCACAGAGGCGGAACCAAATCTCGTCCTCTCTCTGCGATCCACAACCACTTGACTTATGATGGTCGAAAGCGCCGTAGAAATTGTCCAAAGGAATGTGGTGGAGATACTTAAATTATTACAGGATGTGGTGGGTTGCTGGACACCATGAATCTGCAAGCAAATCCTCCAAGGTTTGAGCAAGAAGGTGATCAAAGGGAGCGAGGAATCAGGATAAACCAAGATCAACAGAATCATTAGACTCATTATTGGTTTAAGAAGGGCACAAGAACCGTGTGATCTGCAGCTTCAACATAAAAATTTCTCTGTGCAGTGTTGAAATAAAATTCATGCGGACTCATCAATTGATGAAGAAGAAGTGTGTGATTGGAATGATGACCGCAAGTATCCTAGGATCATAATCAATGGTATCAAGAAAATAATGAGTATAAAATGAACACACCAGACAATTTGGAAAATTTCTTGAATGGGTCAACAATGTGGAAAATTTCTTCAATTACATGAACACACCCGACAACAAAAAGTCAAGTTAGTACGTAGCTTTCAAGTTAAAAGGAGGTGCGAGGTACACTGGCTTGGTGGGAACAACTCGAAACTAACCAACGACGTTTGGCAAAATTCCTATTTGAACTTGGGAAAAATTGAAGAAGTTGATGTGAGAAAGATTCCTACCTATAAATTATGAACAAATTCTCTAAAACCAATATCAAAGTTGCAAGCAAGGATCACACTCAATAGCTGAATGTATCGAATTTCATCAGCTTGGAGCAAGAATGAATCTTAGTGAGATTGAACAATATCAAGTAGCGTGGTATGTAAGTGGTTTACGATCAGACATAAAAGAACACTTACAATTGAAGCTCATTGGTTATTTTAATGAGGCAATAGCTACTAACTGTGAAAGAACAACAGTCCAATAAATTCAAGTTTCAATACCAAAGAAGAGTTGTTTGGGATGGACAGATCAATATTGCTTCTACTTCGAAAGGCAAAGCTGTGGAAGAAACCAAACCAACAAACACACACAACAAAATGGATGACCAATGCTTATACAACCCAAAACTCTAGGTAAATGACAGGTTGGTCACTTGTCTAATGAATGCCCACAATGAAAAACTATTAATCTTGTGGATGAAATAGATGATATCGGCCTTGAGAATGATATGGGCATAGATGCGGACATTGAATATTTGGAATCGGATGAAGGTGAACAAGTATCTTGTATTCTTGAAAGACTCCTTACACCTAAAACCAAATTTTTTCCGCAATGACATTCTTTATTCTGGACTCGTTGTACAATCAATGGGAAAATTTGTGTAATCATAATTAACGATGGAAGCACGGAGAATATTGTTTTCAACAAGCTTGTTACTACACTGAACCTTAAAACTTTCCCTCATCCAACACCCTACAAAGTGAGTTGGATAAAGAAAAATGATGAAGCTAAGTTTCAGCTATATCCACTATCCATTTGTCTATTAAGAACAGTTATAAAGATTAGATTATTTGCGATGTCCTTGATATGGATGTCTGCCATATCTTATTGGGACGTCCATGGCAAATGATATGATATACAAGCCACAAAGGACGTGACAATACTTATGAGTTCTCATGAATGGGAAAGAACGTAGTTCTACTCCTATTGACTACACACCATGGTAACAACACAAGCAAATATAAGGGACAATTATTCCATCTTTCTAGCAAATGATGATCCAATATGAGTCTGCTATCATTGGCTTGGTTGTTAAAGCTATTACCGATTGACCCCAACCTAAATAACTAGAGATATACAAGGTTTCTTAGGTTTGACCTCTTTTTATAGGAAGTTCATTAAAAATTTAAGCACCATTGACAGATTGCTTGAAAAAGGGTAAATTTTTTTGGGTGAAGATCAAACCATAAGTTTTAGCCTCCGATCCAAACTAAGCAACAGCCTGATCCTAAACCTATCAAACTTCACACAACGTTTTGAGGTTACCGCTTCTGGAATTGGAATGGGTGCAATTTTAGCCTAAAACAATCACCCTATTGAATTTTTCAGCGAAAAACTTACCTTTCTAGGCAAAATTGGAGTACTTAGGAATAAGAATTATATGCTCTTGTCTGTGCTCTTAAACAATGGGGACATTACCTACTTAGCAAGGAATTTATTATCTTCATTAATCATTTCTCTCTAAAATTCTTTCCCAAAAGACAATCATGCTAGATGGTTATCCTTCCTACAACGTTTTGATTTTATGATTTAAACATAAGGCAAGAGTGGCTAACAAGGTGGCAGATGCCCTCAGCCGTAGGGAACCTATTAACATTACTTCATGGAGAGATTATAGCTTTTGCAGATCTACCTACAATGTACACCAGTCATCTAGATAAATATGGCAACAATGACAATTGCAACATAGGCGAATTCCATTTGGTAGATGGTTATCTATTCAAGGGACGACCTGTACATTGCCCATACCTCCCTCCGTGAAACTCTCCTCCACGACCTCCATGCCGCCTTGGAGGCCATTTTGGCCGGGACAAAACGTTAGAATTAGTATCCTTGCATTGCTACTTGCCGCAACTTCGGAGGGATGTGTTTAGTTTTGTGTCTCATTATTTTACATGCCGAACTAACAAAGGCACGTCACATAATATCGATTTATATACCCCTTTGCCTGCTCTTACAACCATGTGGGAACTTATTCATGGATTTCATCCTTGACTTACCTAAAACTCAGCGAGGATTTGATTTTGTCCTAGTGGTAGTCGATCGATTTAGTAAGATGACCCACTTCCTTGTCGGTAAAACGACCTCTGACGCCGTCTATGTGGCGAACTTGTTCTTTCGAGAAGTGGTCCGCGGATGTTAAATTCCTAAGCCATTTTTGGAGAACATTATGGAAAAAAATTGACACAACCCTTAAATATAGCACAACAAGTCATCCTTAAATCGATGGTCAAATTGAGGTCACCAACAGGACATTAGGAAATCTTATTAGGTGTTTGTGCAACGCTAGTCCTAAATAATGAGACTTAACCTTAGCTCAAGCGGAGTTTACATTCAACCTTACGCAAAATCGGTCGACAGGTAAGTCACCATTTGAAATTGTCTATACCAAACTTCCACGATTAATTGTCGACATTACTAACCTTCCTTCTTCTCTTGATTTTAGCATGGAGGCAACTCAAATGACAAAATGGATCATTCAACTCCACAAGGAAGTTCAGGACCACATTGAGGCAACCAAAGGAAAGTATAAAGACAGAACAGACAGCAAGTGACAGTACAAGGAATACCAACCTGGGGACTTGGTTATGATCTACCTTCGTAAGGGACGAGTTACTACAGGCACATGCAACAAGCTGAATGAAAAGAAACTTGGCCCATTTGAAGTCCTTGCTACTTCCGCTTGACATGAACATCAACACCATATTCAATGTCGTCGACATTTACACCTATGAGGCACCTGACAATTTTATCTTAGTGGGCAAGAATCTGATGTAGTCTAATATGACGTTTAGTTAGTTGGGTTGTTATTTAAAGCTTGTTAGTTAGTTTAGTTTGTTAGCTGTGGGTCTTAAGAATATTTAAGTCCTCTATCAAAAGGAGGAATCCCCTCTCATTTGATAAGTTTTTAGAATTGAGGCCTTCCACTAACAGAAAAACCATATGTCTAGGTTGTAATCCGCTAATACCTATGACAAAGTAATTGAAGTATTGAGTACTCAAATTCTACATTGACAATACTGATAAAGTTGGGAAGAATTTGACTAATGACTTGAATATTCGTTGTTGCTAATAGTCGTCCTCGAAAATGAGTTTGGAATCATCAGATAATTTTTGCGCACACATGATTTACATTACAAGCCATAATTATCACCACTTATACAATGAAGTCATAAAGTCGTCCCACACAATTGAATCCCGCAGCGGGCAAGTGGGATGTATTTTGATTTACTATGAGTTTGTTGTGAATGAAAGAGCGAAATTATGGGTGAACAACACACAACAGTGGTCCTGTATTTTTTCTTTTTTTTTTCACATAACAAGTAGTCATGAAAGAAGTTATCAAATTTAGCTATATTAATAGAAAATACTTCAACTAGAGAAGGCACCGCATTTGCATGATGAATCCTCCTCCACATAATTCGTTGCTGCACTAGGATCAATGGTCTTTAACACAAAGTCAACCATTCAAATTAATTGGCTTGTTTTGGTTCCTTTTATCTCTCTTTCTCTCTTACAAATATATGACAAAAAGAATAAAATTGTTACATATGTTGTTAGAACTTTATTTACCTGACTCAAAAAGATAGAAAGGATATTAAGCTCACTCGAAAGTTCAAACTTGAGACCTCTAATTCTTAAACTCCAAGAAACAAGACCTCTAACATGATGTATTTTCAGACTATGGAACGTACAATTAAACCAATGCAACAACACAAATATTTGGCATTAAAGAATACATTGAACGAGAGAATTAATGACACCCACTAGACATGCGAATAAGCGTCAAAAGCGAGTCAAGGTTGAGGGGAGGCAAGAATAATTTTAGGGTGTGTTTGGTTAGTGATCTGAAAAGAATTAAATGAAAACTGAGTTGTATTCATTGTTTTCAAATATGTGTTTGGTAGCATATTTGAAAATTGAATCTCAAACTAAAACAAACAAATTCGAGGTGTTTTTGTAATATATTGGTAAGTCATTATCTAAAATATTATTGATTAATTTATTAGCATAAATGTTATAAATTTTGTTAGAATTAATATTTTACAATATTATATAATTTATAATATATTCTATTTTACATGTTTTAATTTTAACAAAAAATTAAAAGAGTTTATAACATGAGATGGTGTATCTATCAAAGTTTTTATCTTTTTTAATATAACTCTCCATTTTAAAGTTTTGACTTCAAAATCTGAAAACACTCCAAATATAAAAAAGTTGTTTCAGAATTTATAACATTTGGATCATAGAATCTGAAAAATTCAGTAGTGCTACCTAGCCTAATTTTTATAAAACTAACCGGAAGTTCCGAAATAATGTAATTAAAATTTAAAAGATGTAATTTAAATAGAAATTTTCAATATTAATTTTAAACTACATTTTGTCAATAGTAATGACAAAAGTTCAAAATTTTGTTTGCCACTTGTCTAGATTTACAAGTAACGAAATAGCCTATTAATCGTCTACTATGAATATGATTTTGGAAATATAAATTTGGAAACAAGGGATTGAATGAAAACAAGCGTTGTATTCTATGAATCCAGTGTTTTCAATAATGTGCTTGGTAGCAGATTCAGAAATTGAATCTGGATTTAAGGATTTATTGAAACTGTGTTTGATATTGTATTCACTATTTTCAAATATGTATTTGGTAGCAGATTCAGAAATTGAATATGGATTTAAGAATTTATGTAGTCTTCTACGTAACATTGATATGATAGATTAAATATGACATAAAATTTTAAAATCTGTTATATATAAACTAATAGAAAGGAGAAAAATATTAATACATACTACATGAAAATTCACGTCTCTTTATGTATTACAATAATCCAACCATATGGTATCTGCAATGTCATTCCTCACGCCATGCAATGCATTCCTCACGCCATTCATTTGACTTACATAAGCTTGACTTAAGTTTATATCAAGAAATTCTTGTGTCCCATTCCCATCCAAGCTTCCTTAATAAACTAGAAAGAAACTAGAAATATAAATTTAGCACATTTTTAGATAATATATATTTACAATAAACTAGAAAGAAAGAGTGGTATTCTAGTAATTATTAAACATTAATTCAAAAAAATCTAGTAGGCAACCATAAATGGAAGGAGTATTCATAAATATTAAATTATATAAAATGCAAAAGAAAAGCTATTGATGTTAAAAAAGAGAATGGTATTGAACTTTTGTTTCAATTATGCATCTATGGTTTCAAATGTTTCAATATTCTACCACCTTTAAAATCGTTTAAAAAAATGTATCCTTTCATCAACTTTTGTGTTAAAAAAGAAAAACCGAGACAGGACAATGAGTTAGACAAGGTACACGTGGCAGAGGTGGTTTTAACTTTAACTATGTTCCTAAACTTTGGAATAAATTTCAGTTATACTCTCATTGTTTAAAAGTTTCATTTTAAGCTCTAAACCCTTAAAATTGACTCAAAACAACCATTCCACTAACTACACATTAAAATAATTACGAAAATGTGACGCGGTGAGTGGTGAGTTGTAAAATGAAAGTTAATTGTGGGCATAACAATTAAAGAGTTTGGGTCACATTTGAATTCGGTGTTGATAGGGAGAGAAGCATATTTTTTTAGTCAAAATTTCATCATTTAAGGCAGAAAGTCACGCATTGTGGGAAAATCATAAACTTGTAAAACTTATATAAATAAATAAATAAAAGTTTAAACAAGTTCATTTACTTTTGACTTTTTTTTTATTTTGATCCTTATACTTCCAAAACATTCATTTTTGTTTCTATACTTTTCATTTTTATTCATTTTAGTCTCTACAGAAAACACCTGTTGTGGTGTCTATATTTTTAAAAAGTGACCGATTTTGTCCCTAATTACAAAATTTTAAACACAATGAAATTTTTTAATACATAAATTTATAGCTACATTTTAAGAAATTTAGCAAATGGAATGTCAGGTTAAAATTATTGTTTAAACAAATTAAATAAAAATGAAAATTAAGAGACCAAAATAGTCCCTTCTTTAAAAGCTCATAGACCAAAGTAGATGTTTGAAAATATATGGACTAAAATGAACGAAAGTACACTAATCAATATGGACGTTTGACGTTTGAAAGTACAATGACCAAAATAAAAGTAATATATCCCTGAAAGAAAACTTGTGGAAGAGTGGGGTTCATGGAATTTTGGTGAGAGCCATGAGAAGAAGAGGAAGGAACCAAGGAGAGAGAGAAGAGAAAAAAAAAATCCATCAGCAATTCCTCGTGCCTACATTCAACTTTTCTTATTTCTTTACTAGCCCTAATTTCTATCAATTCATCATGAAACAAGAGGCCCCAATTTTTGTCTTCATTCATAGTTTGCTTACTCCCTTGATAGTTTTGTACCCTAACCCCCAAAACTTTTTCCCTCCAATGACAGTCGTTTTCGAATGTGACAGAGACCTTTCAATTCTTTTTATCATTCGTCACTCCAGATTTTCATCCAGAAGCTAATACAAAGGTTGTCTTGTACAATTATGAAAGTTAAAAGGTAAAAATGGCTAACCTGAATATAGCTCAACTGGTTAGGCATATATCATTGACCAAAAAAATCATAAGTTTTGATCCCTTGCCCATATGCATTTGACTCAAAATAATAATAATATAGTTAAAATGAGACTTTTTGAAAATTACCCCAAAGTTCAAGGACATAATTGAAACAAACTATTTCATGTATAGCTTTATTTTTACACCTCATTGGACAACTCATCGTATCACATTTTTCCCACGAAGTAGTTTGAAACAATTTTAAAAATTGAGAGTAGAATTGAAACTTTTGATACTGTTAAAGGACAAAATTGAAACCTAAGCTATTATTCAAAGGTATTTTATATAATTTAACCAATAATAAATTACATCTTTAGACTCCATTAATAACAATTTTATTTTTTGTTTTTCTATTTCTAAATTTAGATACACTGCTACCACCTTTATATTTTTTTTTCTATCATCCATACTTTTAAAAAAGAGAAACATTTCAAAATCTAAAAATTTGAAAACTAAACGCCCTCTGAATTTACAGTTTCATTTTTAATTTTCTGTTTTTAATAATTATAGTTGCTTCTCCCAATTTCTTCACCTTTCCTAAAAATAGAATTTAAATTTTAGCCAAACTTTAAAAACAAAAACAAATTTTTTAAAATCACTTTTTTCTCTAATTTCCAAAATTTGGCTTAAATTTTGAAGATGTTTTAAGATCAAATAACACAACAGAAAAATAACGATTATAAGCTTAATTTTTAAAAACTAAAAACAAGAAATGAAATCATGAGACTTAAAAAAAATTCTAAAAACTTGCTTTTTTTTTCTTTCTTTTTTTGAAATTAGACTTACAATTCAAACCTATTTTTAAGGTAAAGTATATTAGAAAACTTGTAAAAATCAAGCATAATTTTTTAAAAGACAGCCAACGATGAAAGTGTTATTAAAGGTATTAAAGGAATATTACGAATCACAATCTATACATCCAAGATTTCTATTGAATGCTCCCAAAATGAGAATTTTCCATAAAACATTCTTGCACATTTCGAGTATAGCAAATATTGAGTGAGAATTTGAACCTCCAACTCAAAAAAAAAAAAAAAAAAAAAAAGCATGCATGTTGGCCAAATTCTTCGTCTCATTCTTTAACAAAGAAAATGATTACCAGATACTATAGTTTTAAAAAAAAAACATAAATAAAACCATTATTTAGATATATTAATATCCCACCAAACACATAGGAAATGAAATAGAACTCAACTGACATATACTTGTATAAAAGAGAACAGAGAATTATTTTCATCTCTAAAATTTTGCCCACAGAACGCAGCAATGACTTGTGGAAAACCTGAAACCACCATTCTGATGGATTTCCAAAGCAATAGCCAGTCAGCCAGCAAACGCAGAAGCAAAACAACAAAATCCAAAGTGTAAATGGGAAGTGGGCTAAAACCAAATATATACTTAGTCAAATATTTGCTAAACCATAGACACAGAGAGAAGAGGAGAGGGGCCTAAGACACAAGTGTAAAATGGCTAACAATTGCTATTTACAGAGAGAGAATTGCTTGGCTGAGATGGATGCAGCTACTACTCACTTATTCCAAAGATTTAAGAAGCCTGAACAACGCTGCTGCTTCTCTAATCCGAGAGAACTCGATGCAGAAAGCTTGAACTTCGATGAAAAGATCTTTAACTGCAACCAGAACCAAAACAAAATCACTGAAATTAACCAAGTGTGCTTACAGCCAAAGGATGTATAGCTCAATTGGTTGAAACATTGATAACCTCTAATAAAAGTTAAAAGATCAAATCCCGACCTCAACTCCAAAATAAATAAGGAAAAAAAAAAGTTATGCTTATCAAACAAGACATAAAAAAAGACACAAAATAGAAGGCAGGAACTAAACTATAATAGAACATTAAGCCTCCGATTCATAATCATGTTTTTGGTTTTCTACTTTTGAAAATTAAGATGGTAAGTCATTGTTTTGCTATCTACTCTCCAATAACACTTTCAAAATCTAAGCTAAATTTTGAAAGATCAATCTTCCCAATAATAGTTAGGTGTTCTCTTCACTTTTCGGCTTTCTACAAAGCTTTCTAGTTGGATCTTTCGTTCTGGACGTTTGCTTGGCATCGCTTGATGCTATTTTTGAAGCTGGGTGGTAGTGGACTAGTGGCTCCTGCTCATATGGCTTTTTGGCTTTTCAAGACCTCCCCTGGCAGTTATGTTCTTCAATGTTTCGTTTATTTTTTTTTTTTTGTTATTGTAATTCTTGGGGTTCTGTCTCAAAACAAATCGGCAATGAGAGGGATGGCCCACTTATAAACCCTCAATTAGGTCCCTTATCTTTTCAATGTGGGATCTTAACATGCCCCCCTCGAGATGGTGCCTCTTTTGGGTTCACCAATCTTGGTCAATATCCCATTTAGCTTTTGGGCTCTGATACCACATCAATATTATGGGATTCTATCTCAAGACCAATTAGCAATGAGAAAAGTGGCTCACTTATTATAAACCCTTGTTAGGTCCCTTATCTTTCAATGTAGAATCCTTAACAAACTTATCTTTATTCCTTTGGCTGTTTGGTTTTATTTTCACTGATTTATCATTTTGGCTTTTTGGCTTTTCAACTTATCATATATCATATATCATAGCCCGGCAAGCTTTACATGGGAAAGTTAATACCATGGACCAGTATTTGGTGACATTCTTCCTTGTTGTTGAGGCCTTAGTGGTGTGTCCTATGCAAAAATGTTGTTGAGGATCTTAATCATATTTTGTGGAGCTATCAGTTTGCTCAGCTTATTCGGAATCGGTTTCTAGAGGTTTTGGGGTCTTTTGGGTGGGAAATAGGGATTGTAGGGCTTCGTTGGATGAGGTGTTGTTGTTCCCGCCTTTTTGGAATAGAGGGCTCTTGTTATGGCAGGCTTGTTTTTTTCCCCATCTTGAGGTGTGTTTGGTGTGGAAGGAATAACAGACTATTCAGGAGAGTTGAGAGGTCTTGAGAGGAGGTTTGGGAGCTGATTAGATTTAATACCTCTCTTTGGGTTACAGTGTCTATCACCAGTTAGATATCATTCTTTTTGATTGGGGCCTGTCCTTGTTGGCGGTTCTCTTTTGTCCAGCTTGTTTCTTGTATACCCTTTGTATATTCTTTCACTTTCTCTCAATGAATGCTTGGTTTCTCAGAGAAAAAAAAAATCATATATCAATGAAAAGTTTGTTTCAAGAAAAAAAAATTGCTATGCACACTAGTACTATTCTTAGATATCAATCAACCTCGCTGCTGACTGCTTTTCTCCCCATATACCCTGAACCAGTTTGTTTAGGTAAACAGCACAGGTTGCCTGAATACTATAAGGCAAAAAAGCTACTAAAAAAAGAATGACAACAGTACCAGTTAACTGAAGTAGCCCGACAATTTCTATTTCAAACAAAAATAAGGTTAGGTAGCAAACATCAAAATACCTATATGATTTAGCATGTGGCACAATCCGTTAACACAGGACATGATACTTCTTATTTAATAATTCTAGACTGTTCCAAACACGTTCCCTTATTTGTGTCTCCAGTAAGAGACACATACATACGCATAGATGTGAAAGGAAACAAAGGCCATAGAAGAAAGGAATCACTTACCATTGATGATGTTATTTCGAATTAAGCTCTGTAGAAAAACACATACAAGTCGAACCAGCCTGTTCTGCATGTACTTATCCTGGGGAAAAATTCAAAAATAAAAAATTGTCATATCTTAACGATGTTTAGCATCTGCCAAACAAAACTAGCAAATTGGAATCGAAAAATTCCTCCTTCCTCAATGTCTTTCCAAGTACAAAAGACTTGTTGAGCCTTTCTGCAAGTATTAATCCTTTCCAAGGGCGTCCAACCAAGCAAATGCTCAAGGGATAAGGAGGGGTCCCTTGAGCCATTAGGATCCTTACTTTTTAATCTAATAATGAAAAAAGTTTCCATCTCCAAAAACATAACTCAAAAATTAAATAAGAGAACTGAGTTCATAGAAATATACATGTCTTCAAGGGGCTAACACACAAAACACAATGAGAACTTGAAGACAATAGGAGAAGTACATACTTTTATGCTCTCACACGATGATATACAATTAGTAATGTACATGTGTATGAACTCGGAGGGAAGTTCAACAGCTGTTGTTAGTCTGTTGACAACTTCCATAGAGTGTAAACTCATGTCCATGTTCACAAGAACAGTAAAGTACCTGCCATAAAAAGGTGTGATAATCAATAAAGGTAAGAAGGCTAAAAAGAGAGAATCTCAGGACACAAATTCTTTTTTTATTCTCAGGACAAAAATTAAAAAAACAAATTAAAAAAAAACAAATCAATACATGGATAGAAATCCATACTCTGCAATTTCAGGAGAATTTATCAGTTTCTTTAGAACTTCAACTGCAATAAGAGGATTGTTTTCCACCAGTTCCTAATGATAAGAAAATTATTTTCAAAAGATCAGGCAGGAACGACATTTTTTCTAATGACTATGAGATAATGCAAACACATACAGGTAGCTTTCGTGGTGTGAGTCCACAATGATATACAAGCTTCGGGTCACTTGCCAACTCCACCACCACTTGCTGTTCAACCAAAAAATAAACAATGAGTCGCTCCTTTGGGATTCATCATACAGCAAACAAAAATCGTGTGACAAGAAACAAAGTAATCATTGAAGTACTTGCACCTCTTGTTGAGCTGGTGCAAGAGGTCCCTTCAGAGCTTTCGCAATTAAGTCCCTAACAGCTGCACCTCTACTAGTGTCAACACACATCCCATGATCCCATAAAAGTTCATGATGATCGTCAAGGTTCAACCACACTAACTGCAAAGGGGCTTTGTAAAGTATAACTCGGGAGTGCTCTAAACTACATATGTTAGCTGAAAAGAGAGTTAAAATGTGTCTCACCTCTCCATTCTGTACCGGAAGCCTTGGTGGAAGAGGCCTAATCCACTCTGGACTTAATCCTTCAAGTGACAAATTAGACAATAACCCCATCAACGTCTCATCTCTCTCTCCGGATCCCAGTTTAGGTACAACTCCAGGTAGCAGGTCAAATCTAAGATTTCCAACATCATACAAACATTTTTATTTCAACAAAATGGAAATAATATGTCAATGCAGAGGCTAGGTTATGTTAAACACATAAAACATTGAAGCGAGAACTCAAGAAAGGGGGGAGGGGACAACTCATACTCGGGGGAGTTTGCATCACAACCCTGTGGGACATCAGGGTCTGGCACCACATTCCTCACTGAACTGTCTTTCGAAAAGCAATCAAACGATTGAGCTTGGACTTTATCGCAAAACTGTTGCTGCAACTGCTCTAACTGAGGGAAAGCCTGGATAAAACAAACCTTAATTACATCAAATAGATATTACAAATTTGATTCTCCCCACAATAAAAGAACTTGTGGGAATAACTCTTTAGGGTCTTCCTAAAGACAAATTAAAAGGAAGGTTATATTCATGTTGATTTACGTATCTTACATGCAATGAAGGATCGAAACCTTTTATGTAATCCGAAGCAGACTGTTTCAGGAACTGCAAGATAGACATCCCCATCATGACTTATATAATGAGAATGATATACATGAAAATTAGCATAGGCATGTAGCTATATAATAAAATAAGATTAGTACATTGGTATTAGGTATACCATACACACTCGACAAAATGTACCAAAACATCCAATATTTCTTGAAGTTCACATTGAAAACGTAACAGGCTAGATGCACAGAACAAGTCTCGTCTTCACAAGGGTTTGATTGGTAACCGAGACTTTTTTTTTTGCGTACAATCTAATATACATTCTTCCTCTGGAATCCATTATAATATAAAATGATAGAAGAAAGAAAAGTATGACCTAAACTATAGAACATACCAAAGTCTTTTAAGGATATCCAAAGCTTCCATGGGTTAGCTTCGTTTTATAAAAAGTTCATTCGGTAGTTCTATAAGCAGCTCCACTTACCAAATTATTAACAAAGATGATTTAGACGGAAAGAGGAATGACAGAATATGGAAAAATTGAATTCGATGCCTTAGAGATGGCAAGCTAAAAAAACTGGATGTGCTCCCACAAGCCGAGCTGGCATTCAATAATATGAAGGGTAGATCTATACATAAAACATGGTAGTATATACTAATTTCCATTTAACTATTCACCTAATGAATTTGCCTAGTTCTACAAATTTAAATCTTAAGGTTAAAGCAATAGCCGATCAAATCAAGAAGATGCAAAACGAGTTACTTGACCATTTAATAAAAGTTAGCATGCAGTATGTGGCAGCGATTAATAAAAGAATGACCCAGCAAGGAGATCTAAGTGGCAGAGCTGGTCATGGTACAATAAGGAAGAACAGGTTTCATAGACAGAAAAAGAAAATAATTGGTCAATGTCAAATCGCAAACGAGTTGCAGATAATGCTTATATTGTCGAACTGCCACTTGATCTGAACAACAATGCTTTTTAGTTAGTTACCTAATACCCTCCAAACGAGTAATTATCCTTAACTCATACACAAGTTTATTTTTTCTTAGGGGAGGGATTGATGTAAGTTAGCAAGAGGTTTTATCTGTAATCCCTACCTTACCTATAAATGTAAAGGGAGGGCTTACCTCTTGTACAAACTTATTGGAGAATAAATAAAATAAAATTTTGTTTCGCTTAGGTCTCAACCAGGAATGTTAGTCTGCTTCAGGTATGTTAGTCTGCCATTCCTTGTAATTAGAATACATGTAATTTTGGGATATTTGAGGGTGAGGTTTTTTGGTTCGATAGAACCACCTGAAGAGCGACTAAGTTATAATTCCTCATGAGAAGGTTGGGAAAAGCTACTCACAATAATAACAAAATTATAATGCATACAAGTACGATTTTACCAATAATCTAACCCAGTTATGATTCCTCATATTAATCAGTTACCATGATGCCCAAATAGGACATCATCTTCCAAACCATACAGCATAAGCAATTATTATAGACAACTAAGAATATGCTAAATGGTCAGCTAAAATCAATGTAGTCAATAAAAAAAGTCGAACCTCTTTGCCACCACTGGAGCTGTCAGATGCTAAAAGCTGGAAAATAAATGCCCTCTCATATTTTTCAGCTTCCTCGTTAGAAGCAGCCTGATACCCAGAATGCAAAGCAGAAAAAATCACAATTACTAAAATTAACCTTATACAGAAGGCAAGGAAAAGAACAAAATTTTATTTGTACAGCCCATCCTACAGCAATAAAGGTTTTTATTATTATTAAAACAAAGAAATGGGTCATTTTCATATATCAATGAAAAGTTGTTTCTTGTTAAAAAAAAATGGGGCTATCAAATTGATGGAAATCGGTAACCTTTGCTTTGATTCCCTTCTAATATGCTACCATTACATATTCTTTTTAATGAGAAAGCTTGTTAATTGGAATATTACTTCTAAACATCTTGCTAATGGTGGCTTGGGAGTTGGGGGTCTTGCCTGAAGAAACAATGCTCTTTTAGCAAAATCAGGTTGGCGTTTTGGTCTAGAATCTGGTTCCCTTTGGTGGTTGGTGGTGGATAGCATTTATGGTTCTGATTCCTTTGGTTGGTCAGTTGCTGAAAAGCCTAATTCCTGCCTTCGTTGTCCGTGGAGCAACATTACTAAGCAGTGGAAAAAGGTGTAGCATCATTCACACTTCATAGTTCATAATGGAGAAAGGTTTTCTTTTGGCATCATATCTGGTTGGGGAATGAGGCTTTAAAGGTTTGTTTTCCTAAGATCTTTAAGCTTTCTCCTCTTCCTAATGCCCCTGTTTCAAACTTTTGGGATTATGTCTCTGGAGTTTGGCATATTGAGACTAGAAGAGCTTTAAAAGAAGACGAATTAGAGGAGTTTTCAGCCTTGCTGGCTTTATTTAATTCAACCTCAGTTATAGATGAAGTTGGTAGAAGGTGCTGGTCTTTGGAACCTTCGGGGGTCTTTTGCCTCCTTAAGTAGGCAGCAAAATTCTATTCCATTGCCTGGGGACCTTTTGGATGCACTATGGAAAACAAAAAGTCCAAAGAAAGTTAATATCCTAGTTTGGATTCTTCGGCTGATGTTCTTCAAAAAAAGATTCCTTCCATGGTTCTTCATCCCTCTATTTATTTACTGTGTGGAAATTCTTGCGAGTCCCCACGGCATATTTTCTTCCAATGCTCTTTTGCAGCATCCTGCTGGAAATTTTTCTTAGAGCTTTTTAACGTTTCTTGAGTGTTTTGAGATTGATGTTGCAAAAAACTAAGTTCACTAGTAATCGGGCCGGGTTTTGCACCAAAGCAGGTGTTCTTTGGTGTAATGGAGTTATGGATAGCTGGAGTTATAGCTTTATTGTCTGGTATTTGGTTTGAAAGAAATCAAAAGATTTTCGGAGGAAAAAGTAAAGCTTCCCTTGAGGTTTTTAAGGTTTTCAATTTAACCAAGTTTAAAGTCTCTAGATGGTGTGTTCTTTCTAATTTGTTCGCTAATTATTCTTCAAGTATGGTTTGTTCAAATTGGGAGGCTCTTATAACTCCGCCTTAATTTTGGTTTGGTTTATTTCTTTTTGCTTCACTTATAATCTCACTCCTACGGGAGTTTGTATCTTTGAACATTTTTCAATTCCTTTTCATTTATCAATGAAAAGTTGTTCAAAAAAAATGAGCAACTGAGCTTTCATTGAGAGAAATGAAAGAGTATAGAAGGGGAAACGAAAAAAGAGCCTGACAAACAAAAGGAAGCCCGCCTAGAGAAAGGGGCTCCAATCCAGACGAATTAAACCTAATTGAGAATTACAAAAAATCTTAGGAACAAGAAAGTATTAAATCTAATATGCTCCAAAACATACTTCCTAGATCCCTCAACCCCTAAATATTATATTGTTTCTCTCACGCCAAATTCCCCACAAAATAGCAAAGAGGCAAATCAAGCACAAAACCTTCCCTAGTCCTGAAAGGGAGGGAACAACGAAACCCACTCCATCAACACCCAATAACTTCTGTTACGAGCCCAAGTCACCCCAAACAACTTAAAGAACTCAAATATCCTGGGCACATTTCCACATAATGTGGTCAAGATCCTCAAGGTACTTTTCAAAGAACATACCACTATGGCCCCAATAAGAAGGAAGAACACCTTTGAATACGATTCAAGGTGTCGACTTTCTCATGCCTGCACCCAAAAACATTATCTTTGTTGGCTTCTAACTTTACAAAGCGAAGCACGCAATGGGGTAGAAGGGGGGAGAGACCCAAAGAAACCTCCAAAGTTTCACTATCACGAGGCACTAGATTCTTGAAAGAACCACCACAACCATTTGGCCAACAAAGCCTTTTTTTGTGATAATCGGAAGTCGAAGCTTTGCTACTCAATACTCAAGGCACCTACCCCCACCACAAGGCTTGGACCCGATAAATATCAACGGTTTTTTGTATTAAGCTCACGCGAAGCTTCGAACTTGAGACCTCCAAGTCGGTACGACCAAGAGACCCCAAGCTCTTGCCAATGGAATCATCCTTTGGGAGCTAACAAAGCGTCATTTTCTATGTCTCAAGTTCCCCCACCTCCAAAGGCCTTGAAATGGTTTCCTAATTGACTAAGTGACATCCATCCCCCTCATCCACTCCCAAAGGAAATCTCTCATAATTTTCTCCAAGCTCTTGCTCACAATCAGGATTTTAAAAAGGGAAATAAAGTAAGTAGGTATACCCTTAAAACTGCCTGGATAAGTGTTAGTCTCAATCCTTTAAAGAAAAAGACTTTTTTCCACAAAGCGAGGCGCTTTTGAATCTTTTTTGTGCTGGCACCCAAAAGGCAATACTCTTTAAATTTTGACCCAAAGGAAAATCACGCACTTCGCACACACCCTACTAAGGAAGCCCGACAGAGAAGCTTGGAAAATTCACAGTTCATTCCCAAAAGCCAACGTGAAGATGGAGACAGTGAAGCTTAGCAACTACTTCAATGGAGAATAGGCACTCAATTAGGTAGGTTAGTGGCTACGGAAATCAGGGTTGTGGATAGAAGATGTTGTTCAAATGCAGGGATTGATGGAGAAATAGTCCAATTCATAATTTAAAGGCTATCCACGAAACTTGGTCCCCATAAATTCACACCTTACCATGCTTTCAATAGCATATTTGCCATTTATAGAATTTGGGAGAGATCCAAGTTTCTTTTTTCCTTTTAATGAAAAACTGCTTTCATTGAAAAAATGAAAGAATATACAAGGGCATACAAAAGCAACCCAACAAGAGGAGCCCAAAACTGTAGAAATGTATGAATCTCCTTAGCCACAAAGATCTCTTTAAGGAAGTCCCAATCAACTTTATTCAAAAGCTTTTTGGTTCTAGCATTTGAGAAGGTAGGGGTAGAGGCATTAATACCATTCAACAACCTTTTTTATAAGATAAATGAACTTCATTAATGCAAGAAGAGGCATATGGGAAGTGAGAAATCAGGGCAATAGAAAAGGACCAACCTTTCTTACTTTCACCGGAAGGGACTAGAACTCTATTTTTGTCACCATTTTAGTCCAAATTTGTGATCTCGGCAAAGGAACCCTTTTTGTATGACATCTTTTCGACCCACAACACATAATCATCAACTCTAGACTCTTTGAAGAATTTAAGGCTAAGGGGAGAGACAAAAAGTGTCTTGAAGCATTCAACTACATAATTGAGAGAGCTCCAAGGTATGGAGAAAGAAAAATAGTTATCTTTTATGAACTCAACGATACAAGCTCAACTCCCTCTATATCTATTTATCTACTTCAGTCATGAAGTCTACAGTTGTATTCACGGCACGTTTCTAAACAATTTACAATAGAGTTAAATTGCTAAATTTTTCTTGCCCAAGGTGCAAAAGAGCATAGTTTACATAATGGTGTCAGGCTATTGACATTTAACAAAAATTAATTTGTAAAACATTGCTATCCAACCTAATGAATTTAATTTTTGAGCGGAAAACTAAAGAGAACAAAACTCTAAAATGCCTTATTTTACTCGTAACAAGTCATAAGGTAGCATGCTTACATTTACGATAAAAGATATAAACGGATTAGAAGAAGATTTCTGCGAGGAATATGCCTGGTGAAGAATAGCAAACCCCACTAAACGTTGAGTGGAATTGAGCAACTTCTTTGGCTGCATTTTAGACCAGCCAATCAGTAATCCGTAAAGACAAAAAATGGTCAAGTCTTAAGCATATAAAGATTTCATGCAAAAGATAAGAAACAGATGGAAACAGTTTCACATCAAAGATGTGGAATCCATTCATCACTGTCTAAACATGTATGATAAATTCCAAATAGAAATCAATACCATGTCACAATCACCTCAATAATTCACTATAACAGCGATAATAGTAATGTGGAAAAACATATTGTACCATTTTTTCTTTTAGATGACACAAGAAAAGACTTCTATACAAATGATAACGGTACAAAGAAAACAAAAGGTTAATACCAAACATAGATTTATTCTCAAAATGAACTGCACATTCCAACTATATATACAAGTGAAAATCCCAAAATATCAAATACCAAACTAAAAATGACAATAAAATAAACAAGGAAAAAACCTACATTCTGAATAGCTGAACAGAGTGGAGAATAGATTATTTAAGATATCCCCCGCTTGTATGAAATTCAGTGATAAGAATTCTTCTGCTACATAGTCATCCTACTTTCTTTTATGATTGCATTAATAAACAGGTTGAAAAGGGATAACAGCTATTGTCGAGAGGCCTCGAATCAAAAGACGACCAAGAATGAGTAATATTATTAATATTATTATAATTTCTGCGGCCACAAAAGAAACCCAAATGGGAAAAAAAAATTAAAATACAGTTCCTGCGGCCACAACTTCATCGATTTAGGTTCTACATCCATAGTGGGTATTCAAGCTTCGTGACAGAGAGGCCTAGTTCCAACGCATGCAGTGATAACAAACAAAAACAAATCTAATCGGCAGGCTAAGTAAATGAAGGCGCAACATAAACGAGAATTGCAAATAAAATCCAACCCTAGAGCTGGTGGAAAAACAAGAAAATCAGAAGAAATCGTACAAGCAGTGCGAAATCATGACAAAAAGAGTAGATGGGGAAGAGTGAAAAGAGATTGTAATTACCTCCAAGAGAAGAACGAGGGAATAACAAGCAACGAAGTGGCGAGGGCGAGGGATCTTGGCGGTAAAATCGGCGATGATATCCATAAATGGGCGCTGATCCCCTCCTGCTAGGAAGGAGTAGAGTGTCCGTGATTCATCTGGGGTCAGACTCATCTTCATGCTTTCCCTCTTGACTTCTTTCGGAGAGAATTTGAACATCAATGGCGATTGTGGGTGGGGAAATATTCCAGCACCTCCAGAATTCCCTTTTCGCAAATCTTGAATTTTGTTTTCAACCAGAAGTCTGTTTAAACGAGTAGTCTTTCTTTTCGGTCTTTTCTCTTTTTTTCTTTTTTTTCTTTAATTTTTGTTGTTTTCAGATTCACTAAATCATTAATTGAGTTAATATCTATTTGCCATAATTATTTTTTAAAATTACTTTTGAATTCTTGGATCTAAAACATCCCCATTTTTTAGGTTCAGGTTCTAAATTTGAAATTTCAAAATGCACAATTATATAAAAAGATGGGATTTGTTTGGTTGGTAATTAAAAAAACGTAAATTTGAAAACAAGAGATTAATGAAAATTATAATCGTATTCTTTGTTTTCAGTATTTTCAAATATTATTTTGTAACAGATTTGATAATTGAATCTCAATTTAAAATTTTGTTAGGAGTTACGAACCAAATATTTAGTTTAATCTAAACTTATATGGATTAATTTATTAACATTTTTTAATTAATTTTGTATAATTATTATTTTACAAGATTATAAATTTAGAATACATTATATTTTACATGTTTTAAATTTAACAAACATAAAATGAGTTTATAATATGAAGTAATATATTTATCAAAGTTTTTATCATTTTTAATGTAATTATGCATCTTAAAATTTTCAAATTTTGAATCTGAAAACACTAAAAATATAAATAAATTAAAAAAATTGTTTTCGAATTTCTATTGTTTGGATCACATAATCCGAAAACAGCTTTCAAAAACGAATATCTCAAATTCTGCCAAATGCGTATTAACTCAATCCATTTGATTAAGTGAATTTGAAAACAAAAAATAGAATCCGAGTTTCCAACCAAACAGCTAAGAGTATGGGAGATAATCCGGATTCTGTTTCTGTTTTCAGATTCACTGAATTAAATGAGTTCAATGAATATGGGTTTGGTAGGGTTCTTTTCGGATTTTGTAATCCAAATAGTGAAAATTCTGAAAACAATTTTTTTATGTTTACAATATTTCCATATTTTGAATATAAAATTTTAAAATGCAGAGTTATATTTAAAAATATAAAAACTTTGATAAATACATTCTTTCGTGCTATAAACTCATTTCATTTTTTGTTAAAATTATATTATGTAAAATATAACATTGTAAAATACTAATTCTAACAAAATTTATAACATTTGTGTTAATAAATTAATTAATATATTTTTTAGATTAAACTAAATATCTAGTTGGTAACACTTGCCAATATGTTACAAAATATTTTGAATTTGATTTTTTTTAATTAAGATTCAATTTTCAAATCTGCTACCAAACACATTGAATCCCTTATATTTTTAAATTTATGTTTTTAGATAACTAATCATGCTTACCCTAAAAACTTTGACAGATATAATATTTCATGTTATAAATTCTTTTTTTATTTAAAATATGTAAAATATATATATATTTTTATTTAAAATATGTAAAATATATATATATATATATATATATTTAGTACAACATGTATATAATATTGTAAAATAATAATAACATCAAATTTGTAACATATATGTTAATAAATTATTTAATGATATTTTAGATTGAACTAAATATTTAGTTGGTAACTACATTGTTTTACAAATATATTATTAAACACATATTGGACAATTTTTAAATTGAGATTCATTTTTCAAATCTGATACCAAACACATATTTGAAAACACTTAAAAACATAAAATACAATATTTAGTGTGTGAGCCAAAATAGAGAGATTTAAGTGGGTTTTCTCTTGCAAAATTCCCTTGGGTACTTCTCTCTTTTGTATCAACTTCATTGATGGTGAGTGAGATTGGTGTGTTGTTTTAGGGGATTTTGGTGTTGTATCTTAAAGCTCTTTATTCCTTGAAGACTCCTTGTACTTTGTTGTTGCTCTCGGCGATTGAATGGAATAGACGGATCGTTATATTGGATGTATATCACATTGATCAAACCACTATAAATCAGTATGTCATTTCTTCTCTATACCTCATTTATTTGTTAAATTTATTGTTGGAACTTAGTTAGTTGATATTATATATTTTTTGAAATTGTTGGTGTTGTTAATGTATGTTGGAATTTCTCAATAAGTGATATCAGAGCCTCGTTTGAGCTCTTTTTTTTTTCAACAAGCTTTTATCAAAAAAAATTAAAAAGATTTTTATAAGTGAATCTTGAAAATGACTACTAAGTTTCAACTAGAGAAATTTGATGGTAAGGGTGATTTTGGATTATGGAAAAAGAAGATGAGAGTCCGTAATGCAACAAAAGGTTGCAAAAGCTCTTAATGATTTTAAAAAAAAGTACGCAGCTGAAATGACGGAATAAGAGAAGGAAGAAATGCTTGAGATGACTTTTAGTACACTGATTTTGTATTTGTCGGATAATGTTTTACGACGGGTCGATGATGTCACCTCAGCCTTAAAGATATAGAAAATGTTGGATAAGTTATATCTTGTCAAGTCTGTATGAATAAGATATATCTCAAGGAGAAATTTTTTTGTTTTAGGATGGATCCTTCAAAACCATTAGATGCAAATTTAGATGAGTTTAACAAAATTGTTCTTGATTAGCCAACATTGAAGAGAAAATGTCTGAAGAAAATCAAGCGGTAATTTTGTTGAATTCATTGCCCGATTTGTATAAAGAAATCAAGACAGCAATTAAGTATGGAAGAGACAGCTTAGATATAGAAATAGTTATGAATGCTTTGAAGTCGAAAGAACTTGAGATCAAACTGAAGAGGAATGACAGTGAAGCACTGTAAACTCGAGGTAGAGTAAAGAAGAAAAATTACAGCAACTAGAGAGGAAAATCACGATCAAAATCCAGAGCTAAGGGTAAGAAGTTTTACAATTGTTAGAAATAATGACATTTTAAGAGAAATTGTCATTTGTTGGCAAAGAGCAAACAATCCAACCAGGAAAAGGTCGAGGGAGAGAGTTCAGCAAATGTATTGGATGGTTATGAATCAACTGAGGTTTTGTTGGTTTTAGGGAATGAATGGCCAGATAACTGGGTTTTGGACTCAATTTTTATTTTTCATATGACGTCTTCAAGGGAATACTTCAGTGACTTTAAACCATTGCAAGCTAGAAAAAATTTTACCTTGGTAACAATCAAATATGTGAGATCAAGAGGATTGACATGGTGAGACTGAGACTTCATGATAATTTGGTGAAAATTTTGACTAATGTGAGGCTTGTCCCTGATTTGTAAAGAAATCTTATCTCTCTTATAACTTTAGATAAGCTTGGTTATACTAGCAAAATAGCAAATGGTGAGACTAAAATATGTAAAGGCTCACTATTGAAGCTGAAAAGAACTTAAAAATGGGTTTTATGTACTGAGTAGTCGGATAGTGTCAGAAAATCTCTCACTTGTCTCTGATGATGTGGATAAAAATTTCAAAGCTACAAAACTCTGGCATACACGTTTGGGGCATATTAGTGAGAAAGGCGTGAAAGAGCAGAATAATCAAGGGATTTTAAACTTGAAGCAAGTGGGTAATTTTTCTATTTGTGAACATTGCATCTTTGACAAGTCTATAAATGTAAAATTCACAAAGGGAAAACATTGCACAAAAGAAAGGCTTGATTATATTCATGCAGACTTATGGGGGCCAGCAAATGTGAGTATTCATGGAGGAGCCAAGTATTTTCTACCCATTGTGGATGATTATAATAGGAAAGTGTGACTTTATTTCTTGAAGCATAAAGATGAGACAGTGTCAAAGTTCAATGATTGGCTTACTTTATTTCAGAATCAAACTGGGAAGAAAGTGAAGAAAATCATGACTAATAGAGGACTTGAGTTTGTGAATTGAGAGTTTAATAAACTTTGATCAAAGTATGGTATTTCTAGACACTTAACAGTTGGTTACACTTCGCAACAAAATGGTCTTGCTCAACGTATGAATATGATCATTTTAGAAATGGTAAGATGTTTGTTATCTCAATCAAATTTGTCCAAATTGTTTTGGGGGGAAGCAATAGTCACAACGTGTTATTTGATAAATAGAACACGTTCATCGGCTGTTGAATTCAAAACGCTTGAGGAGATGTGGTCTCGAGTAAAACCAGACATTTCTCACTTGAGAGTTTTCGGATGTACTGCATATGCTCACACAAATCGAGATAAATTGAACCTTAGAGCCTTAAAGTGTGTCTTTATAGGCTATTGAGCAGGTTTAATATGACAAATTCAAAGGATGTAAAAAGGAGTACATTTCAAAGCTACTGGGCAGGTTTAATATGACAAATTCAAAGATAGTAAAAACTCATTTGACACCACACTTCAAATTATCTATGAAACAGTGTTTGAGTTGTGAACAAGAAAAGAAAGATACGGAGGATTTTCCATTAATAGTATTGTGGGGAGCTTGAGGTACGCTATGATTTAAACTCATCCAGATTTGGCTCATGGTATGTGTTGGATCGGTATGGCAACCCTAGAGGGGGGGTGAATAGGGTTTAATTAACAAAATATAAACTTTTTAATAAATGGGCCCAATTTATACAAAAATAATACACTTTTTGAGATATGCAATTTTAACAAAGTAAGATAAAATGAATTCTAAGGCAAACAAGAGAAATTTAAAGCAAACAATCAAATTCTAAGATTAATTGCAAAAATAAATAAGAGAGAGAGTTAAAGAAATTTGACACCAGAAATTTTTATAGTGGTTCGGCACAACTGTCCTACTCCACTTCCCAAGCACCTCTTGGGTTGTAAATTGAAATTCTGACTCTTTCTACGGTAGGAGTCAAACCGGTACACTGTTCTTCACAAGAGCAAAGACGATCCTCTCCACGGTGAGGATCACACCATTACAATGAGTTGAAGATTTTGAAACACACACTTACAAACTCTCAAATAGAGTAAATATACAAATTTGAGCTCACAAAAATTTCAATCCTCACAACAATAAAATTTCTCTCACAAATAAGATGGAAAGAAAAATTGAGAACTTTGAGAGATTAGCAAAATGAAAATTTTGAAGTTATGGAGGATTGAGAATAAGAGAATTGTTGTCTAATTTTGAATGAGAAGTTTAGTTTAAATAGAGGGAAGAAAATGGTAAAAAAAAATCAAGTTTAATTTTAAACCATTAGATCTTAATCATTAAGAATGAAGGGTTGAGATAATTTTGAAAAAAAATAAATTAAGAATAATATATATATAATAACGATAATAAAATAAAAATATATATATATAAAAAAGTGATGTGACAAGTTATTTTAATTATATATATATAATATTAATAATAATAATATATATATATATATGTGTGAGAAAACGGTAACTTTTCAAAATTTTTTTTTAAACTGACAGCATTTAATGTGAAGTGACTTTTTTTTTTTAACAAAATTACCCACGGTAACTTTTGACTTTTTCTTTTTGAATTTTTATTTATTCTTTTTTATCTTTTTTATTTTCTTTTTCAATATATATATATACTTTAAAAAGAAGCTTGTCACTTGTCAGCTTACGAACTGGCCACGTCATCTTCTCGGGTATTTTTCCTTCCAATTTGTTTCGATCGTAACTTCTCCGTTTGAGCTCCGATTTGGATGATCTAACAGTTGTTGGAATCGTTGTAACGAGCTCTACACTGTGGACACTTTAAAATACAAAAAATGTCAATAAATAAAACTAAGTTTGTTATCATCAAAACATTAATTAATTAATTAATTAAAATTAATTAATTTGAGATTAAGGCCAAAAAGCCAACAGTATGAGTGTTGTGAGCAGATTCACGACAAATCTAGGGAAGGTTCATTAGAATTCGTTCACTTTGTGAATGCATGCAGATATATGAGTATCATCAATCGCACCAATACAATTCTAAAAAGTAAGCACAAACACAAGCTTATTATTCGAAAACAAATATTTATTCAAAATGTTTGTGGAAAAAACAAACAATTCATTACCTTAAAGAAAAGATAATATTTAGGCTTGAATATGATTTCCAGTGGTATAATGTCTAAGTTTGGTGGACAAATAATTTATACTCCAAGCTTGTAAACTTTCTTTAAAACATGGTTGAAGGATCGAGAAATGGTATGACCTGAGTGTTGAAATCTTTATGCTCATACGATTTCTTTCATTATGTGATACGATTAACGAAAAAATGGCAACTTGCTCTTTAACGGTAAGATACCTAGATGCTTTCAAATCCGTTTTAGCTTTTAATTCTTCACAAAAAGCTATGAATGTATCTTTTTTCATCTTAAAATAATCAAAGCATCTTGTGTCATTGTCATTTAATAACTCAATCACATAATCATGACCTTTAAGCGAATATGTTCTACTAGGTTGTTTAGAGGATTGCATCTTGTAGACGTCAATGCACAATAAACATACAAATATGTATAAAAATTCATCATTTTCATCCTCACAATCCTCAAAGTTATAATCTCCAATCATACCTTTCCTATTGTGTTGAATTAGTTCCATGAACTTGCCTAAACAAGATAGGAATAAGAAACAACTTTATAAACATAAATGGATCAAAATGAGGAAAATAAAGTGAAATCAAATTCGAAATATTTATATTATAAACAAAAAACGATAACCACATCAGTCGAACTTTGAGTTTCAATCAAAAGAAAATAATAGAACTACAAAAGATATCCACAAATTAGATATTTGAGTTTCAATCAAAATAAAAGCATAAAATGACATCTATACTACGAAAGAAGTCTTTCTTTTTTCGACCCAGACATGAGTAAAAACATTTTTCTCCAAGCAATATCCACATGCAAAAGCTCCAAGACTTTAGTATAAGTTTCCCCATCAATATCTTCCATTGCATTTAAAACTTGGAAGCATTCCATCAACTCTTCATCCATAGAATCTTTTGCCTTCGATGACCGACTTTCATCGACTCGAGATTTTTTTCCCAAGAATATCATTTATTCTCTCTGCATTTTTAGCATACACATCTATAAACGAAGAAATGAAACTACTTAACTCTTCCCTTTTCCTTCGAACTTGTTTCCCACTTTTTTCTTGTCCTTTAGTATCTTCAACAACAAAGTTTATATTGCTTCCAACATCATTTTCATCTTCAGAATTCGATGGAATTTTGGTTGATGGACAAGCACTAACACCTATAGCTGTAGTATCTCCAAATATTCTCATAAGTTTTCCGTAATGTTGGCAACCATTTGTTAGCATTAATATTTTTGTCATTATTATTATTTGTCTTTGAGGGTAGATTAGTCTTTTCTTATTTAGGATTAACGACTTATATAAGCATCATACTGTGTATTCCAATACCACTCAATTGTTAATAAAACAAACCCTGATGTTATCTCCCTATGTTTTCATGGTATCGGAGCCAGATTTTATTGATGCTCAGAAGATGAGAAGACATATGCTTTATTTCATAGATTACTGATACTTTTGATTTGATTTGCAACAAGAGGTTGGCAAACAATTTTGTTTTAATTTGATTTTCGATTTTGGCGTCGACAGTAGGATCCATTTACAATTAGGTGTCGGCACAATTGTTACTCCTTCTGTGTCTCTCCCTCATGTTTACTATATTCCTAGTCTTACTTTGAACCTTGTCTCTGTTAGTAAATTATGTAAATCGGGATACTTAATTTCGTTTTCGTCTTCCACTTGTTCTATACAGGACCCGCAGTCTCAGAAGGAGATTGGGACAGGCCGTAGGCAGGGGGGACTATATGTTTTGGATCAACTCAAAGTATCAGGTGTTGCAGCTTCTATTGTGGATTCATCCTCCTTTCACTTGAGTAGTTCATCTTCAAGTATGTCTCTCGTCATGTTGTGTTTTTAGAACATATTCTTTTTCTCTCCATTCATGCTAGTTTTCATCACTTGTCGCATTCATATCTCATTCACATTAATACATTTCATACTGACATTGAAGAAACTTCATCCATTACTCCGGCTGCCCCTTCTGATAGCTCAATAGACTCTGGTACTTTGATTATTGACAAATTCACATCTCATTCTCTGCTTCCTATGGCTGCTCAATCATCTCTTGAGGTCGCGGATGCTCCTCCACTTCGTCGATCCATTCGAGTTTGTAAGTCCACTAAACTACCAGATTTTGCATATTCCTCTTATTCTAGCTCTTTTGCTTCTTTTGTTACTTCAATTTATCATCTCTCTGAACCTTCATCTTTTAAAGAGGCTGTTTGTGATCCACTTTGGCAGAATGCTATGGCTAAGGAACTTACTGCTTTACATCAGACTCATACATGTGATTTCGTACCTCTACCATCTGAAAAATGTACTATTGGCTCTCGTTGGGTCTATAAGATTAAAACTAAATCTGATGGATCTATTGAATGATACGAAGCTCGACTTGTTCCTAAAGGTTACTCTCAAGAGTATGGCATGGATTATGAAGAAACATTTGTTCCTGTTGCAAAAATGACTACTATCCGCACTATGATCATAGTGACTTCTGTTCGCTGATGGAGAATATATCAGATAGATGTCAAGAATGTTTTTTTGAATGGTGACTTTCATGAAGAAGTTTATATGATTCCTCCTCCTGGTGTTGCTCACAAACCTGGTGAAGTTTGTAGGCTTCCTAAAGCACTTTATAGGCTTAAACAAGCACCTCGTGCTAGGTTTGAGAAGTTCTCCACATTTGTTACTTCACTCGGTTTTATCTCTAGTCATCATGATTCCGCATTGTTTGTTAACTGTACAAGTGTAGGTCGTATTTTGTTGTCACTGTACGTTGATGACATGATCATTACTGGTGATGATTATGATGGAATAGAATCTTTAAAGTCTGATCTCTCTCGTTGTTTTGCTATGAAAGACTTAGGCATGCTGCGCTATTTTCTTAGTATTGAGGTCGCTTATTCTCCAAAAGGTTATCTCTTATCTCAGTCAAAGTATATAGCTGATTTTTTTGATCAAGCGCGTCTTAGTAACAACAGGATGGTTGGTACTCCTTTAGAGCCCAATGCCCGATATTCTTCGTCAGATGGTGTTCCTTTATCAGATTCCAGTTTGTATCGTACTATTGTTGGTAGTTTGGTCTATCTAACCGTGACTCGTCCAGACATTGCACACGTTGTTCATGTGTTTAGTCAGTTTGTCACTACTTCTACTACAGTTCATTGGTCTGCTGTTCTTCGTATTCTCAGGTACCTTCGGGGCACTCAGTTTCAGAGCCTCTTGCTTCCCGCCACGTCCTCTTTAGAGTTGTGCGCTTACTCTGATGCTAATTGGGCTGGTGATCCTACTGATCGTAAGTCAACCACTGGATTCTGTATTTTCCTTGGTAATTCACTTATTTTATGGAAGAGTAAGAAACAAGATGTTATTTTTAGGTCTTCTATAGAAGCTGAGTATCGTGCCATGGCCTCGACCACTTGTGAAATTGCTTGGTTAAGTTGGCTACTTGCAGATATGGGTGTCTATCTTCGTCGTCCTACTCTCTTACATTGTGACAACCAGAGTGCTATTCAGATTGCGCGCAATTCAATTTTTCATGAGTGAACCAAGCATATTGAGATTGATTGTCATGTAACTCACCATCATCTCCAGCATAGCTCTATTACATTGCCTTTTGTTCCTTCATCTCTACAAATTGTTGATATGTTTACCAAGGCACACTCCGCTTCGCACTTTCGTTATTTATTTTACAAACTCTCAATGCTTATCGTTGTAGCATCGTGAGTTTGCGGGGGAATGTTATCATTAATATTTTTGTCATTATTATTATTTATCTTTGAGGGTAGATTAGTCTTTTTTTTATTTAAGGTTAACGACTTATAGAAGCATCATACTGTGTATTTCAATACAACTCAATTGTTAATAAATCAAACCCTAATTTTATCTCCCTATGTTTTCACCATTTTTCTTAAACTTCTTAGACTATTCACCTATAAGAAATTGCACATCAATATATGAATAAACCATAATTCAAATAGGTTGCACGAAAAAAGTACTTTAATTTATTTTTACCTTAAAAAGATCATTTCATTGCTCTTTTTCAAAAGTGATAGTGCCCAATAACAGATCCCACCCATTTTCCAATTATATCACTCAATAACTTCTTTCAGTCCTTGTAAATTTGTCTTAATTTGTAAAACTTATTTTTCAGCTGGACATCAGTATAAGCACATCTTGTACTAGTATTTAATTGGTTTCTCATATAATTCCAACCTGATTTTGTAAATGTTATAGTTCATCGATTGACCTTTTTAACTGCTTCATCTATTAAATCAATAAATAATGCTTCATTTTTGTCTGACCATAGAACGTCACTTTGTAGCTCACCTTTAATTTCAACTACATCATCAACATAATGCTTTTCTGATGATTTTATTGACACTAAAATGATGTATAGAAATTAAAACAAAATAAAACTATTTAGTAAGTATTTAAACAAACACACAAAACTAAAATTGAAAAGTCTCAATTTAAGCAAAACACCAACTAGAGCATTGAACTCAAAAGAGACAAACAAATCAAAAAGGTAACCTACACTAAATAAGACAAAAACTAACACACCCGCACAAGCAAAAACTACAATAGCTTATAAATATTGTTTTAAAACTACTAACTTTTGTGTTGGTTTGAACAAATATGAAAAGATATTAATAGTAGTAACAATAGGAATATAATAAAATGAAGATTTGGAGAAATCCGGAGGAAGGCCCTATGTAGGATAAAACTTCACCGTAAGGCTAATGGAAACCACCTTTAATGGAAGGTCGAATGAAGTTCATAGGTCATGTCCCCAAGTAAGGAGAAAATGGGGCATTGGGGCCTTAAAGATGTGATAACCTGAAAGTGAGTTTAAGCAGTCGAGCTACAACTACAATATCGAAGCGGAGAAGATAATGGTACTATGATTCGCAACTTACATAATCACTTTGAGGAGAACATGAAGGAGGATAGGAAGAATGTGTTGGTGGCTAATTCAATTGGGAGTTTGAGCATTTTAAAGGATGAAAGGGGATTTGGAGCAAAAGAAAATACAACTCTCCCTTTTTCCAACCACATATCTGATATAAGAAAACAAGAGTTTGTAAGACTTGGAAAGAATCCTTCTAGGGATAGTCGTGTAAAGTAGGTGAAGAAATCTTGAGTATGTTTAACGTCCATTCCAAAAGCTAAAGGGAATTGGAGGACATGATGCATAAGAAGTCTTGATGGAATATAATGAAACTAAAAGGCTACGTGGATAATTTTGTGGTAACCAAGAATAGGAATATGGAATGACTTCATTTTGGAATGATAAATGGGTGGGAGGGAGATCAGCCACTATTGTATAGCTTTTCCAAATTTTACGCAATCACAGGTTAGCAAAATGGTATTTTGTAGCCAAGTGTGGAAGGAAATACCATGTGCAGAATTACAACTTTCTCCTCTGGCTCACCGTCTTGTGATGGAGAACATTTTCTCAATTTAAGCCCAATTGTGGCCTAATTTTTTTTAGTACAACATGTGGAGTGAGAGATTGAACTCACAATCTCTTGGTTAAAGATATATGTCAATTACCATTGAGTTGTTCGCTTTGCGCCCACGTGGCCTAATGATAAACCATTCAGTAGGTGAAGAAATCTTGAGTATGTTTAACGTCCATTCCAAAAGCTAAAGGGAATTGGAGGACATGATGCATAAGAAGTCTTGATGGAATATAATGAAACTAAAAGGCTACGTGGATAATTTTGTGGTAACCAAGAATAGGAATATGGAATGACTTCATTTTGGAATGATAAATGGGTGGGAGGGAGATCAGCCACTATTGTATAGCTTTTCCAAATTTTACGCAATCACAGGTTAGCAAAATGGTATTTTGTAGCCAAGTGTGGAAGGAAATACCATGTGCAGAATTACAACTTTCTCCTCTGGCTCACCGTCTTGTGATGGAGAACATTTTCTCAATTTAAGCCCAATTGTGGCCTAATTTTTTTTAGTACAACATGTGGAGTGAGAGATTGAACTCACAATCTCTTGGTTAAAGATATATGTCAATTACCATTGAGTTGTTCGCTTTGCGCCCACGTGGCTTAATGATAAACCATTCATTAAAAAAAAAAGTCATGAAGACCAAAATGGTAAAATTACCATCGATCTATTTAGAGAAATTGTTGACCTAATTCTTGCTTCATAGAAAAATGTCTAGAATACCCCTGAAGTTTTAGTTGCCACAAATTTCACAATTGATTGAGGATATTTATTTTAATTAGTTTAACAAACCATTAATTGTAGTTAAATATCCTAATCATATGTGTTGATATATGACAGTCATACAATTAAAACATTTTACTTATTTCTTAGAGGGACTAATCTTATGGGACAACCTCCTAACCGTACCATATTTAAAAAATTAATTCAAAGGGTGCGTAGCCGTCATGGAGTTTACAACCCATTCCCTTTAGGAAAATACCGGGCTCCTGACCGGTGAGGACCAATCTTGTCCTCACCACCATTAAATATTTTACAACTAAGAGCTAGAGAAATGTAAAAACAAACATTTCTTTTTAAATAATGAGTTGTTAATTTTTTTAATGGCATGCAAGAAAAATATTACGTGAGAAGATGGAAGAGTTAAAAGAACAATTAATGGAGTACACACTAAAATGAGGGGAAGATTAGAAATTTCATGTATTTCACGTGTATTTTCAATAAAACCTTTGTATTGGAAGCTCATAATCTCAAGCCTTGTTGGAAGATGTGATATTCCTCTAAAGGTGAAGATCTTTGTTTGGATTCTATTTGTCATGAATGTTTTATTTTAGTACTACAAAAGGGATGCGAAAAGAATTTCCCTGAACAGCCTCAAGCCCAAATTACTGCATATTATGTTTAAAGTAGAGAAGGATCAAGCACACATGTCTTTCACTATTCATGTGGTTGGAAATTCTTGGATTCTTAGTTTTAATGTTTTGGTTGTTCTTGAGCCTTTGATATGTCGGTCAAATTTAACGTTTCTCGACTGTTATGTGGTCAAGAGTAGGGCTAAAATGCTATGAATTAATGATATAAAGGCAACCATTTTGGGGATATGGTGTGAAAGAAATCTGAGATTTTCTAAAAGAAAATATCTAGGTTAGGAGAAAATGGTCAATTTATCAAAATACCATACATCTTCTTGGTTTACAGTTTCAAGTTTCTTTCATCATCATACTTATGATACATTTAAAATTAATTTACTTTTACTGTAAAATAATGGAAGTTGTATAGATTTGTTGTCTTTCAACAACTTTTCACTTACTAAATGATAACGTAAACAAAGAAAACAATAAAAAAAATAGTCAAACTCATTAGACTAGCTTTTGTTGCAATTTTGTCTTCTATATACACGTAACCTGCACCTATAACCTAATTTTTAAAGGGAACAATATCTAGCTAGCACACTCAAGTTCACCTCAAACTCAAAAGAGTCGAATAAAAAAGGACAAAAAGAAATCAGATATCCACAGAATCTCCACAACCACACCATAAAGTCCAAAAGGGTACGTGATTTTCCACTAGAAATGAGCAAATAACAGAGACCTAGAAACCAAATGCATGCGAAATCAAAAATAAAACCTCCAAATCTTCATCGGAACAGATGAATAAGCTCATACCATGAAGCAGGAGGTTTGTGAAATGTATGATTATGGGAAAGACTTTCAAATGGACAGACAGAGAAATTTTGCTCTAATTTTTAAGGATAGAGTGAGAGAAAAAAGGGGAAGAGAAAGAGAACATACCTTCCGTGACTCTAAAGGAGAAGGAGATCGAAGAACCCTGGCGAAGAAGGAAGCTCTCTAGTGAATAAGATAAAGGATGAGCAAGAAACCAAAGCAAAAAAAAAAAGGAAAATAAAAGAAAAGAAATGGAACGGGAGAAACTTATTTTGGGAGTTCCCACAATGTTGCCCTTTTCCCATAAACGTTTTTTAAAATTTAGAAACGAGAACAAGAAACAGGAAATGGGAACGTTACCAAATGAGGCTTAAATTGTTACATACAGGGACTAAATCGAAAGTGTTGGGTTTTGTGCCCTAAACTCGTGGTTTTGTAAACATAAAACAAATATTTATTCAATAAACTTATTATTGATATTTCTTTTAGAATTGCATTAACCCAAATCTAATAAACTAACATCCGAGATTATGTCATATAACTGGAACAATGTGTAACAGATATGCAACTTATATAGTTAATATACAGTGTATATATATACAGTATATATTAGATATACAGGTGGATAATGTTTCAGTAATAACCTAAAGGGTCTATAGTATATAGATAAGGTTGGGTACCTTATCCTGGTAAACACTGTGGATACGACCCATTTTATAATAGTTACAAATTACTTGATCTAGGTCGTTCGTATGAAGAAATTCGAGTAGGGGTATCCTATACAATGAGTTTGTATAATATAATACAGGACCACGAAATAATTAATCTTTAGTTGTAACACCGTTAGCTAATAGATTAATATTTCAATAGGATCATCAGGTAATTCGATCTCAATCTTGAGTGAGTTATGGCCGGACTCCTGCCTTTTAGGGCTCGTCCTTTGATTTGTATGGGTGAGAGTGACCCAAGTCGCCGACTCAACATTCCTACCATTTTGGGACAAGACCGAGCGGAAAGTTAAGAACATATACACAAGATGGAATTCAGTCATTCACAACTTTAGGGTAAGTAGATGAGTATTCTCTTAAGTGCGATGAGTATTCTCTTAAGTGCTGACTCCGGGACTTAAACAAGGGGCCCCACCCTCTCACTAGTCGAGAGGGACTTCTGGTTATTTGTCGGACCATCATCGGGTTGTTCATTAGAGAACCAGCGGTACTTAAGGTCCAAGATGTAACAGAGAGGTAAAATGGTAATTTGACCCAACTGTGTGGTTACGAACATTGTGAAAGATTGACTTACCGTTAATGGTCAAAATCCGTGGACACAAAATATTCTACAGTGAGAAGAGTGCAGCTATGGGTTTTTAGTGGAGTGACCGACAGTTAATGAATGTTGATTAATATATTTAATGAGTTTAATAAATTAATCTTGTATCGTTGAAGCTTATGATCTGTAGGTCTATTAGATCCCCTTACTAGCTCGTAAAGTATAGTTAAGAACATTTAGTTTTGAAAAGAATTTGAATTGCTCAAATTTGTTAAAGGGAATTAAAGTTAATTGTATGAGATGCAGTTAATATAATATATATTGATACATTATAATATAAAGTTAATTTTGAATTGGATTGAAAAGTTATGAAAGAGATATATATTAGAATTTGATTATAATATGGTTGATTAATTTAAGTTTAATTTAATTTAATCATTATTTAATTAAATTAATGGGTTATGTTAATTTGATTAAATTTAATTTAATTTGAATTTGATTTAATTAATTATTAATTAAAATAGTTTTAATTGAATAAAAAGAGAAAAAAAGGGATAAAACCTCCCACTTCTCACCAGTGTGGGTGCACATAAAAGGGGGTAAAACCGACCCGACCAACCGAAATAGGTCGGTCGGTCAGTTTTGAGAGTGCATGGGCGGTTGGTCGATCGGGGGTTTTATAGGACTGTCGGTCAGTCGGTTGGCAGAAAAAAATCTCCTAAAATCGACCTACCCGACCGACATATGTATTGTTAAAAAAAATATTTTTTTATACATATAATAATATAATATTATATCATATATGTTTAGATTTTAGAAATTAGGTTTAGTCCCTCCCTCTCTCATTTCGTACGACCTTCATCCCCATTTCGTCTCTGTCTCTCTCACACTCACTGTCGCACAACCTCCCTCCCTCCCTCATTTGGTCTCTGTCTCTCACACACTCACAGTCTCTCTCTCCTTCGTGACCTCGCTGTCACCGGCTCGCCGCATCTCTCTCGTGACTTCGTCGTCGCTGCTGTAGTCTACTGCCACTGTCATTGCTCGCTGCCATCGATCGGTGAGTATTTTTCTTCTATTCTCTCCATTTTCTCGCCAAATTCGAGTTTCCATTCATAAATCTCATTTATTTCATAATGAACAGCCCCGTTGGACCCAACCGCCGACGGGACCAAGTCTCACAGCCGCTGGCCGTCGTTGGATTTTGCCCTTCCCATCAAGTACCTCCATTTTCAAACTGGATTCGAGTTCAGAAGAGTAAACTTTTCTATTTTTTTAGTGATTTGGTGTTATTTAGTTTTCTAAAATTATATTTGTAGATCTTTGTGTTTTCAAAGTTCTTCTATGCTCAAAGTTAGTTTCTGGTGTTCTTTAGTTTACTTTTAAAATTATATTTGTAGATCTGTATGTTTTCAAAGTTTTTCTATTTTTAAAGTTAGTTTATAGTGTTCTTTAGTTTACTTTTAAAATTATATTTGTAGACCTGTGTGTTTTCAACGTTTTCTACCACGTTACGGGTCGATTTATAAAGTGGTACAAGTTTTTCACCTCACTTGTTGACAATATTGTTATATATTTTGCAGAGAATATGAATACATCGGAACATCCAAGTGGTATAACAGTTGGAGAGAAAGTTGGTACTATCAACATAGATCTAGATCCAGTGGCAGATTGTTCTTCAAATCCGAAAAGAAGGAAGCGTAAGCAGAATATCAAAAGTATAGTGTGGGATCATTTTGAGAAATTGAAAGGTGATCCTGCTATACTCAAGCTAAATGCAATTCTTGTGGAAATATGTATCCATGTCATCCTAAGCGTAATGGGACGGAATCTTTAAATTTCCATATAGAAAATTGCAAGAAATACCCTTACCAGAAGAAGAGAGATGTTATCAAAAAAGTTTTAGCTTTCAAAAAGCAAGAACATGTTAGTAGTGTTTTGGAATCTGATTCAAAACTTGTTTGTGATTCATTTGATTTGGAGAGTTGTAGAAAAGCTTTAGTTGAGATGGTCATTATCGATGAATTGCCTTTTAGGTTTATGGAGGGTAAGGGTTTCCGAAGATTTATCAATAAATCAATAGGTCTGCTTGAGCCTAGGTTTGTTGTTCCATCTCGAATGACTGTGGCTAGAGATGTTTTGAAGATATATATTAGTGAGAAACAACGTTTGAAAGACATGTTTAAGACAAAAAATTATGACGTTTCTCTCACTACCGATTGTTGGACTTCTGGACAAAATATAAACTATATGGTATTGACTGCTTATTTCATTGATTCTGATTGGAAATTGCATAAGAGCATTCTTAGCTTTAGTCCAATTGATAATCATAAAGGAGATACCATTGATAAGACTATTGAGAAAAAATTGGAGGAATGGGGGATTGAAAGAGTTATGGCTTTGACGGTTGACAATGCTAGTTCGAATGATACTGTTGTTGCATATATTATCAAGAGGTTTAGTGAGGAGTTGTTATTTGAGGGTGAATATATGCATGTTCAATGTTGCGCACACATATTAAATCTTATTGTATGTGATGCTTTGAAGGATCATAATGTTTGCCTTAGTAATATTTGCAATGTTGTGAGATTTGTGAGATCTTCTCCTGCATGTGCTTTGAAATTTAGGAAGTGTGCTGAAATTGCTAAGATGTTGTATAAGACTGTTGTTTGTCTTGATGTTGCTACTAGATGGAACTTCACATATTTGATGTTTGATGCAGCTACAAAGTTTGAAAAATCTTTTATTAGATTAGAGGATGAAGATCCTGCTTATGTGAGTGAATTATGACCTAGTAGGAGGATTTGGCGAATGCTAGGATGTTGGTTAGGTTTTTGAAAGTCTTTGACGATGTGACTTTGAAGATTTCTGGATCTTTGTATACCACATCAAATTTGATTTATCATGAGATTAACACAGTTCAAAATTGCATACATTTGAATTCAATGAAGCAGGGAATTTCTTTTTTTTGTAATATGGCTAAGAGCATGCAGGTTAAATTTGATAAGTACTGGGGGAATTGTGAGAAAACTAATGTTTTGTTGTATGTTGCGATTGTGTTGGATCCACGGTATAAGTTGAAATTTTTGTCATATTGTTTCAACAAATTAAGACTTGAAATGGCTAAAAGCATGACAGATAATGTGGCCTATGTTTTTTAGGCGTCTCTTTGTTAGATATAGTGTGTCTTATAGTAGTGCAAGTGGTAGTGGTAGTACATCAATTGTTGCTCCACATACCAATACTACTAGTATGAATTTGGATACAGATTTTGATGAAGGTTATGATTTGGGTTCTGATTTCTCAACCAAAGAGACTACAACTCATAATAATGATTCAAAGATCGATGTGTACTTGTTAGAATCTCTTGCTAAGAATGATAGTAATTTTGACATACTTCTATGGTGGAAGCAGAATAATTGTCAATTTGAGATTCTTAGCCAAATTAGTAGAGATATTTTGGCGATTCTGGTCTCCACTATAGCATATGAGTTGGCTTTCAGTACTGGAGGGCGTGTAGTTGACTTTTCACGTTGTTCATTGGCTCCAAAAATAGTTGAAGCTCTTATATGTTTTCAGAATTGGTTAAATTCCAAGTCGGTAGATGTTGATTTTCATAACTACTTAGATGAAGATTCAATGCTCGAAGAAGGTATCAGTTCTACTGTTGTTTTTCATTTTTCTAAATCTTTTTCTATTAAATCCTAACATTGTTTATTTTTTTATTTCATCTAATTTTATAGGATTCATAGTCGTTATGGATGAGGAAAAGAATATCGAAGACGTTCAAAATCTTACAAAACTTTAGATGTAATAGTTTGTGACTTTGTGGAAGACTAAGACTTGAGGACGTGTTAGACTTTTGTTGGTATTTCTATTTTCTAATTTGTTAGTACTTTTAGCACTTGAACTTTGGACTGGACTTGGACTTTGAACTCTATTTTTAATTTGACTATGCTTTGAACTCTATTTTTAATTTGAATATGGACTTGGACTATTATTGATTTTTGAATTTTGATTAGAATTATTATTTTTATTTTGTATGAATTTTGAATTGTATAAGAAATTAAAATAGATTTGATTTTTTACTCGAATATTTTGAAATTTGACTTGAATATTGAATTTTTGGATTAAAATTATTTTTGATTTTGTATGAAATTTGCATTAGATTAGAAATTGAATTGAATTCTTGATTAAAATTTGGAATAAGAAAGGATGCAGAAAAATATATATATAAAAACAAGACAAAACAAGACATTGATTTAATAAAAAAAAAAGCTCGATTCGACGGAAACCGACCTGGTCGGTTGATTATATATATAATTTTCAGTCGGTGGGATAATTTTCAGTCGGTGGGTTTCCATTTTTGGAAACTGACAACATGTCAGTCGGTTGGGATTTCGACTTAATAACCGCCCCGACCGATCGATGTGCACCCCTACTCACCAGGGAGGTGGTGACCGGTGAAGTGATGACTTCCCCCTTGACTCTTCCTTCCTTATAAAAGGAGGTTCTCCCATTCTTTATGTTCGATTGATTGAGTTTCCAAAAATTCTAACGAGAAACCTCCCTCTCAATCTCTCGATCCTCCCGCTCAATTTTAAGATGGTTTCCACAAACCGAGTTCTTAACATTCAGAGGATAGCGAGGAAAGTTTTTTTGGTGGTGTTGGTGTACATTGAAGATGTATCTTCAAAGTTATGTTTTCACTACTTCCGTTTTATAATGTTTTTGTCTTTTCTTTGTTGTACTTCTAAAATAAAATTGAAGCACACGCGTGTCACGTGCTTCCGCTGCGGGATTCAATCCCTTCAGAAAGTACAAGACTGAAAGTTTCAACCTTAAAAAAAATCTATCGACTTGGATTGATGGTAGTAACAAATTTTATTAAGCTACACAACTGTTATTTTTTTGTCTAACTTGATTTTTATTTGGTTCCTCAAATTTTATAAAATTCTATTAATTGTATTTTTTATTTTTTTCGTACAAGTGAGGATATTCTATTGATAAGTTTGGAACTCATAACCTTTTAGTCGGAGATAGAAATCTAATCCAATTGAGCATAATTCAAGTTGGCTGCTTTTTCAATTAGCTTATTCAACCTTAGATAATTTTAATCAAAATCTATCATTAAACAAACACATTAGTTGACTAACAAAGAAAAGAATGAGAGTCTATATTGATGGGAATTATTGAAAGATATGGCTCAGTGATTGCTATTTTTTATCTTCAATGCAGAAAATGTCAAAGCATCAGATATGGACCAACTGGGCCAAACAACAATGCTGAAGATCAATTGGCAAAATATATTTGGTACACCGATCTTTACCCAATGTCCATACATCATCAATGTCCGTACGTATTTGTTATAAAAAAAATAATATTGTTTCTAGAAAGTTTGGAAGGAAAAAAAAAAACAAAACCAGGGCTTTAGAAATACAATATGAAATTTTACTCACAAAAAAATTACATCCTTATCATTCATTCATTGAAGTTTGAGTTATGGTATCTATTTGATCTTAAAAGTTTAAAAAGGTTCCAAACATTAAATTTTGAATTACTGTCCTTGTTGTGGATGAAAAAAATCCAAATTCTCTTTATTCAAGGATTCAAAAGGGAGATATCTTGATGACTTTTAGATTCAGAAGAAGATATCCTATATACAAAATGAGGGGATCTCTCTAGATTCAGATAATCAGATTTCCTAGATGTATCAAGATTCGAATTCCACAATGGATCAGGATTCGACTTCGATGGGAAGTAAGTCAATTTTATACTCAACTACTCTGATTCTACCGGTCTTTAATGCTATTCTATTTTGCAGGTCTTCGTCTAATCCATTTTATTTTTTAAGATTGGTGCAAATTTAGCGGAATCCCAAGAGACCAAATTTCTGCATCAACAATCCTAATAATACATAAAGCGAGAATAATAATACATCGTTCTATATTTTAATTTAAGTAAAATATTAGTTTTAGGTTAATTGGTTTTATGTTAAATATACCCTATGGTTTAAGTATTTTATGAATTTAGTCTTCAATTATTTAAAATTCTCAATTTTACCCTCGATGTTTTAAAAGTTTTCAATCACGTCATTGTCTAAAAAAATGTTGTTAACATTCACATATCATTAAATTATTGTTATAATTATATATTTGGTTATATGGGCATGTCAATTTAAGAAAATTAATTATTTTTATTAATTGTTTGAATCCAAGTGGCATGTTTACATTAAACATATTAACAAAATTTCACAATTTTTTTTTTAGTGAATAACCTAATTGAAAACCCAAGGGTAAATTTGGGCTTTATGAAATATTGAGAAAGAAATCGAGAATTGACTAAAGAATAGGGTCGTCTCTTATATTTAGTTTTGTTTTATTAGCTTGTTAGTTGGTATTTTACATTTTTCTTTGTAAGGCTATAAATTACCTCTTCCTATTTGTAATAGTGGTATTTTTTTAAATATTTAGAAAAGATTTTAAATACTCTCTCTTGTAAAGAAAGTTTATCTATCACTCGAGATTGAACCTGTAATCTCTAGAGGAGGAGTAAATATAAATTATCGCTGAACTATATTCATGTTGGCCACTCATTCTAGACCATTGATAACATCTATCTAAATTTACTATATCAATACCTATTCATAATAAATTTACTTTAGCAATCATTAATTGTGGATGTTGAAATAAAACATCACTCATAAGTTATAACGATCAAACAATTAGTTAAGGAATCACTTTTACATCTACTTGTCTTTTAGATATATATAATTTTGAATTATAACTTGTACGTGTAATAATGATGATTTATGCAACTACTTTGTATAAAAATAAAAATAATATTTAGTTCTTAATGATGATTTATGCAACTACTTTGTATAAAAATAAAAATAATATTTATGTTGTAGAACTAATGCTAAGTAAAATATCGTTGAAATTAATCAAGTTTGAAAAATGAAAAACAAGCAGCTTTGAAAATATATGTTTTAGTTATTTTTAAATTGGAATTTTTTATGAGTAAATTGGAAAAAAAAATTAAAATCAACTTTGAAAATAAACCTAAGATAACTATTAAAGTAAGGTGCTCGGTCTTAAGTTCGAATCCCTCACCTTCATTTACTGTATAAAAAAATAAGTATTTCAAAATTAAAAAACCTACGTTAAATTACATCACACATATAAAAGTTTTTTTAAGCCAAAAGTTTGATGTTTTATTGGAAAAACATTAATTTTTTTCTTTAATTTGGAAACATATTTTTAAAAAATATATCTTTTGGAAGTTTTAATACAAATTTTCATATTGAGTCCAAAAGTCCAACAAAATAATAAACAATTTTGAAACTTGTGAGAGGCAATAAATATGCTACGGAGTTAGCACACTAAGCTATAAATGAGTTGGTATTTTTCATCAAAATATTTAGGTTATATATACACGACAAGGACAATGTATATGTTTTTTTCAGAGTAAAACAAACGTGGATGAATGATTAAACCTCAAACTTAGAAGTTAGATGCTATTAAACTACGCTCTTATTGATCATAAAAATAAATAAATATATTTACAACCAATGAAAGAAATATATAAGCCATACTTGTATGTTCTATTCATATAACCATTATGATGGTTTAAGTGCATCTTACTAATAATTTTTTGGATGTTGAAATAAAATCACATTAGAAATTCAAGATTATAAAGTTGATTTGTTTTCTCGTTGTTTTTGAATAACTAGTTAAGGCGTTAATTGAGCATAACTCAATACTCATTTTTGTGTTGTTAGTCCACACAACGCCACAAGCTTGCTTAGGCTTGACAAAGCAACTGGGGTGGAGAGCCAACGCCTTGTCTTCCCATAGTACTTTTTAAGGTAATTTTACTCTAACACTTGTGAACATCGAAAATGGCGAAGAGCCACTCACTGATTTTTATAGTGCACATTTGAATTTCATCTAGCTTAAATTTGGATTGCTTACATATATCTCATTGATATGTATCTAATTTAGACGGTCTTGTTTAGTGAGTTTTGTTTGTCTATTTTCTTATTATTTTTGCCTAAAAAAAAAATTTCAAAGTCGCCCGTGGAGACTCCTCATACCACTCCTCACTTTACCTTCTATATATCATCAACAATAGAAATTTGAATATCCACCCACGTATAAGATAATTCAATTGAACACATTATACATTGATCTCAATTGAAGGTAAGCATTTTCGTTTCGGTTAAATTACAAGTTGGGTACATAAATTTTTAGGTTCCTAAATAATAAAATAGTAAGTGAAGTTTAAAATGTGTCTAAAGAAAATCCTAGAAACTTTCCTCAAAAAAAAAAAAAAAAAGAAGAAGAAGAAGAAGAAGAAAAATCCTAGAAACGAGGATGGGGGCATGAAATAATCTAATAAACAATGGCGACGAGCCGTCGTGTAATTCACTCACTCGGACTCTTGGAGATGGAGAAGTGAAGCGCGAAGGAGCCGACTTTCATGCAAACAGAAGACGAAGGATTTGATTGAGATTGATTGATTGATTCATTGAGGGTGCAAAAAGAGTGGTTTCGTTCGAGCTAAAGTTGAAGCTAAGTCGAGTTACAGTTCATCCTTTCTCTGTCATCTTCATTTCTTCCATTATTTATTGGGTAGAAAGAAATCATCAAACCCCCATCACCATCTGTGAATCATTGCGGGACAGATAGAGAATTGAGATTTTTAAGTTATAGGTCCTCTTTTTGCTCTGCTCCCACTGGGTTAGGGTTTTTTTTTGTTGGGGTTCACTCGTTGTTTGTATGTCATTTATCTCACTATCTCCGAGTTGATTTAATGTGCGGAAGAGGGATGTTTCAGACCCACGACCCAATTCTGCTGCTGAATTTGACGCCAATTTGAAAGACATAGTCATTCTGGGTCGGATCATTCGTCTATCGGCTGTTTTGAGCTGAATTTTGAGCTTAAAGTTGAAGATGGAGAATGGTTTCGACGGGAGATCGTTGGCTGAGAAGTTCTCCGGATTGGCCGTCACAGCTGCTCCACCGGAGCAATTTAACTCCCACTCGTCCAACAATCACAGTAACAGCAACGACAGCAACTTGTTTCAGGTCTTGAAAGCTGTTGAAGCAGCGGAGGCTACCATCAAGCAACAGGTGCAACAAATTTTCCTTTCCCCACCTCTCATTTCCCGTCTCTCAGCATCAAAATTCATGCCATTCTTTCTATTAATTTTGTTGCTAAATTTAGTATCTATTCACTTCACGATCGTCGGATTATCTGTACTCCCAACTCTATTGTTAATCTCTTCCGCGTTTTCTTTATACATCCATCTTGTGTCTTTGATGTTTGACATAATGCATACCGTCAATCAAGCAGTGTCTTCCGTATTGAGAATGTTGTCGAAATGCAGAGATAGTTGCTTCATGACTCGAATATTTTTCTTCATCCAAAATCTGTTCATGTTTTTTCTTTCTATACATAGGGATTATGGGCACCCGCAATTCAACATGGGTTCTCAAAACCACCTTCTCCACGATCTTTTCATGTGGTTGTAACTGTCATAGCTAGTTGAAGATAGCTGTTTTATTTTATTTTTAATTTTTTCATTTTTTAAAGTGATAACTTTAACCAGATGGGCTAGTGGTCACTACGGGCCAATGTAAATAACAAATGGTTTAGATGACTTAGTGGTCAATAAAGACCAATGTAAATAGCGAAGGATTTAGAGGGAATGAGTTCAAATCACGATAGTCACCTACCTAGTATTTAATACCCTACAAGTTTCCTTGTCAATCAAATGTAATAGGATCAAGCGGTTGACTCGTGATTAGTTGAGAAGCACGCAAGTTGGCCCAGACACATGGATATCAAAAAAGGAAAAAAAGAGATAACTTTGGCCTATGATTTTATTAGATAATAAAAACTAAATTATTTTTTTGTATGCCATGGAAGGTTGTTTTATTTTTTATTTTTGTATGCCAGTAAAAACTAAATTATATAATCATCTTAGTTTTTTTCCTTTTTTCTTTCTTTCTCCCCTTTTTGAGTTAAACAACGGATGAGGATTCAAACCTTTAACTTTACGAAGGGTTGCCAACGTAGTTGAGCTATACTCAAGTTGGTAGAAGCATATTTTACACTAAATGGCTTTTTATTGACTTTAATGTTTTTAATGTTATGTTTTTGAGTTTCTTAAAAGTTTGTTGTTATATATATTTATATTTTAGAATTTGAAGTTAGTTTGAGGCAGGCGCGGGTGCCACTGGGTATACGGGAGCAAAGCTACAACTCCCAGTTCTAAAAAAAAAAAGTTAGTATTATTGGAATAAGTGTTACAGGGTTAAATCATAGTCTCACAAAATTAATGGGATGCGAGGCGTGCATAAGCCAACTTAAAGATGAACAGTTACTAGAGAAAAAACCTTATTCAAGAAAATTAATGTCTTCAATTTCTAATCTTTCCCCCCTTAATTATGCTTATTCATCATTCCTACCTTTGACGAAGTAGCTTTAGCATATAAATACATGTATTGCTAGTTTGGCGAGATAATGAACCATAGCAATTAGACATCATTGATGATGGAATGGTGTCAATAGACCATAGTGAGTGTAATTTGTGTAATGGTCCATCCTTCTCCCCAAGTGTAGTCCATAAAGCAGCTTTCTCTATCCAGTTTCTTAGTTTAAGTTACTGATGATGTAATTTCCAACTCGCATTTTTCACTTTGGTTAAAAACCAATAGTCCAAGCGTTCTTTCATATAGTGGTGTCTGCGCTTTTATCCATACTAGCATTGCACCTACTTGTCCTTTATACTCATGTGCATTTCTAATTACCCATCACCGTGTGTTTTATATATCATGAATGTTTAACTAAGTTGTATCATTCATGTTATGGCTACAACTAAGATTCTATAATTTAATATTATATACTGATATGAGCTTTTGTAATTATAGTATTTCTCAAATCTTTGTCAATTGGGAAGCTTTTGTGTAATTCCTTGGCTTGTGGGGATATCTCATCTCCCCCTTTTTTTTGTATCTCCTCTTTGATAATGAAATCTAGTTTCTTATCCAAAAAAAAAAAGAAAAAGAAAAAAAAATTATATACTGATATGTGTATCTAAATACTCTTAGGTGGAGGAAAATAATCGTCTGAGGATCGAACTTCAGAAAAAGATCCAGGAACTGGAGAAATATGTAAGTGCCAATTGAATTTACACAAAATCTTAGTGTTTGCTTAATGTCTTGAACATGATTTTTGAATTATTTTGCACCCATTTAGTTTCTTGAAGTTAAGATTTAAAAGAACTATCTCCTCTCTCCTCACTCCTCATTTGATTTCTTTGTTGGTTAGTTATTGATCAATTGGAAGGCAACTTCATCTGCTATTCTTTCGATCAGCTCGATCTTAAGTCTTTTATTTTTGTTTGTTGATGGATATAATGGAAAGTACTTGAGTTGTAGTATATTCAACAAATCCTTCTCTGTTAGTTTTGCTCAAGGAAATTACTTATTGTAAGAAAGGAAAAAGAGTTGCTCTTTTTTCATCAAATTTCATTGGAACATCTTACTATGGTCGGAGTAATCTCTTGCTTCACTCTGTCATAGCCCATTCTATGTCAAGTTATACAAGCAGATGCGTGTAGAAAAAGACTGCTTCTAGTCTTCAAAATATCAAACCATTTTTGTCGGTTTGTTGAAATTTCATTTTTGTCTGATGGAAGTGTGAAGAACAACATTTTGGTTCTGGCTGGGATTTAAAAACGAGCCTGGAAGGTCTTTTTGGGAAATGTTGAATGAATTTCTTCAGAAGTCTACGTGTAATTTGTGTGGTAAAGGATATTTGAAGTGTCTCATGTCAGCAAGGATTGGGGGGTTCCATATTTTATTACTAAGCAGGTCCTTTTACCATCTTTGAGGTTTAATGCGGATGCTTCTTCAAAAAATTCAGAATTAAAATAGAGAAGGAGGTGGTGGTCTTGGATTTGGATGAAATTTTTGTAATCACTAGATTACATTCTTTCAATTATTGGAGAGTTATTTATGAGATTCTTAAGAAAGAAATCTTTGGGAGTTGTTTAATCAATCCCTTTGAAGTTGACAAAGCTTTGTTGAAATTGCAAAATGGTAAATTCGTGGATTTCGAAGGGAGTCGTGGAGTATGGAAAAAGGTGGGAGGTATTCATATTCTGATTGAAACATGGTGTGCTTGTAAGCATGGAAGATTGGAGATGATTGAAACTGAAAGTGGCACGTGAAACCTTAGCGAATGGACATGGAACCCCTTGGACAAGTGGAACCTCTTGGTAATTAATGGTGGTTGGATTAAAAACCATCATGGGTGGCCTAATGGGACATGCAAACAATGTAAATAATAAAGGGCTTTGAGGGAAATTCAAATATAATCATTTTGTTCCTCCTCTTTTGGAGCTTTTGAAGATTTATCCTCTGGAATCTGTTTTTCCGGATGATATTGAAGTTGATTTGTTAGTGTTAGTAGTTATGGCTTAGATGAAAGTGAAAACGTAGCTGACGTAATGTTGATGGTTTGGAAGATTATCTTGAAGATGCCTTGAACTTTCTTTTGAATTGGGATAAATATCAATTATTGATTGAAAGTTCTTCTTGCTTTCCTATCATCATATAGATTGTGATATGCAATGGTTGCCTAATGGGAGTTTAGAGGTCGATTTTCCTTTTCATCTTGATAAGATGGACTTGTAAGATTACTTCACCCAAGTCGGTATCTCTTGTGTTCCTATTTAGCCCAAAGTTCAATTTGCAGACCTTTTTTTTTCCCTTCAACAAGAAACGACGTTTCATTGATATATGAAAAGGAAAAATGTGTTCCTTCGGGGACATCCGATAAAATTGGAACGATAAAGAGAAGACTAGCATGGCCCTTGCGCAAGGATGACACGCACAAATTGAGAAATGGTCCAAAAAATGAAAAGGAAAAATGTTCAAGATACAAACCCCAAAGGGGTGAAAAAAGAAGAGGGAGAAGAAGAACGTAGAAATAGTGCAACTAAAGCAATACAAGCTCGAAAAAGATAAAAACATTCTAAAATAGAACTCAGAAAAACTGCTTGTTACAAAGTGTGGAAATCCAAACTAATTCTAGAGCCAACATCTGCATGAGGGAAAAAACCTTCCTTAGCACCAAGAGCGAAGACAAAACTCCAAAAAGAACCAAGTAGAAGCTAGGGACACAAGAATTAGACCGCAACCAGAATTCAAATAAAGAGTAATCACCAAATACTAAGCCTCGATGCTGTCTTCAAAACACCTCCAAATATAAACCATCAAATGCCAATATGCACATGGGAGAAAAACTTTGAAAGCCTCACCAACCAACCATCTGAACTATAACAGTAAAGCTTTGAAAACTGCAGAAGACGTAAGAGAGAACAATCCAACTTTCCGAACAACTTAAAACTCAGAGGTCAAACTCAAATGGGACTAGAGTAATCCTCATTTCTTCAAAAAAGGAAGGAATGGTTGTTTGCTGTGGGTGAATTGACTTCTCATCTTCTTTTTGCTCATTAAATAGAATTTGGAGATCTTCCTCAACAGGATGCTCAGAAACATCCTCAATAGGAGTGTCTGACTTTGGGGAAGAGTCCAAACTACTAATACTAATTGCACCATCGTCATCTTCAAAATCATTATTCGAGCATTCGAAGGAGGATGATCTAGGAGGCAAACCCTCGTTAGGAATGAATAGAGCCAATGCACAAAACATTTACCTTGTCCATACTAACTTTACTAACTCCTTCCCTTTCCTTATTGAAAGCCTTATTCAAGTTAACTTGAACCCCTTCAGCTAACAAAGACTTTGCGAGCTCCTTTCCAAAAATAGTGTTAGGCTTTCTACGAGAGTAATAAAGAGGAAGGGGTTGAATTAATTTTTCGGTATTCTTCATACTAGGTGGAAAAGGGTTACCCTTTGACTTTTGTTTCAGAACAGCCTTTGCATTTAATTCTTGAAAAACAGTAGGGCCAATATTATCCATTTCCTTATTAATGCCCATGACGCCTGAGGAAGGCCCAAATAAGATTATGCCCCAGAGGAAGGCCCAAATAAGAAGTCGGGAAAGTACACACTGAGCAACCTATTGTAGATGCCCAACGAGAAAGCTTAGAGGGATCACAGTTAATACCCAAAAGCGAACTTTTTTCTCGGTTAATCTTAAGCCCCGATAAGGCCTCGAAAAAAGACACCAGATTGATCAAGTTCCTTCCCTGAGCAAAAGAGAATAGTGTCGTCAGCAATTGAAGGTGGGAAAGACTAACTGGATCTCTTCCCACAACAAATCCTTCTAAAACCCCCTTATCCACGCCTGAAGAAATCAGGATGCTCAAAATATCCACCACGAGGATAAAAAGCAAAGGGGAGAGAGGATCTCCTTGTCTCCCATTAACGAGAATAGAAAAATTGACCGACCGGAGGCAATTCCAAATCCAAGATCTCCATTTGAAACCAAAACCTTCTTTTCCAGGACTCTATCAAGAAATCCCCAGTCCACATGATCATAAGCTTTTTCAAAGTCCAAATTAAATCAGAGCCTTCCAATCATACAAAATCACGAGGAGGCTATAATTACAAAAGAACTTCTTGCGGTTAGAATACCACCAAGAAGATATATGCTGTACATTGTTCCACAAAAAATCCTATGTAACAAAAGAATCTTTAAACAATCTATTGTTTCTTTCTTTCCAAATAACCATGAAATAGCCTTGACGACATAATTCCAAACCACTTTTGCCTTGTTTTTGAACCTCAAGCCCATCAACCCTCAAGAAGCCAACTATCAATACTATTTGGGAGACAAATTGAAATGTTAAAAACTTGTAGGACAAAACCACCAATTCCTTGCAAACGGGCACGGGAGAAGGGATGATCCAACGATTCGACAAACTCGTACACATCCTACAAATGGATGGGGGGAGGGATCATTTTGGGAATTTTCTTTGAATTGTACCAGAGGTATTTAAACTCCTATAGCAAAGGGACCTCCTTTTCATATCTTCAATGAAATGTTCGTATCTTGTTTAAAAAAACTCCTACCACAAAAAACTCCTATAGCAAAGGGAGCAAAGAAAAAACTTCACCATTTTGGGAATCTTAAACCTCAAAATGGCTTTAATTAGGGGAACTTGTAATCCCCTTGCTGAGGGGAAAAACTTTAGGAAATAAGACCTATAAGAGAAAGAACCACTGGAATCTATAGCCCATTTCAAACTGTCTTGACCCACCCCAACTTTACAGCCTTCCAATCTTTGCGTGAGGGCCACCCAATTGCCAAACTCTCTAGCAAAAATGCCTTTACGGAGGCCTAAGTCCCAAGAATGATTAGAAGCATTTGCATTATAACACGTGGCAATAACTGCTCCTTTCTTAAAAGAAATCGAATAAGTATCAGGAAAGGAGGTTGCAAAAGAATCATTTCCTCAAATTTCAAAAGGGCTGGAAGTTCTTAGAAGTGAAAAGATTCAATCTTTTTGGGTGTCTTTTTGCAATGCTTGTATGCTGGTTGGGGTTAGTTGGAGTTGCAGAAAGCTTTCTCCCAAGCTTTTGGAGCAGTTGGTTTGCTGGTTTGCTGGCTGGTTTTGACTGATTGGGAGCAGATCTTTTGCTCGATTTTTTGTTTCTGAGTTCTCTTTGGTTTTTGGTTAGTTTGTTGATTTGATGATTCTTTTTTTTGTTGATCTTGGTTTTTCTTTTCTCCAACTTGGAGGTTGTTTTCCTGAACATGGATCAATGAAAGTTTGTTTTTTTTTGGTTAAAAAGAACTTGTAGAATTTAATATGGCAGAATTAGTGGATTTTCATCTCCTAAAATGGAATCTGGTTAAGCTCCCTTTGTTAGAAGGGGGTTTGGGCATTATTGATTTGAAAAAGGAACAAGAAATTACTTGCAAAATGGATTTGGCTTTTCAACGAAAAGAGGCTTTATGGAGGAAGACCATTGCTACCAAATATGGAACAAAGAACTTTATGGATTAGGGAGATTTAATTTATTCCAACATACGGTGCTAAGTTGGAAATGGACACTCTACTCTTTTCTGGACAGATTTATAGATTGGTCAAAGACCTGACAGATTTTCCCTTCCTTTCCTCTCTCGGCAAACAGAAAATGCTACTGTGGCTAAGGTATGGAATGAACAAACAAAGGCTTGGAACATGAACTTCAGAAGGAATCTTAAAGAAGAGGAAATTGAAGAATGGGCATCTTCTTCTTCTCCTTCTCTCTCTCTCTCTCTCTTTTTTTTTTGTTTAATAAAATACAAAATTTTCATTGATAAATGAAAAAGAACGAAATTGTTCAAGGAAAAAAACTCTTGAAGGGGTGAAAAGAGAAAGAAGAAATTAAAATAAGAGTGAAGGAGTGAAAAGAGAGAAAAATTAAAATAAGAGAATCAAAAATCAAGGAGTGTTATAAAAACCTCCCAATTCATACAAATCATGCTAGGAGAATACGAAGAAAAGGAATCGAAAAGAACACACCATTGAGAGGCTTTGAACTTAGCAAGGTTGAAACATTCAAGTCACGATCTTCGAGAGCCTTCAAATGTCCTTTGTTTCTTTCAAACTATAATTCTGAAATAATAGCCTTGAGACCATTGACCCATAATAAATTAGATTTAGGCTGCAAACTAAACCCATTTAGAAGCTGAAGAATATTGCCTGAAGCTTCTGGACCCTACACCCATGACAGATTGAAAAGGAGAAAAAATGATCTCCAACTAACAGCAGCAAATGGACATAGGAAAAACACATGATTCAGAAATTCTCCATGCTTAAAACATAACGGGCATATGGAAGGCAGCAACATCATCTTAGGAAGTTTCTTTTGAAGAACCTCGAAGGTGTTTGTAAGGTATTCCCCACGAAATGATATTCAAAGCAAAAGAGTCAATGTCCTAAGGGGCTTACACAGTACCAATCATTCGAGAGGGTTGGAGCTCTCCCTTTCAAGGACAAATCCTTACAAAAGATAAGACAATAAAACATTCTAGAAAAATACAAAAGCTTAAGTATTCCCTACCTAGAAAGTTTCCTCTTGGACTCTAGTTAGTGGATTTTCCCCCTTTACCCCTCCTCACATAAGTATTGACCACAGGGAGTCTCACACTACCCTCGGGGGAGAAAGACACCTTGTCCTCATGGTGGAAGTCGGGAAACTGTTGCTGAATGGTGGATAGATGCTCCCAGGTGGCCTCGTGTTCCCGCCAACCCTTCCATTGGATCAGCAACTCATATTCGTCGAATGTTTCTTGCAGAGTGCCATGACGACCGGGGGTTCGGCAACCCATTCCATGTGCTCAGAGAGGTTGGGGGGGGGGGTCTTGCACGACGTGGTTAGCACGAAGGGCCTTCTTCAGCTGTGATACATGGAAAACTGGGTGGATAGTAGCTTTGGGTGGCAGATCGAGCTTGTAAGCAACAGTGCCAATGCAGGACAGAATGGTGTAAGGACCGAAGTACTTGGGGTGAGCTTCTCGCAGCGGCGTTTAGCAAGGGATAACCAGTAGTAAGAGCGTATTTTCAAATAAACCAAGTCCCTTCAGTGAATTCAACTTCCCGTTGATGGTGATCAGCGAACTTCTTTTGGCAGTTTTGGGCTTTCGGCTAATTGATCCTTCAGGATAGAAAGGGCTTGGTCACGTGCTGCCAGCTGCTGGTCAAGATCAGCATTTGGGGTGCATTGGTCACCGTACAAAATCAGGGGAGGCGGTGGGCGGTCGTATACAACATGGAACAAAGTGGTGTTAAGAGAGATGTGGTAGGTGGTGTTATACCAGTATTCTACCCACACGAGCCATTTTCCCTATAGCTTTGGCTGTTCGTTTCAAAAATAGTGTAGGTAAGTCTCCACACATTTGTTCACGATATCGGTTTGAACACCACTGCCAAATGTTGAACATGGGATTGCAAGTCAGGACTATAGATTAAAATATCATCAAAGAAAACAAGAAGGAACATGCGAAGAAAAGGCGAAAAGCCCGGTTCATCAGGGCCTGAAATGTGGCTGGGGCATTAGTGAGGCCGAAGGGCATGACCAAGAACTCGTAGTGGCCCTTGTGAGTCCCAAAAGCCGTCTTCTCCACATCTCTATCATCCATTCAGATTTGGTGGTATCCGAATTTTAGGTCGATTTTTGAGTAGATCTATGCCCTGTGGAGTTCATCAAGCAACTACTCCACCACTGGAGTAGGGAACTTATCAGGGATAGTGTCACTGTTGAGGGTCCGGTAATCCATGCAAAATCGCCAGCTCCCATCTTTCTTTTTGACCAGCAAAACTGGGCTTACACTGGGGCGGATTATGCCTGCTGTCAGCATCTCTTGGATCAGTCTCTCAATCTCCGTTTTCTGGATGTATGGGTATCGGTAAGGTCAAATGTTGACTGGTGGGTGTCCTTCGGCGAGTTGAATTCGATGGTCGACTTCCCTTCATTGAGGGAGTTCGGTGGGGGTTTGGAAGAGGTCCTGATACTCACGCAGTAGCGCCTCCACCACTGAGGGTAGTGCCGATGGGGGGTTGCCATTGGTTCCTCCGTTGTTTCCACTAGTCCCGTCAGAGCTCGTAGTTCCACCAAGAAGCCCTGATCCTGAGCATTCCAGTGACGAGCCAAACGTTTCAATGTGACCTCAGCCTTGGTCAACGATGGGTCTCCTTGGAGGACGATGTGGTTGCTGTTATTTCGAAATGTCATCGTTAAAGCTCCCCAGTCCACTTCCATAGATCCCAAGTTGCACAAACACTGCATACCTAAAACGACATCTATGCCTCTCAGTTCCAACGGTAAAAAGTTCTCAATCATGGTCAACTCTAGAAGCTTGAGCATCACTCCCTTAGAAATCCCCTTTCCTTTGACGACCACTCCCGTACCCATCACTACGCCATAGTTTGAAGTTTCCACGGTCGGGATGTTAATAGTGTTGATGACCTTCTGGGAGAGGAAGTTATGGGTCGCGCAGCAGTCAACGAGCACCACCACGACCGCTTGCTCGATTTCCACTTTTAACTTCATCGTTTTCGGAGTTGAGAACTCAACCACCGTATTCAAGGACAACTCTGTTATCTCGCTCATCACTTCCAGCGTCGTCTCTCGTTCCTGGGTTTCGTATTCCATTGGTGATTCCATTTCTTCATCGTCGTGAGCCATTAGCACTCTCAATTCTTGGTTCTTGCATCGGTACCCTATAGGGTACTTTTCATCACATTGAAAACACAATCCTTTCTCTTTGCGTGTAAGGTATTCCGTCTCAGGAAATTTTTTGAAATTTCCGTCCTTTTTTGCAGCGATCGTACCCATGGAAGGTGCTGAGGGTCTCCTTGTTAGGGTGATTGTGCGAGTGGTAGGCGCAGGGTTGACAACTTTTAGGTTGCTTTTTGGGCTATATTGGGTTGACCCATTACAGTTTCCCTTGGAGGCCTCATTAAACTGCTGTACGGCTGCATTACGATCTTTGATGAGTTGGGCCGTTTTCATGACTCTGCTCAACCCAGTGATTTCCCAACTTAGGATTTCGGCCCGAATGAGGGGGTGGAGACCCCTCCAATACCTCGTCTGACAATCCTTGTACCTGCGCTGCCAATTCTTCAAACAACCTGCAATATTCCATGATTGTCCCCTCTTGTCGTATAGCGAGAAATCGAGTGCAGAGGCTCCCCTCCTACGACGGTCGGAAACACACAAAGAGCCTAATCTTGAGATCGTACCAACTCAAAAAATCTTGATCCTTGGTTTCCCACCAATACCATGTAAGAGCCGCTCCGTCAAAGCTAATCACGACCACCGTCATTTTTTCAGTGTCCAGCGGTGTCGTCAAAGCTAATCACGACCACCGTCATTTTTTCAGTGTCCAGCGGTGTATGTGGAAGTACTGTTTTGCCCTAAACAACCATCCGTCTGGGTCCTCACCGGAAAACACCGGCATCTCCACTTTTTTAAACTTGCTACGATCGTACTGGCCATCTTCCCATTTTTCTGAAGGGTCTCCTCCGTCGAACTTGCCTCTTTCCTCTGGTACCTTTCGCTTCTGGCCTGAGGTCTCTCCCTATGATGCTGAAGCTTCCCTTGACTTAGAAGCTGAGAACTCCGAGACAAGCATGGCCACTGCTTTCCCATGTTCTTCAATGTGATTAACAATTGAATTCAAGTGCTCTTTTACCTCTTCTAGTTCTTTCTCATTGACATCCTCTAGTTCTTTCTCATTGCTTTCACAATGCTCCTCGAGATTCTTTTGTGTCATCTTGATTGATTTCCCCAGGACGAGGCTCCGATACCAAATTGTAAGGTATCTTCCCCACTTAATGATACTTGAAGCAAAAGAGTCAATGCCCTAAGGCTTACACAGTACCAACCGTTCGAGAGGGTTGGAGCTCTCCCTCCAAGGACAAATCCTTACAAAAGATAAGACATAAAACATTCTAGGAAAATACAAAACTTAAGTACTCCCTACCCACAAAGTTCCCTCTTGGACTCTAGCTAAGGGAATTTCCCCCTTTACCCCTCCTCACATAAGTATTGACCACAGGGGTCTCTCACTGTTAACCTGGGAATCAACACGAAATCCAAAGGGAACCGAAGAAACCTTTTGGAAGGGATGGTTAAACACAACCAAACTTAAAAAGAATAGGCATCTTTATCATCTTTATTGTCCCCCTTCTGCCTTTCTCCATCATGGTTCTGTTTATGTAACACGGAATGTGAATCTCAATGTCATATTTTTATATATTGTCCCTTCTCCTCAAAGATCTAGAAGCATTTCTTTTCTATTTTTGGATGGAGTTCGTCTCACCGACAACACAAGGGATTGGTTGACGTCAACTCTCAGTCACAACCCTTCAAGCCGAAAAGGATTCCTTTTGGCTACAAATCAACATACCTTTCACATGGACAGTTTGGAGAGAGAGGAATTATAGACTTTTTGAGGGAAAATAATACTTTGTGCAGAAATGATTCTCCTCCCAACAATTATAGCTTGAACACTCTTTCATCCAATTGAAGAAGTTTTTGTTACTTCATTGGATAGGGTTTTGCTTTTTGTAAATTTCATAGGGAAAAATGTACTTTTGGTCTCTGAGATCCGAGGTAAGTGTCTATTTGGTCATCGAATTTTCAAAATGGACATCTTACACTTTTGGTCCCTAAAGTTTGAGTACCGGTTCTAAATGGTCTTGAAGTTCATATCTTGTTAAAAAAAGGTCTCTAAGCTACTTCGACCATTAGTTGACTAATGTTAAAATGACGTGGTAGTTAAATTGTTGTATATTAATTTAATAATTTTTTAATGACTGAAATTTTCTCTTTCGCTGTTTTTTTTCCCTCCAAATTATCTCCTTCATTTCACCCTCTTCTTCCTCCCTTCCTCTGGTGAGTCGCCATCTTAGTCCTCGCTAGCCATCACTGCCTTTGGCGACCTTTGCTGGCCACGAAGAGGGAAGGAGGGGGAGAGCTCTCCCTCTCTCCCTTGTTCCAAATAATATGAAATTAGGGTAACAAAAGAGTGATAACCTCAATCCAAGGCAGATAACAGGCCCTCGTTCCCCTTCCATTATTGCCTTGGAATTATTGCCTTGGAAATTTGTACAAGTCTCAATAGGTGTTTATCAATATATATATATATATTTTTTTGATAAGAAACAAAGAGAGTGCATTCAAATCAAAAGAGCCCAAAAAGGCGAGAACAACCTAAAGGCGGAGGGTAGAGAGAACCCTCCCCAAAGAGAACTATACAATCGCATTCTTCCAATCTTGTGAAATAAAAAAGAGACTGTAGTTTCCAAAAGCCTTCTAGTGGATTGTGGCCCACCAAGAAGCTGTATGCTTTGTATTCACACAAAAAGAATCTAAAGGGACTGAAATTAGGAAGACCCACCAAGAGCCCTCGCTGCACAGTGCCATAGGACCGCAGCTTTGCCTTTGAGCGCCACCCCACCAAATCCTTCCGCTATGAAGTCATCTATATGTTTAGGAAGACAGAAGGAAAACTCCAAAAGCGAAGCCATACAGTTCCAAGCTCGAGTGGAAAAAAACAGTGGATGAAAATATGATCCACCGAATCTGAATTTCTTAGGCAGAGACCACAAACCGGAGGGGAGAGCGTCCAATGGGGGAGCTTTCTTTGTATTCTCTCGACTGTGTTTGTGCTCCTATAAAAGAGAGTCCATAGGAAAAATTTCACCTTTTTTGGAATCCTAAAATTCCAAATCATAGAAGTTGTGGTCGTGTTCAATTTAGGGTAGGGAGCCGTCAAAGCTATAAAAGCTGATTTCGCTGTGAAACAACCTTTACTATCTGTCTTCCACCATAAACGATCCCTGCCTTGGCCTGGAACCATACCTTCTAATTTATCAATGAGAGATGCCCATCTATCGATCTCACTATCAAAAAGATTCCTTCTCAACCCGATATCCCAAGTTGAAGCCTCGGTAACCCAGCAAGCTGCCACAGGATGGTTCTTTTTAGTGGGAAGGCTGTACAAATCAGGGAACAAAGAAGAAAGGGGGGAAGGATCAATCCACCTATCCTCCCAAAATCTCACCGAGTCCCCACTTGAAACTTCAAAAAAAGTGAGCTTTGTGAAGGCCTCTAGGTTGTTCTGTATATCTATCCAAGGTCTTCCAATAGAAGACCCTTGCAAAGGCAGAGGCATCCAACCATGTGAATCCTCCCCATAAATGGAAGCTATCACCTTCCTCCAAAAACTATTTTTTTTCCGTTGCTAAGCACCAAAGCCATTTCATGAGGAGAGCTTTATTCCTTAATCCAAGGGAGCCAATACCAAGACCCCCTGTTTGTGAGGCAAGGCAGTCCATGACCATTTCACAAGATTTCCAATTGGTCTATGTCTTCCACCATTCCAAATGAAGTCTCACATGAGTTTCTCCATGGTCGAGATCACCGACTTAGGAGCTTTTAGGATTGAAAAAAATAGATCGGGATTCTGTTCAAAACTGCTTGTGCTAGAGTTAATTGACCCCCCTTTGATAGCAACAAAGATCTCCATTTTTCTAGTCTCTTGTGCATTTTGTCCACCACTGCTCCCCAATAGATTGGCATTATATGATTTCCTCCAAGAGGGAAACCAAGATAGGATAAGGGAAAGGATTTTGCCTTACATCCGAAAACAGAGGCCCAGAAACTCACATCTGCCTCACTGCAATTAATTCCTATCACTGCAGTTTTAGCAACATTCAATGAAAGCCCCGTCATAGTAAGGAAAATTTGAATCAGACCCCACCCAATTTCCCATCAACTTAGGTGAACAAGTACTAAAAATCAGTACATCGTCTGCATACTGAAGGTGTGTTACCTCTATAGAATTTTGGCCTACAGTAAGACCTTTTAGGATGTTCCTTTCGTAGCAAGAATGAACTAAGCATCTCCCACTATGGTGAAAAGAAAGGGAGAGAGAGGTGGAGGGGAAATAATATTATAGGGTCTGAACATAGAACCTCTAACTATAATACCAAATTAAATCCCCATTTAACCCAATTGTTTTTCATATTCTAACACATTTCTGCACCGATTACCGTCAACTATAATTGCTGTTGGTGTGTAACTTAGTTTCTTATAAACATATTATGGAATTCATTAGCTTGTCAAGTTATCTCTATGTTCAATGCACTATTTGAAATTTGTCTTCATACACTTTGATTGTGAGTTGTTATGATTCCTTATTTTTGGGATATTGAGCTTGCTCTCTGTTATTTGCTTACAGACGATGTATTGTTCAATTGTATCTAATAATTTGTTCTTGACATCCTATCATCTTTTCATTGAAATGTAGCAGAAGGTTGATGAATCTTTGGCTCGAAGGTTTCATTCCACAGACCAGTGGAATGAGAATGACCATGGATCAAATGGGGGTCATCAATCAGATAATTCAGTCGATAATGAAAGGCATAGGTTTAAGAATAACATTTCTGCAGTTGATTCACATGGAACACTAGTTGTCCATCGAGATGTTGAGCAAAAAGATGAAGTTTCCATGCGTATTGATAAAGAATCTCGTTATGCGGACGGCAAGTCTGACGAAATAGTGAATGCTCTTCCGGGTGTTCAGCCTTCAGTTGATAATGCTGGTTACTCGCAGTTCTCTTCACCATCTACAACATCCTTCTCTGCTAGCAGGCAAGTATAAAATATGTGATTCTTCCTTATTGGCCAAATGATGTTTTTAGTTTAATAAAACATAGCATATATGTATATGTATATTTGATGAGAAACGAGAACAAATATATTAAAGACAAAAAAGGTGACAACCTAGGGGCCGGGGTGGAGGGAACCCCACACGAGGGTTACACATAGGATATGAAAACTATTTTGTGACTTTTCAGGTTTCCAGTGGATGGAGAATATGATCCACAGATTAAGTTGTCTGGACATGGCCTGATGTCAAAGGCTGAAGCAAACAATCCCAAGAGTCTCTGGAAGCAGGTTTATCCCTTGGTTCTAGCCCTATTTTCTTTTGCATGGAAGCCCTCTGACCTGTGTTTCATATTCAGGATCTTGTTGTTAAAGTCCAGGAACATGAAGATGAAATTGTGCAGTTACGCAAGCATCTTGCTGATTATTCTATCAAGGTAAGTGAACCGTATTGACTATCTTAACACATTGTGTAGATGAGTATGATTTTATTGTAATATCCGTTTTTGTTAGGATTTATTTAACTCGGGAGCTACTGATAATTCTTATTGCAATAGGAAGCACAAATACGAAATGAAAAATATGTTCTGGAAAAACGTATTGCCTATATGCGTTTGGTAAGCATGGCTTTTCTCGATTCACTGTCAATAACCTTCCCTAAACTTTTTACTTCAATCGTTTGCATCGTGTCCATTCTCATTGGTGCTCTGCTATTGGACTTCTTTCCCTCTTTGGTGTCCATTTAATTAGGCCTTTGATCAACAACAACAAGACCTTGTTGATGCTGCTTCTAAAGCTCTCTCATACAGACAAGACATAATTGAGGAAAATATACGTCTTACATATGCATTGCAGGTTCTTTCCTAGCTATCTCATTTCTCACGTGGGGCTGTTTTTCATAATGCCTAATCTTCTTGTCCTTGACTAGTGATAAAAATCTAAGAACCATTAAAATACCAACTGCAATTATTTTTATAATATGAACTCTAATTAACTCCACAGTTCTAATCTGGTTCTATCAGGAAGCACAGCAAGAGAGAACTACATTTGTATCATCTTTGCTGCCTCTTCTTGCGGAATATTCTCTGCAGCCTCCTGTTCCTGATGCTCAGTCCATTATCAGCAATGTCAAGGTGAACCTTTAAATCTGTGAACTTTGAACGAGTTAGAATTGTAATTTATGTGAGAAACTAGATGACAAGATTTTGAAATTGTATTGAAAATTAAAGAACAAGAAATTACGGGAAGATTGTGGTTTGAAGGATAAAAAAGAACTTCTCAAGGGGAGGACACCACCCAAGACACTTTCTCCGACCTTGTTAGAATTTATGCTTCATCTTGATGCTCTATCTTTAAAGAGTTCTGTAATAATGGCTTTACCCTAGTTCCAATCACTGAATAGATAGATTTTAATTAAGGGTATCAGATTTTTGGTTGGTTCCGCTTTGCAGCAAGTTTTGAGGGTTCAGATCTTTTGGTTCTTTTGGTCTTTTCTCGGCGAAGGCCCTGAAGGGAGGTTTCACTTTCTTTGCTTCTTCGTTCTGGCGGTCAGTTTATATTAAGCAGTTGTTTTGGTTTCCTCCTCAGTAGGTAGTCTTTTCCTCCTCAACAAACAGTCATTTTGGTTTGACAAGCTTTGTTGTTGAAAGTTTTTTCAGTATCTCTTAGCTTTTTGATTTTTCTTGGGCTTCAAATTTCGTCTATTTTGTTGTATTTTGGTTCTTACATTTGGTTGCTTTTCTTCTGGGAGCTTGTATTCTTGAACTTTTTCTTCCTTTCCATATTATCAATGAAAAGTTTGTTTATTGTTAAAAAAAATAAAAAAATAATGGCTTGAGGCAAATATTTGGGGGAATATTTTTTATAATCCCATTGTTGTAGCGAGGATGTCACATCTCCCTTCCTTTTGTAATCTCTTTTTATAATGAAATAATTGTTTTTTTAAAAAGAAGAGGTGGTTGTAACTTCCATAGTCAGTTATGTTATGTTGTTCATATTTTGTGTTTGGTTCTGAGTTATAGTTGCGTATGTCTTTGTGTGAAGTTCTGTATTGGACCACTGGTGTAGGAGAGATTGATGACCCCCTCGAATTTGTCATTAGCGTGACTGGTTGTAATTTCCTCTTGGAGAATGTCTAAGTAAATATAGGACCTATCACTATCCTTTCATAGTCCTATATAACTTGTATAGGAAAGATACATGAATTTTACCTAGATAGTTTATTCACTATTATATAACTTATAGCTGCTTTTAAGCCTGTTCAATTTAAATACAATGGAAAAGTAACTCCGGGAAGTTTATGTATTCTTGCAGATTCTATTTAAGCACTTGCAGGAGAAACTCCTTCTCACTGAGGTACTGTGCATTTAATAGATCAATGATAGCAAGGGAAACTGATGCACACTAGCACAATGGTTTCTTGAAGAGATCTTAGAATAGCTTTCATAAAAGAGATCAACCCCTAGTTATAGAGGTTGTCTATCAACTAATACATGGTAAAACAAGTTACTGTGAAGTAACTATCAACTAACTAAACAATTAGAATAATAAGCTACAACTTATGTAGGAAAGCCTTTTATAACAACCAACTACTACATCAGAAACTGTAATTTGATCTTTCATTTTGCTACTTCCATTAATCGTTCTGGTCTCTGACTCTGGTTATAGACAAAATTGAAAGAGTCGCAGTATCAATTAACACCTTGGCGCTCTGATGCAAGCCACTCGAGTTTTGCACAACAGTCACCTTTCCACTCAGTTGGTGCAACCTTAACTGCTTCAGTATGCTCACATCTTCTAGTTATACCTCCGATTTGAAGTAACTTTTTTTCCTTCTTAATTTCCTTAACTTTATGCCAGACTAAAAATGGGCTTGAACTGGTTCCTCAACCTTCATACTGGAACGGGAAGATCCCAGTTTCTTCTTCTGATGCTCAGACAACAGCTGATTGGGATCTATCAAGTCATCATCAGATTGGTTTAGGTGTTGATGTTGCAAAAAACTTGGAACCAGATGATTTGGGGAGGTATTCACTTCATGCAAGCAGGTGAGCCTGGTCACATGAAGACTGCTACTGAACTGAATACAATAACAACCATCTCCATTGTTGGTGCGTTCTGCTTTCATTGCATATTTATGTTGCATGCCAAATGCGTTAGTATTGTCCAGAGATGAATATTGATTTACAATATTAATTTATCTCATTGAATGACGTGTAACTTCATTCTGTTTTGGAACTCCCCTTATCATCTTATGTTCAATTACAATAATTTTCTCAAGAGTGGCGATCTTAATTTTTTGAACAAGATACGAACTTCTATTGATATATGAAAAGGAACAAAATTGTTCAAAGATACAAACTCCTGAAGGAGTGATAGAGAAAAACAAGAAATAGAAAATAAAACTAGGACTATACTACAATGGAGAAATAAAGGCCTCCCAATTCATACAAATCATACTAGGGGAATACGAAGAGAAAATATCGAAAAGAGCACACCATTGAGCAGCTTTGAATTTGGCAATGTTGAAGCATTCCAATGACGGACGACAAGAATCTTAAAAAATCCTTTGATTCCTCTCGAACCATAATTTTGAGATGATAGCCTTAAACCCATTAATCCAAAGTAGATTAGCTTTAGGCTCCAATCCAACACCATGTAGAATCTGAAAAATATTATTAGCAGCCTCACGATTCCATGTTCATGCTAATTGGAACATCTGGAAGAAAAGATTCCAACAAACAGCTGCATATGGGATGGATCTTAATTTCCAATCAATAATTTGGGTGGTCTTTCACTTCGATTATACCCCACTTTTGGAATTTGTTCAATTATGCTGTGGGCGATATTTTCAGATTATAGATATATTGGACTGCCTTGTTCACTAATTCTATAGTGCACATATATTTTCTTCTTTGGAGTGGGGGCTGGTAATCAGAGACTTCTATTGAAATTGGAGAGCAGTCACATGGGAAGGGACGTACAAGACCACCTCTCCTAGAACCAATGAGGAGTACAAAGAAGCCCTCTGATGGAAATAAATAGCAAAATATGAGGAGCTAAAAAACTCTTTCTGCAAAGTGTTCCAAACAATCTCTATACGAAGCCTAAAATTTTTACCTAATTCTCTTTATTAGTCGCACAGTACACATGCACCTGCAAAAACTTCCCTTTCCCATTAAACCTAATGCTGAAGAGGTGTGTAACACTTCATGCTTTCTGCTGTATACCATCTAGCACAAACCAAAAACTTCCTTTCTCCCACAAATATTCTATTATTTCACTGAAGCCACAGCTCACACAAGCGTGCACCAACTACATTCACCTGTTTAGTTTTTCCTGTTTTCTCAATAGCTTAAGCATTAAATGTCTGACCCAACTCATTCTAAGCCCCCCAAACAGAGCATTCTAGCAATGGTAACTGAATCACATTGAAAAAATAGAAGATTTTGGTTTTTGTCAGCCTCAAAATAAAGCATGGTCCAATTCTAGCAATTTTGGGTACCTTCCTTTTAACCTTGGGTGGGCAGGCTCCTCTCCCAGCTAATATGAGAGCCCTTGTCTCATCAATCTCAGTGAGTCATCCCTTCACTAGAGGAAACGAGATCCTATGGGTGCAGGTAGTGAGAGTTTTTCTTAGACACAATGGATTGAAGGGAACCACCACACATTTGGTAACAAATCTCTCTTTTTCGATACATTCAATGATAAGAGTCTTATACATGGCTTTAATTGGTGCAAAGTTCACAGTAGAGGTCATTTCTCATATCGGATTTTCTAAGAATGTTTGAGGAGTTTTACCGTAATGGTCACATTAGCAATCTTGTCGCAGAATTTGAAAAGTCTGTTTGTAGACTTCCTTTTAATTAGTTCATGGAGCAGTCATGGGTTGATGGTTCAGATTCCCAAGAGGACATTATTCCCTTCTCCCTCTTTGATGGTTCAGAAATTGAAAAGGTTCTCATTGTATTTGCTTCTCTTATTTACAGCACGAGTTTACTGAAGCTTTCTTTGTTATTAAGAGATTTGAGTAGCTTTCCTTTGTTATTAAGATTATGAGCGCCTGGTTGAAGGCGGACGCATATATCTTCTTTTTTTTTTAAATTTTAAATCATTTTAACTTGATAAAAACCCACCTCATCATGAAAATAAACAAAAGATGAAGAGAGGACAAAGCGAGGGCGTGCCAAGGCGCAGTGAGGCGCGCCAAGGCGAGCTCCCAGTTGAAGGTGGTCGCCTTGGCACCACTCAGGGCGCACCCAGGCGAAATCGCCTCGCCCCTCGCCTTAGGCGCTCGCCTGGGTGCGCCTCTAAAACACTGTCTCTTATTGATCGTTTTCTCCTAACTAAAGGCTGCGCTGACAAACTTGGGATGCCCTTTGCTAAATGTTTAGACAGAACCACATCTGACCATTTCCCTATTCTCTTGGATTTCGGTCAGACAAATTGTGGCCCTACTCCTTTCAGATTTGAGAATATGTGGCTCGCACACAAATCTTTCAAGCCGTTCCTTGAGTCTTGGTGGAACAACAATCCCATCCATGGATGGCCGGGTCATGGATTGATGATGAAGCTCAAATCCTTGAAGTTTGCTTTGAAGCTGTGGAACAAGGAGCATTTCGGGTGTATACATTCCCAAAAGGATAAGCTCATCAAAGCCCTGTCCTCTATAGATGAGATGGAAGGCGCCCACACCCTTTCCCCGGCCAAAGATCTAGAGCGAAGTACTATCCGAGAGGATCTCCTCTCTCTGGCTGCTAAAGAAGAGATTTACTGGAGGCAGAGATGTAAGCAAAAGTGGCTTCATGAGGGGGATGAAAATACCAAAATTTTCCACCGGTTCCTTGCAAATAAAAGGAGAAGAAGCACCATTATTGAAATACTCTCAAGGGAAGGTAATAGCCTTACGCAAATTGTGGATATTGAGAAGGAATTTATTGATTTCTATACAACCCTCTATACCAAGAAACCCGGACAGCGATGTTGCCCCAGCAACCTTCCATGGGACCCTATCACAGACGAAAACTCCACTTGGCTGGAGCTCCCTTTCACGGAGGAAAGATTTACAAAGCGGTCGGCTGCCTTGGCAATGATAAAGCTCCGGGGCCAGACGGTTTCATTGCAGAATTTTTCAAAAAATCCTGGAACATTATCAAATTTGATTTATTGGCAATGTTCCAAGATTTTTTCCAAAAAGGAATCATCAATGAAGCTCTCAATGATACCTATATTTGCCTCATCCCCAAACGGAGACAAGCAAAAACAGTCCATGACTTTCGACCTATCAGCCTCATACCCTGCGTGTATAAAATCCTCGCCCGATGATACCTATATTTGCCTCCTCCCCAAACGGAGACAAGCAAAAACAGTCCATGACTTCCGACCTATCAGCCTCATACCTTGCGCGTATAAAATCCTCGCTCGTGTCTTATCTGAAAGACTCAAAAGGGTGTTGCCCCACACCATTACCGATCACCAATCTGCTTTTGTTGAAGGTAGGCAGATCCTCGACTCTTCACTCATTGCAAATGAAATTATAGATGATTGGAAAGTGAGAAAAGAAGAGGGTGTGGTTATCCAACTTGACCTTGAGAAGGCTTTCGACATGGTGGATTGAGACTTTCTGTGGGAAGGACCAAGCTTAAATGGTAAACCACATCTCATCAATTGGACCCGTACACAACTGCCATTAGACGAAGGAGGCCTAGGTGTTGGAAATATCATTCATAGGAACCGAGCCTTATTATCGAAATGGATTTGGAGATTTATCACTGAACCTACACAGCTATGGAGGAGGCTCATTGCGGCTAAATATTGTGGATCTCTCTCTGTTATATGGCCACCCATCAAAAACAGTTTGCATAGGGGACCATGGACTGGAATCTACAAACAAACTAGCATCATCAAGACTTATGCTACTTGTAGAGTGGGGAAAAGGAGTCGGCTCAGCTTTTGGCACGATAAATGGCTTTCTCAAGGCTCTTTGGACAGCCTCTTCCCAAGCCTCTATGCCATTTCATCAAACAAGGCGGCCACTATCTCTGATCTATGGTCACAAACCACATCCTCCTGGGAATACAATTTCCGAAGACATCTCAAAAAGGAGGAGTTTACTGATTGGATGGACCTCTCCCATATCCTTTCTGAAAACAAGCCCACCTCCCTTGCTGACCAATGGTTTTGGCCCCTTGAAACCAATAGTACCTTCTCCACAAAATCGGCCTACCGTATCCTCACTACAAACACAACCTTATCGACCACTACTTTTTTCCCTTGGATTTGGCAAGGGAGATGCCCTAGAAAAGTAAAATTTTTCTGTTGGGAGCTTAGTCATGGGCGATCAACACTCATGATAGGGTCCAGAAAAAACTTCCATTTTATACCCTTTCCCCAAGCTGCTGCCATTTCTGTTTGGATGCATCAGAGACACAGGGCCACCTATTTATTCGTTGCATATATGCAAATCATTTTTGGAATGATCTCCTTTCTACATTTGGATGGAAGACACTACTACACAACAAACCAACAATCTTCCTTGATCAACTTTTGGCAGGTCATCCTTTCAAGAAAGGAATAATGATCTTGTGGATCCAGTTTGTTCGGGCCTTCCATTGGAGTCTTTGGTTGGAAAGAAACAATAGGGTCTTCAACGACAAAGCGCTTCCCTTTTAACATCTTTTTTGATAGGGTTACTACTCTAGCTCTTGGTTGGTGTAAATGTTTCTACCCCCTTCAATAGCTACTCGTTAAATGAACTTATTAGAAGCTGGAAGGCTTTTTTGTAATTGCCCATGTGGCCTTTTGTATATTTCACACCATCAATGAAATATTTGTTTCATATCAAAAAAAATCTCAGCTATGATCGTGTATAACCAGTCATGTTCGAAATGGGACATCTACATCCTTTTGGTCTGACGCATAGTTACACAACACCCCCTTGGCCTCTCTTTACCCTCATCTATACACCGTCTCCCTTAGAAAGAAAACAACAGTGATGGATGTATGGAACAGCAACCTTGGTTCTTGGAATTTGGGCTTCAGGAGACATAGAAGAATGGGTTATTCTCTCCAACCATCTATCTTCCATCCATCTTAGTTCTGTCGAAGACACTTGGTTTTGGCATCTAGAACAAAGGGGGAAATTTACAACCAAATCTCTCCTCACAGACTTGACAAAAAAGGCCTCTTACACCTCCTCCTCCCTTGCAAAAGTTAATATGGACTATGGGTGAAACCTACCCATTAAAGATTAAATTATTCACTTGGGAGCTTGCTCATAAGGCCATTAACTCAAATGACAAAATTCAGCGGAGGTTACCATTTCTTACCCTCTCTCCCCAATGGTGCATCTTTTGTAAAAGAAATGAGGAAACACAACCTCATCTCTTCCTCACTTGCCCCATTGCAACAAAGTTTAGGAATGAGATCCTTCCTGCTTTCAATTGGAAAGTTGCCTTCCCAAACGATGTTAAGCTTCTGCTCACTTATGTTCTTGCCGGCCACCCATTCAAGAATGAAAAGGCGATCATGTGGAAGCACATCATTAGAGCTTTTTTGTGGACATTTCGGAATGAAAGGAACCATTAGACTCTTCACCGAAAAGAATCTAGCTTTCGTTAGGCTCTTTGACAATATCATTTTCCTTGCTGTGTCTTGGTGTAAAACATCTTCACTTTTTTACTCATATAGTATGGTTACACTTTTAACCAATTGGAGAAGTTCCATGTAACTCCATTGGCTTTTGGGGTTTTATTTACCTCCCCTCTTTTTTGTAATTTCATACATCAAATTTTTATTTTATTTTTTTTTAACAAAAAACAAACTTTTCATTGATATAATGAAAAGGAACAGAAAATTGTTTAGAGGGGAGTAAATGTGAACGAACAATAAACAACAGAAACAAAAATTAAGGGGGAGTTATAAAAGCCTCCCAGTTTGAACTAATTATATTCGAAGAACAATTAACAAATAAATTAGAAAAAGCACACCATTGAGAAGTCTTAAACTTGGCTAAGTTGAAAACATCAATTGAAGCTCTTCTTTTCTCTTAAAAAATCATTTGATTCCTTACAAACCAAATGTCGGACAACAAAGCTTTGACTCCATTGCGCCAAAGAAGACCCGCCTTCGGTGCAAGCCTCAGACCAATTAACAAAGAGTGAACAACAAGAACTGCCGTACAATGAACAAATGGACGGATAAAGAACCATTGAAGGGTTCTTTTTTCGTAGGTACATCAATGAAATTGTTTCTTATAAAAAAAAAGGAGGGAGAATGACACTTTGTGCTGTAGTCTTGAACAACCTTCCACTTTACTATATGTCTTTGTTCCAAGTGCCGGTGCCTATACGAAAGCAAATGGAAAAGCTTATAAGAGCCTCCTTCTAGGAAGGTCATAGTGAAGGAAAACTGAAGTATTTAGCCAATTGGCTTTCGGTTGCAGCTCATACAGAAAATGGTGGTCTTGCCATGTAGAAGGTGGGGATGGAGGTTTTGCCATGAACCTCATGCCCTTTGGCGCATGGTGATAGATAGTATTTATGGTTCCGATCCTTTCAATTGGTTCGGAACCATAATAGTTGGTTTTGCTAATAGTTGCTCTCGTTGCCCTCGGACAAACATTTCCAAGCACTTGAATAATGCATGGTAGGGTTGTTCACGGTTTGAGAGTCAAACCGAAACCGAAACCGAATTTTAAAAAATGAAGAAGTCAAAACTGCGCCGAATAATGGAGAAAAATAAAGGAGAAGGGAGAAGAAGAAGAATGAAGAAAAATAAAGGAGGAGAAGAAGAATGATTTGGGAGAGAGTTTAATTTTGAGGAAAAGAGAAAAGAAAAGAAAAAGAACAAAATAGTTATGGAGAATTAGGCTTTGGCCTTGGGGATGTGAGTGGATTTTGAAAAAATTGAAAAGGAGAAAAGAAAGAGGTACACACCAACCAAGGAGAAAAGAAAGTGCTTTTGAATTGCAAAGGCAGTTTTTGAGGAAGTGCCTCAATTGAGCTTTGAATTCAAATTTGGGTCCTTTGTTCTTCAAGGAGAATGAAGGCCTTAAGGAGATTGAGGACTTTCATTATGCATTTCAGCATTTTTCATCTAGAGAGCTCAATTGGGTTGATTCACATTTTGAGGACTTTGTTATTATATCTATTCTTCTTTGCGGCCATGATTTTAGAAGAATTGCAAGATTTGGTGTTTGAATTTCGGCCATGAATTTAGGCTAAAAAATTTAGCTCTTTATGAAGAAGATAGATCCAAAAGAAGGTTGGAGTTTGCTTTTTGAGTGGGAATTGGAGTATGATTTCTTCTCTTCCCTGATCGGAGATTTGTTTTGGCTGCTGTGTTATCATTCTTCATGAGCAAGCCTATGGTTCTTCACAGATTGGTTTTCACTTAATTTTGAATTGTCTTTTTGTTTGTTCTCTTTTGTATTGTTTTTAATGGTTTTCTCGACTCCCTCCGGGAGTTTATATCTTAAAAAATTGTATTGAATGACATTGATTTTCATTGCTTATGTTCCTACTGATGCTCTTCACACTATTCCTTTAAAACTTACTTCTGATAATTTACCTGGCCCACGTTACAGTGAAGCAACAAACAAACAGGTGACATTTCGTGAACCTGTAAGCAACAGTGAGATGGATGACCCGGATGTTGTACACCAAACAGATAGAGATCCTCTCACCAACTGGAGTTCTCGGGAATCTCCCCCTGTTGCCACTCTCGACGAGCCAAGCTCATCTCATTCTCCAATTCTGCCTCCAGTCCTTGAGGAACCTTCACCTTCATTTTCTGAAGGCAAATATTTTCCTCCCTGTTTTTGTTGTTAGCATGTCAGTCTTAAATAGTTCATATTAAATGGGATTCACTTTTGGCTTCAGATGATGATCCATTGCCTGCTATTGAAGCCCTCCAAATATCTGGTGAAGCTTTTCCAGGACAAGAGCTCCAAGCATGTGGATACTCAATTAATGGAACTACTAGCTGTAATTTTGAGGTTCATCTTCACGAACCCAATATTATACCTTGTTTCAATCTTTTCTATTCTTGGTAACTGACATTCTTGAGATAAACGTTAAAGTAAAAAGTTGCTTTTTTAGTAGCTAAATTTGTTGGATCATGGATGCATAACTTTGCTTTGTCCACATTTTGAGATGACATATTCAAATTATTCAGCGTTTCTTGGGATTTTAGTGAAGCTCAAAGGAAAGTATTTTGCATTTTCTTCATGGTGTGAAATTTAAATGTAAAGCTAAGATTTTATGGGTTAATGCTATGATAGCTTTGGTGTGGTGCATGTGGAATGAAAGAAAGTTCGTTTGCAGTTATCACTATAATGTAATTATTCAAATTTTGAGATGACATTTTGAGATGACATATTCAAATTATTCAGTGTTTCTTGGGATTTTAGTGAAGCTCAAATGAAAGTATTTTGCATTTTCTTCATGGTGTGAAATTTAAATGTAAAGCTAAGATTTTATGGGTTAATGCTATAATAGCTTTGGTGTGGTGCATGTGGAATGAAAGAAAGTTCGTTTGCAGTTATCACTATAATGTAATTATTCAAATTGGGAAGCATTTTCAAATTTTGATGGGTTAAGGATTTTCTTAATTTTCTGAGAGAAGGGGGTAGTTCTTGAGATTTATTTTTCTACGGGGAGTTTCTTATATTATGTTCCTACCGGGACTTTGTATCATTGAACAATATTGTTCCTTTTCATTTATCAATAAAAAGTTTGTATCTTGTTAAAAAAAAATGTTATGTTGCTATATTTTTGTAACTTTACAATGATCAGGGATAAATCGTGTTTCAAAGTATTTATCTTTTATCATTTTGAGAAATAGAATTTATTAAATAGGTGAAATCTTACAAGCAAGAAACTTATGACATCCCTAACTATGCGACTTAGAGATGGTCTTCTCTGTTCCTCCCTTTTTACAACTTTTGGATCACATATTAACTCTAAATCTTAAAATAAATTAGAGATGTCCTCTATGTATTAAAAAATTTAATAAAAAATCCAAATCCAACCTGTTAAAGTGCTCTAGTGTCAGCCCAAAGACAAGAATAGCTTCACCCTATCTCATTTCCCATGCATGACGCTGTCAAATGGTGCTCCCAGATATGCTTCTGTTACACCTCAATTATGGAATGTTAGGAGCCATAAAATATATGAGGCTGCTAAGTTCAAGAATTAATATTGAGCCACTTAACTATCATGTTGTATTTAATGCCCCTTGATTTCAAATTGCAGTGGGTACGGCATTTGGAGGATGGATCTGTTAATTACATTGAAGGTATTGTATCACTTCTTCCATGTGCGATACATTTTTTTCCTAACACACACACACACACATATATAATTTTTTTAATCTTATGTTATTTTAAATAATAGGGGCAAAGCAACCAAACTATCGCGTTACTGCAGATGATGTTGACACCTATCTAGCTATTGAAGTACAACCTTTGGATAACAGAAGGCGCAAGGTGTAGCATCCGACTCACAATAAATATATTTAATGAATTTTTAAGTATCTGTTTTACCCATCTATCACCAAAAGAAAAAAAGGAAGTATCTGATTCACTCACTTAATTTCAAACTATTTTTCACTAGGAACACTAGTAAATACCAGAATACCTTGTCCAACCCACACTCACATCCCTCCACCACGCCTCCTCTCTTTTATGTTTTCAATTTTACTGTCTTTTGGCCAGAAACTTGGAAGTTAGTTGTCAAGTTCATTCTATGTGTATGAAGAAACCTCAATTTCTCTGTGTTGAGTTAGAAGGAGCCATAATAGATCAAGAACTCCAATGGAAAAAGAGCAAAAACTAAAGCAGAATCTAACAAGGGGAAATAAAATGTGGATAATGAATACTTATCTGATTTCTTATTTAAAAAAAGGAAATAGAAAAAACAATGGGAAATAAATGTTTCCTAATTAAAACAATTATCGTTGAAAGAGTAATTATCAGACAAGCATGATAAAGAACTCCAATGGGAAGACGTGATCTTGGGTATGTCAAATCAGTCCCTCCAATCTCTAGATTTTTCATTCTCAGATTACGTTCATGAGCTACTATTATTTTTGCAACAGAATTTATATCACCAGTAAACGAGCCATGAAGTTCACTCTTCTTTTTTTTTTGGGGGGGGGAAAATATGAAGTTCACTCTGATTGGTTTAATTTGCATAGTCCATGCCATGAGAGAAATGAGTGTGGTCAGGGAGCCCTGAGTTCGATTCTGCCTGCAACTTGCTCTTTGTCCTATTAATAATTTGCATCCTTTTTCCTTTGCAGGGAGAGCTTGTAAAGGTATTTGCCAATGAGCACCGAAAGATTACTTGTGGTAAGTATGTTGGTGGATAGATTTGAGATGCTACGACTACGTGTTGTTCTCTCAACTCCTCTCCAAAGCATATTTAGTTTCATTAAATAGTGGAAAAAGTAAATGTTATGAGTAGTGGAAAAAATATACATCTCCAGCAGAACTTGTGGGCTCCAAAAATTGACAAAAGAATGGAAAAATCTGTGTATAAACCATCAAGCCTTAGTAGAATTACTCTACAAGATCAAAGAAATTTAAGCATGATCTTGCAAAACAATTGAAACTCGGCCTCCTTTTCTTTTTTGCTAAATTTATGGTGCAATTGTTTTTTGTGTTTTGGTTTTGGTCTTTTGATTCCTCGCATTGAGTTACTTCTTCTTCACTTTGGTACTGCCAAGGTTGTGCCTACTTTCAATACTATAAAAAGTTTAGACCTCAAGATCAATAGGGATAAAAGTTCGATACTGGATATTAATTGTGAATCATCAAAGTAGGTTAGATGGGCATTTGTTGCAGGGTGTGAGGTTTCTACTTTGCATACTACCTATCTTGGTTTTACCTTCAGCATAAGTGCATAACCCATTTCATTTTATCGTTTTGAAACCTAGTGACTGGGAATTTGGGAAGAATAAAAAACCCTGGGAAAAAGGCTTTTTATTTTTTATTTATTTATTATTATTGTAGAGACTAAGATTGGAGAGAATCCAATGTTCTGTATTCTCATTATTAAAGTCTATATATATATATAGACAAAGGACAAATTAATATTAATACAAGAATATAAAATATACTAAAATATCTATACTCTAACACTCCCCCTCAAGTTGGTGCATATATATTAATCATGCCCAACTTGTTAGACAAATAATCTATTCGTGCTCCATTCAACTTGTGTTTTGCTATCATTGGGATTACCTCAGAAGTTACGATTGATTTCTTCTCAGCTATAACAAACAAACGAACTTATTTGAACAAAACGACAGAACCAGACCAAACCACCCGAACCAAACAAAACAGATGAATCAAATTGCTGGAACCAAATCGGATTAGGTGTTTTCTGAACCCAGAAACCCTAAGTGCTACCCCACGACAACCAGAAGGGCGAAGGCGACGGGTGGCGATTGGCAGTGACGAAAGCACACGGCGATTGGCGGTGAGACGAAACCCACGAACAGCAATCGGAAAACAGCAGCGCTGGGGAATTAGCAAACGGCGGCGGTGGCGGCAGTGGTCGGCGGCGGCGGCGGCAGTAGTGAGTTGAGTTGGATAGCAATTAACAAAACCCTAATGGGCATCAAAACCCTAATGGGCAAAAAACCCTAATGGGCATCAAAGTCCTAATGGGCACAAAACCTAAAGCTCTGATACCATGTAGAGACTAAGATTGGAGAGAATCCAATGTTCTGTATTCTCATTATTAAAGTCTATATATATAGACAAATATACAAGGTTGACCTAATCCTATAAGGAGAAGGTAAAGGACAAATTAATATTAATACAAGAATATAAAATATACTAAAATATCTATACTCTAACAATTATTATTATTTTTTAAGGGTGTAGATTGAAATTTCTTGGACAAGGTCTTGTGGAAGAAAAGTTTTGGCACTAAGTGGAGAGTTTGGATTTGGAACTGCACGAGGAATGTTAACTTCTTTCTCATCAATGGAAGACGTAGGGGCAAAGTTTGAGTGACAAGGGATTAACAATTCAGTTGGTGAAAGGACCTTTAAACCTATTTCTCAAAACGCAGGGCCTAAAGTGCAACTTTTTAGAACTCTGAAACCAAAATGACCCATAAGCGAAATATCAAGGACCAAAAGGGCATTTTCTCTTTAAAATTGTTGGTTAGGAGAGTCCCTTTTTTGGCTTCTTTCTTCTTGTCTTTATTCCTTGTATTCTTTGAAATTTGCTCCTATAACCATGTCATTCTTGCTTCATGGGATTTTGCTTCCTTTAACTTTGATTTTATGTGTTCCCTATCAAACAGGGAAGCTTTTGACATCTCCTCTTTGATTTCGTCATTAAGGGGTTCTATTTTTATTGGCTCTCAAAGATAAGTTCGTGGAACCCCTACATTTATGGTGGTTTTTTCGCTCCTTATTTTCCTTCTTGTGTGGCTCTTGTTTTCATTTTGTTGCGGAAGGGGAGGGCCCAAAGAAGGTTATATTTTTTATTCGGCAAGTCACATATGGGAAGAGTAAAACTATCAATTTGATGCAAAGGGCTTCCTCCATGTTGTCAGGTCTGAGTGGAGTGTTTTCTGTAAATGTGCCTTGGAGTGCTTGGACTACATGTTTCATGAAGTCTTTCAGTATTTCCTTTGCTCGTAATAGTTCCTGAGGAGGTGTTCTGTTAGGATCTCAAACTTGACACGTGATATGGCTGGCTATTTGCCTAAACAGAACATACCTGTGTGCACATGCGCACGCACGGTGGAGCACTTTGCCTAGTTCAGGTAGAAGTCCTTGGACTAGGATCTCTAAATTTTGGCAGCAGGAGTAGATCTACCCTCACTTCAAAGCTGGAAATGGTATAAGAATCCTTTTTTGGCAAGGAGACCTTTTGCTGAAAGATTGGTTCCCAGATCTTTAGAATTTCCTCGGCCCCTTCAATTTTGGTAGCTGATGCGTGGGACAGAAATGTGTCTAGTTGGAGATTACAAACTAGACGTTCGTTGAAAGATGAGGAGATTGTTCAGTTGGCAAATCTTTTATCCTTACTTTCTTCGATTTCTTTTAGTGAGCCAGAGGATGTTCGGTTTTGGCATTTGGAAAACTCGGACGTTTTCACTGTCAATTCTTTAGGAAAGATTGGGGCAGTTGTTTCAACTTTTCCCAAGGACGTTTATTCTGTCCTGAATTCGAATATTCCAAAAAGAGTCAATTTTTTGACATGGATTCTTCTTGTTGGTAAAGTCAATAAACCAGAAATTCTTCAAAAGAAATTGCCCTTTATGGTTCTGCAGCCTTCAGTTTGTTTGATGTGTGCTGCCAGTGGAGAGTTTCAGAGGCATGTGTTCTTCTCTTATCCTTATGCGGCTGCTTGTTGGGATCTTTTCTTCACTCCATTCAATCTCCTCTGGGTTTGGGACTTGGAGGTATCCAACAACATCCTTCAGCTTCTTTGTGGTGCTCGATTCCATGTAGCCAATCTGCTTTGGATTAATGGTTTTAAAGCTCTCATCTCATAATTGTGTTTGAAAGGAATAGGTGGGTTTTTGAAGGCAAGAGTAGATCCTTCTTGGATTGTTTTACTATAGCCAAGTTCAAAGCCTCTCGATGGTGTTCTATTCTCGATCTATTCTCTAATTATTCTCCAAGTATGATTTGTATGAATTGGGAGACCTTTATAACTCCCCCTTAGTGGAGATTCTTGGTTGTTGGTGATTTTGTTTTTTTGTTTTCTTTTTCCTCTTTGATCGCTCCTTTGGAGTTTGTATCTTTGAACATTTTTGTTCCTTTTCATCGATCAATGAAAAGTTCGTATCTTGTTAAAAAAAATGAATTCCCCTCATAAAAAGGAGATGAAGGGCAGAAAGAGGATGCTTCTGAAAAAAGCCTTTCAAATACTCCTTGATGTTGTCAAAAATCAACAAACTTTTCAAATTCTTCTTGATGCTGCCACAAATCGAGAATAAAATCAAAGAGTTAATAAGCTCGGGGCCCCCAAAAGGGAAGACTGATAATTGAATATGAAAAACCTTCAACTCTTTCCTTAAAAATAACTTGCTAAAACTAAAATGCCTATTTAATGGGGCAAAAATTCAAAACTTCAACCTGACAACTCTTCAAATTCCATCAAGATTGAAAAGCCAAATTTAAGAGTCCCGTAGAAGAAATAACCAAACGCACCAAGACTTCAAAACTTGATGCCTTTAGACTTGAAAACCGAGGCAGAGCATTAAAAAAACCTATGACGACTTCTAAATTGACACCAATGGAAATTTCAAGCACCTATGACCTTTCAATTTCAAATGACAACTTCAACTACTGGATTCCACGAAAAATCCAATCATGCCCTGCTGCTTTTTAATAAGAATGACCTTCCAACTTCAACCAAAAAAAAAAAAAAAACCCTGCTGCCTTCTATTTTTTTGAAAATCCTTGGACACATTGCATTTCGAAAGCTTTCCAAAATTCTGATAGGGGATCTTTATCCTTTTGAGTGTTAGTTTTCTATATTATATATATAAACAAACTTTTCGTTTATGTAAAAAGTTACAATATTAAGTTCTATAATTGTTTTCTATCATAAATGTCTTTTTGATGAAAGAGAAGATTGAAGTTCTGTATAATGACTATCATAGAAGTATCAATTACGGTGAGATAACTTACGGTTCCTTTTGTCTCTCAACAGAACCTGAAATGCAGAACCACATAGAGAAGACTCTTTATAGTGGTCATGCTTCATACAAAGTATCCATCTCGGTATGGCTTAAATGAAAATAATTTGTGATTTTATTTACACTACTTGCTCGTCTTATATGTGTTTGTACCTGCGTGCACATGAACGCACATATGGCCCCAAATTTATAATAGAATCTTAACCAACCTAATTGCTTTCTTTATTTTTACTCCATGACAGGCTGGATATCTTGATATATGGGAACCGGCTACACTATCTATCAAAAGGGAAGGATACAGTATAAAATGTAGCGGACCTAGTGGTGATGCCATCACTGAAAAGTTTTCAACAAATACAACTGTACGGTCCTTGGTTTCCTCTTCTTTTTTCATAGACTGTATGAAAAGCTAAGCCATTTTCAATTGTCCAAAATATTTTTATGACGTAATTCTGTATCCTTGTCAATGACAGCAAGGTTATTGGTGGAATAGTAGTGTACCTATCTAGCAGTTGTCACGAGATTAGTGGATTTTTGCCCAAATTTTTGCATTCATGTTTGGGTTGAACTGTTCATTGAAAGAGTATGTTTTGTAATGTGCTATCAAAATATTAAACTTGTCTGAAAGAACTAGAAGTTCATAACATCTCTACTTAATTTTTCATTCTGAGGCTGGCCAGCACATATATATTTGTTTGTTACCACAAACACGTGCCTCATTACACATTATGATTGGGATTTTTAGTTTTGATCTTTCTACTGGCTCGTGTATTATGTGCATGGAGAATGGGGAGGAGAAATACCATCTTTTCCTTCATTGAAAAATTGCTTCAGGACTTTGGGGCCATCTGCTAAACTTTTTTAGTTGGTCTATTTCTGCCCCTTCCCTAACAAAGCTTTTCTGTATTTTACTCTTGGTGGCAGTCCATCTAAGGAGGAGAAAAAGGTGCTTTGAGACTTCTCGACTAAAGTTCTTATGTGGAACATTTGGCTTGTGGTATCTTTAAGGCCAAAAGCAATTTGATCTTTTTCCGTTGTTCAAGAATCTGATTTTTGCGGGTTTTTTCCCCCTTTGGACATTTTGGAATGAAAATCCAGGACCAATTAGTATTAAAATATTAAGATCCTGTCCTATCCGGACAAGTAGTCTTCACTTCTGGATTCTCTAAAGAATTTATGATTATTCCTTCCTTGATTCTTTTGACTTTGCCTTTTTTCTTCTGTGTCCCTTCTACTTTCATAGATGAAGTCTTGGTTTGGATTTGCAAGGATTTCTTGCTTAGTTCCGTCCATTCTTCTTGGGGGGAGGTCCCCATAAACAGCCACGCCATTTACTGATCATCTCAGCTTATGCTTGAATTTTGGAAGTTAATAACCTAAGTAAACCTATAGTATACTCTCCTAACTGAAAGTTTACAACCGTGTACTTCAGTATACTCTCCTGACTGAAAGTTTACAGTTGTGTAATTCCAATTTATTTATTTCTAGATTTTGTGAACAAGAAGTTTTTTATTTTTTCTTTTCTTTTTGGTAGATTCACTACCTTCCGTTGGGGTTGGCATCTAGCCTGCTTTCTTCTTTGCTATTACTTTTTGTTAACACAATCATCTCATCTTTAAAAAAAGTTCTCACATTGATTATTCTTTCCATTATAAGCTTTTATTGTTGGAATTTTAATATTTACAAATATTTTTGTGTAAATATTAGTTGTCAATATTCGGTCTTTTTTGTTTTTTATTTTTTTTCCTTATGTTGTAGTGGGTCTTTCTCCTGTATAAGAAGACCTAGGTTGCACAATTTGAATATATCAGAATATTATTATTCTCTCACATTTAAGATTATGTATATTTCATTCGTTGTAGGTATCGATTCCATTTGGACATCCTTTTGAGTTCGTAATAACTGGTTCTAACAATGTTGAGCATCACTTGCGAGCAGAAAACAATTCTGCAGATATAAGCTGGTGAGTAGGAAATCAGAATGTATGTTCTCTAAAATTAATTTGTTCCTCTGTTTCCAGATCCCAGAGAGAGAATAAAAGAAAAGGAAATAAATTTTTTCATTAATATTTAAAGAACAAATTTTATGTTGCTTGAGTTTCTTGAGTAGTGAGCCATGCATTATCCTCAATTAAGGATTCCACATCGATAAGATAAGGTACCTAAGGTACCTAACAAGGTTTATAATAGATTTTTTTTTTCTTGAACAAGATACAAATTTCTCATTGAAATTATGAAAACGAACAATAATGTTCAAGGAAACAAACACTTTGAAAGAGTGAAAGATTAGAAATAAAAACAAAACCTTAACAAAATACAATAAGGGATCCTCAATTAGAACAAATCAAGCTTTGAGAATAATTTCTAAATAACGACGACAAGGAACACCATTGAGAAGCTTTAAACTTAGCTAGATTGAAGCGCACTGTCGGAGATGGTCTTTTTCCTTCAAAGGTTATGAGGTTTCTCTCCAACCATAACTCATAAAGTACTGCCTTTATAGCATTAAGTCGAAGGAGATTGCCGATTGGCTTTAGGATTTAAGGTTAGTCCGAGAAGTAGCTGATGGACATTATCTGCAGTCGCATTGCCAAAAACCCAAGCCAAATTAAACTCCTCGAAAGTGAGTTCCCATCACTGTCGAGCAAAAGGGCAAGGGAAAAAGATGTGGATCAAGCTTTCTCCGTTAAATTGGCAAAGGGGACAGATTGATGGCAAAATATTATGTCCAGGAAGCTTCTCTTAAAGGACACCAGCTATATTTACCTTTCCACTTATAATAGACATGATACTCCTCACATTGCGAATTGGTTTTGAGATGAAACTCCATGAATATTAATATGGTATCCGAGCCTAAAAGCTCAAATGAGCGTCCGATCCAAAAATGAGATCTTGCCTAAGATTGGTGAACCCAAAAGAGACACTATCTTGAGGGGGCATGTTAAGGATCCTACGTTGAAAAGACAAGGGACCTAACAAAGGTTTATAATGGACACGAGCTATTATTCTCATTTCCAATTGGTTTTGAAATACCCCATGGATATTAATATGCTCTTATGAACCTTTTTTATTGATTAATTAAAAGAAACCAGATGTTCAGGAGTGAAAAGAAAAATCAAAAGAAATAAACTGCAGGGGAAAATAAAAGCCCTCCAATTCATACTTATAAAAATAATTTGCAAATAAAGGAGATAGAAAACACCAATACGAAGCTTTAATCTTTGACTTTATTGAACCATTCTTGCCATACTGAAAATTCTTCCTTTGTTATGAATCTCCATGAATTCAAGACACTCCTTATGGAATTTACAGAAAAGAAACAAATGTTCAAAGAAACAAATGTTCAAAGGAAACATACTCCTTACAGGCTCATATATGATATGACACAGATTATTATTTTAAAATTTACAGAAGTTTGAATTCAAGACCATTATTCTGAACCATGTTAAATTGGTCTAGTGACCCAAAGTTGTTGGATAAAGAAAATTTAGACTTTCCAATTCGACATTACTGTATCACAAGTGTAACTATTACGGCATTTGTTTTCTTGGTTGTGCATTAGATCAAGCTCTGACTCTGACTATAGAAATGTAACTATTTTTTAGAACGTAATATTTTCAATTACATTGTTTTCAGTTATATATATATTTTCTATTCTGTTTGATTTTGCAGTTTCAGAGATACCATTGTGCTGATCTTGAGACTATTCATTATAAGGGTATGACTTCTCATTTTTATGTCCAGTTATTTGCTTAACAGTAATGGGATATAATTTATGTTCCCATTTCTTTTCCTTTTTTAGGAGAAATCTTTTATTGAAGGAAATCTAATGGGATATCATTAGATTTGAAAGTATAAATATCTATGAATATATATGTACGACAAAAGAAAAAATGAAGAATTAGTGCGCAAATAGTTTTGCCATATTTGCGAATATAAATAAGATTTTAGTTTTACAAATATGGAATCTTGTAGTTCCAGTGTCTGATAGGCTCTATCAAAATGAAGAATTAGTGTGCAAATAGTTTTGCCATATTTGCGAATATAAATAAGATTTTAGTTTTACAAATATGGAATCTTGTAGTTCCAGTGTCTGATAGGGTCTATCACATGTCTATCAATGTTTCACTAATAGGGCCTACACTAATAGGATATATCATACGTCTATCATTGTCATTACCAATAGACATGTGGGGTTGAGATATGGTGATGGTTTCTTTTGTAGATTTTGCCATCTTTGCAAATATTTTTAGCTTACACTAGATTTTCTATTATTTTGGACCAAATTGCTATATGTTCAGCTGTACTACAAAAAATTATAACTCTCAGGGGTTTTTTAATGACAGCAGGGTCAATGACCAAGAAATGAGTTGCCGGAAGATGATTGAACTTCTTTTCTCGACCACCTTCCAAAGAAGATCAATAGGCTTCTGAATCCACTTCCCTTATCCAATCCAACCCATGCACAATCAAGCCTTTGAAACTAGGTTTAGTCAAATAGAGTTATTTACACCTTTTAGTCTATTTTAGTTGTATGTTCGATGTTTAGTCTTATTTCAGCCAGCTAAGTGACACACATATCTTTTTTACTTAGGTTAGGGTTTAGTATCTTCAAAAGAATGCAAAGAACTTGATCTTATCTTCTTCCAATTTACTTCGTATTTCCGTTCTATACTACTTTCATATTGCCCTAGCCAATTTATGTTGTATTTCCGTTCTATACTTTGATAATCGGGAGTTGGAGTTTCGCTCCCCTATACCCGGGGAAAAAAAATTTCTCTAGTTAGTTACAACACCTAACACAATCCCCTTCTCTTTTCTTCATGTAATGCCCAATGTCATTCTTATGAGATGAGCTGACCTACCCACGCCGGAAAAGATTCTTTTAAGGGTCTTGGTCCTAGAAGTGCATGATACATACCACCAAAATCCAATACTGTGGAGGAAATCAAGTGAAGTACTCTCGACACAAAATACGAAAATGTGTCGTCAGGACCTATCCCCAAAACCCAGAGTAGCTAGGTGGGTAGGTGAAGTTAATGCTTGCTGCCCATCCATGAGCATGCCCTTTTACTCTTTGCTCCTTCTAGGATAAGTAAATCTAAAAAGCATTAGGGGAATTTTAATCTTAAGCCTTGAACTTTATAATGCTAAACTTTCAATTACATCCAATTGGACAAACTTGTTGCAATTTTTACTTTTCAATAGGGCTTCCACTCAAAGAAGCTTTAAATTATTAATATTCTCATGTGCATCTAATGAATTACAAAGGCCTACAAAATTGATGGGGCTTCAAAGTATAGACAACAATGGAGCTGGATTTTTTGAAATTTGTGAGTTTTGGGATATTAGTCCCGTGAATACTTTTGTACATTGATTTTTTTAATGTTTGTTGTTGAAATTAAATAGTTTTTGGAGACTTTTAAGCAACTTTCGTTGAAATCAGGGAGTGAGTGTACTGGAAGCCTAATAGAAGATACAAATTGCAACACTTAAATTTCAATATAGTGAAACTAGATGGTTACAGTAAAAATTGACTCATTTTGATGAGGTAAAAATTTCATTTTTCTTTAAACTTGCCGTAAATGAAAGGAAGAAGGAAGGTCTGTTTCCTGGTATTTGGCAAACTGTCGTTTTTTTCCTCTCTATTTACCCTGAAGCTAATCCTCCCTTGAAAGTTTGCTTGGTATATGTTGGGCTGGGGGTGAAGATTGGAGCTAAAAAAATGATTGGGGTAAAAATCAGTCTAGTTGAGAAGTTTGGGCCAAAACAAAAAATTTAAGAGATGTTTTACTCATAGTTTTAATAAACTGAGCCACATTACATAAACCTGATTTATATAGTTTGTATTTTGATTTGTGTGCTTGTGACTTGTAAAGTAGGTGTGTAGCATAAAACATAGACTTTAGGAGGTCTGAGTTTACGACTTGAGATTTTGAGGTTATTTAGATAATGACATTGAAAAGCTCATAGGATAAACGAACCCATCAAATACAGACTAGGCTCGATTTCAAAATTTGAGATTATACAAATGCTACCTGTGAGTCAAATGCTCCCTTGAACATGCTCACAGTTGGTGACGTTGCAAAACCATACGTCCTCTTGATAGAGAACTGATTTAAGGCAGGATTGTCCTTCCCCAGGAAAAATCAATGTATTTGGTACAATTTTTTGAAGTTACTGGTGATAGTGTAGACTTTAGAGAACTTATCGGCCCTCTTTATGTTCCTGAAGAAGTTATGGAGTGGGCTCTTTGAGACATTTGGTCAGAATTCCTTTGCTACCAGGAGTTATAAATTGATAATGATTATGTTTGAAAGCTTTCTTTTATTCTCTATTTGTGAAACAAAGTTGAGCAATTTGAATTTACTCTAGGTTTGTTCATTCTTGGGAACTGGGAGAAGAGAGAACTACTGTGAGACTTTTAAGAAAAGAGAGAGGATGTGGATATAAGAGAGAGTTATTTTCTTTCCTGGTTAGAATTAGGAATATCCAATCAACTGAAATCACCGTGCTCTGCACTAGGACATCAGACGGCCAGCCCGTGTTTGCACCATTAGGAATTGTGAAGTACGGTACGTTTGTTCATGACTTGTGCTAGTTATATTCTTACAGAACATGGCCTCGAAAGTTGAACTCATATCCTTTAGGATATTTCATTTTACATGGCTAATCTCGAGCGTAACTTAACCAATTCCCTAGTTGGGCTCAAATTGGGGACACTCCCTCTCCTCACTAGACTTGAATTATGAATTAGTCATAAAGGTTATCAACATCGTGTAGTATGGATCAATCTATTCATTTCAACATGTAATATAAATCAACATAACCCTTAAGATTTTAGTGTCTGCTAAATCTCTCGTCATAAACAAAAAGAAATCACCACCAATGTAATTCCTCCTAATGGCTTAAGAGCAATTTCAACTGCCAAGCTTGAGGGTGTTGTAGCTGACATCTTCTACTGCTGTCTTATGAGCAACATTACCCTTTTGCTTTCCTCCATTGTCTTCTGATTTAAGTTATAATGTGCTGCTGCTCTTTGCAGGCTGGTGAGAGAAGAAAAGGAAAAAGACGAGGTTTATTCTTTCACAAGTAAAGAATTTTAATTGCATTTTTTTTTTCTGTGTGTCAGTTATGTCGAATTAGTTTTTCAGGCGGCCAGCCTTCATTTATGATAATGTAATAATGGGGTAATGAGCATGTATGGTTTGGAATGAAATAGAGCCTTTCTCCTCAGTTTCACTTTTGCTGAGCACCACTTGATTGTGCTTTGAATAATAGTCATGTTTTTGCAAAGTTAGTGCAGACTTAAGCTAGGTTGGAATTTGTTCAAAAGAAAGACACTAGTTTGTAATTTAGGAGCTACTCTCTTCTCCTCCTTTATACAAAGTGAGTCGATCGAAAGGTATTTGTTATTATAGCAGCATCTTTCTAAACTCGAGCATAGTTTAATAGTTGAGATATTTATCTTCTTTGTAAGTCGGACAGTTCAAATATCTACTTCATGGTTGTGATTAAGGTTTTAAATGTCGATGTTGATGAAAATGTCGAGGTCTCAATTTCATGAAAATATCAATAAAATTTTGATGTCGATGGATATTTGTGTAAAAGTTAGAAAAATTAAAAAATCGTAAAAAATATTTAAATTAACAAATAAACATTTTTCTATTTCTAAATTTGTTAAAAATAATTAATACTAATATTATGTATATGTTAGTGATATTTTGTTGATATTTATCATATTTTGTCGATTTGCTTGTATTATGACGGAAATGTCGATTTACCCTTCATGTCGATGTCGAATCTATGGAAACATGGATATGTCGATGGAAATATTAATGTGTTGACGGATATTGAAAACCATGGTTGTAATATTATATACTTGAGAGGAAAAAAAACGAGCGTCTCAGGACCTATTTGGTAATGTTCATTATTTATTGTCTCTCATTTTTTGTTTCTGGTTACTCGATTCCTCTTTTTCAACAAATAAGAGACAGTTACATTTGGTCACTGGTTTTTTTTGTTCTCTTTTTTTTTTTTAATTGAGAACAGTTTTTTGTTTTTTAATCTCTAAAGTTTTAGGTTTACAAGTAAACGTTTCATATGAAATTTACTTTTCTAAATAAAATATTCAAAAAATTTTATTATGCATTTTAGAATAAAAAATTATAAGATAGTATTTTTATCTTTTGGAAAAAAATGAAAATAAAAACTTGCAACGTTAAACTTGATTTTGTTTTTAAAATTTCTACACAATTTTAGAAATATTTCTTCAGAGACAACAGTAACTAAAGGCATGTGTTTCTCAAAAAGTGAATTTGAGAAACAAGTTACTCTAGTTTGCTATATATATTGTAAGAAAACAAAAGGAAAAACTAGCAACCTAGAAAATTGTTGATCTCATTTTAATTAATTTCAATTTGATATTTTTTTTCCTAAATCGAATTTGTTTATTAAAAAAAAGACTTGCGGAGGTTCAAAAATAAAAAACAAAAGTTTGGAAATTTCTTTTTGGTTTTATAAATCTTGTCATAGGATTACAAAAATATTTTCATAACAAAGTGGATTACAGATGAAAGAAATTACGAGTAAATACGTTTAAATATTAAAAGTATAAATTTTGATGGGCAGTAGTTAGCTGTTTAAAACTTTTTAAATATGTTAATTGATAAATAATTATGTACTGAAAAATTGAAAGTTGGATCTTCTCTCCGATGTTTATTGAACCAAAGATAAATAAAATAAAATAAGCAACGGAAAAAATGTAATTAATTCTTTAATCTCAATGAATTGTATTGGCATTCCCCAATAATAATAATAATAATAATTAATAATTATTATTATTATTATTATTGTACTGGAAAGAATTGTGGCCTTGTTTGGTGGCGGCAAACTATTTTTAATCACTTTTAAATTATAACTTCAAATTTGATTATTCGCAAATGAGGCTGTAATGTAGGGGTGTATGTCAATCGGCAAAACCGACGGGTTTTTTTTTTTCTTAATAATGCTATTTATTAAACCTATTTAAAAATATACCGGTAACCAAACTTTTTTTAAGAATAATGTTTGGAGGAGACTGTTGGGAAATTATCGATCCTTGTATAATTTTCCCTTTCATAGTTATATCTAGTTACTTCATCAATCACACAACACAAGAGAAAAATAGGGAAAGCAATAAACGACACAAGATTTATACTGGTTCACCTAACAGTTTATATGGGCTACGTCCAATCCTCCACTCAGATGCAATTCGTAGAGATTTGATAGAAAACACTCAAATATCTCGCCCGATATTTGTCCTCTAGAGGTCCCGACAAAAGCCCCTAGCTTCTAAGTATTATAAACACTATACTTAGGCATGGGAATGAAAACACTCACAGAATAATCAAGATACAATGCCCCAATAACGATGATCTTGATCTCCTTAATCTGCCAATGCCCGAGCCACCACTACTAATCAGCTGCCAAAACATCCTAAAGTTGGCTGCTGAAAAAAATACTTGAACTGCTATATTTTGACGGTTGAAAAAACTTAAAACCGAAGTCGCTACTTTTATAAAATCATGGTACAGTGCCATGGTGCTACAAATGGAGAATCGTCCGCGCGCGCACAACAGGACAGCACCACGATGCTGTCCCCCAGCGCCGCTTCCTCGGCCCTCCTGGTTTGCAGCATCCCACTTCACCTGTTTTCATCCCTGCCCTACCCCAACGCGTCCCAGCTTGATCCCGACTCGTCTCTAGCTTATTCTTCTTCTGCCATACTTTTAGTAAATTTTTCAAAAAAGTGTCACTTCATAGTTGCCAAGAGACTATCTATTTTGTAAGTATTATTCTTGGAAATAATTTGGTTACTGATATATTTTTGAAATATGTTTAGTAAATAGCATTATTAAAAAAAAATCCCAAAACCAACATGCTTTTTGGTCAATTAGTGCATTTTTTTTTCTCTTTTCCTCTCTGTATAAACAAGCCACCAACCAAAGCAAGCATAGGTCCATGGTAATTGGCATATATAAGAAATAAAAAAAAAAAAAAAACCAACCAACTATATGGTTTCCTAAGCGTTGGTTCCCCAAGCGCTCGCATTCCACTGCATGCGTTTGCCGTTCGATTTCCTAGGAGCGTGTATTTAATTTTGAACATTTAGTTTTTTTTTTAATATATATGGATCGGTCGATCGGTTGGTTTCTTATGATCTTTTACGGCAGATCGATCGATCAATTTTTCATAACCGACCAATGTGCACTCAAAACCGACCGATTGCTTTAAGTTCGGTCGGTTAAGTTTTTCGAGTATATTTGTACACCCGTAATGTATGGAAATGACTTGTGAAATCACGTAATTGCATTTTAATTTTGACAATTTATTAGTTTTGAGTATCAGATTGCATGTTAGGGGAACTCCAAGATGGTGATTTGAGTTTTTTTCTTTCCATTACAGCATTAATAACAATAATAAAATAAATAAATAAGACAAATTAAGGGAAGAAATTTTCATATGCATTTTAATTAGATCACATCTTGAATTATGAAAATTACAATAAGAGAGTAATAGAGATATATGCATGCTCTACTTGGAAAAGGAAAAATGGGAGTTCAAACTGTTGTTTTTCCCAAAGATAATATTCAACAATATTAGAAACAAAAATTTAAAAATTATAAAACTCAATTAGCTTCATAGAATTTGGAAAGCCAACTTGTTAAAATGAAAATGAAAATCCGTTTTAAATTCAAGCATAAGATTTTCTTTAAACTTCGAAGTTCAAAGAGGTGGGGAATTTAGGGCATGTTTGGTTGGTAATCTGAATTCTGTTTTTTATTTTAGATTCGTTGAATCAGTGAATATGCCTCATTTTTCAAGTTTCTTTTTTTTTTTTTTAACTGGGGTCGAAGCTTTGCTCCCCTCTACCCAAGGGTATCTGCATCCGTACCAAGGCCCGAACCCGGGAGACATCAAGGGTTTTTGGTATTAATCTCACTAGAAGGTTCGAACTTGAGGTTTCACATATTTGTTTTTAACAATTATTTTTGGATTCTTGAAACTTTAAAATGTAGAATTACATTTTTTTTAAAAAAAAACTTTGATAAATATATTATTTCATGTTATAAACCAATTTCATTTTTGTTAAAATTAAAACATGTAAAATAAAATATATTATAAATTATACAACATTGTAAAATAATAATTATACAAAATTTATAATAAAAATGTTAATAAATTAATTAATATTATTTTATATTAAATTAAATATCTAGTTGGTAACTACTACTAGTTTACAAATATATTGTTAAACATATGTTGTACAATTTTTAAAATTGAGATTCAATTTTCAAATTTGCTTCGAAACACCAAGAATAAAACTTTATTATTGATTGCATCTCTTGTTTTCAGATTTATGTTTTCCGATTACCAACGAAACGCACCTTAAATTTTTTAGTGTTTCCAGATTTTGAATTTTGAAACTTTAAAATGCAGAATTACATTAAAAAGTTACAAAAAAAATTATGTTATAAACTCATTTATTCTAGTTAAAACTAAAATATGTAAAATATAATATATTATAATTATATAATACTGTAAAATAGTAATTATACAAAATTTACAACAAAAATGTTAATAAATTTACTAATACTATTTTATATTGAACTAAATATTTAGTCGTTAACTACCACTAGTTACAAATATATTACTAAACACACATTCAACTATTTTTAAAATTGATATTCAATTTTCAAATATGCTTCCAAACATATTGCAAAAACAAAAAATATAACTATATTTCTCATTGAATATCCTGTTAGGGATAAAACAAGCTAACAAATATTATATCAATCACAATTCCAGACAATATATGCTAACTAATCCCAGATCAGGTTCTGGTTCCAATTATAACGTAAATAAATCAAATCGGAAGTATGCTCAAACAATAGATAAACCAACCTAAACCTCATGCAACAAGAACAATAAAATATAGGGAAGAGAAATCGACATCGGATTTATACTCGTTCACCCAATGTGGGCTACGTCCAATTCTCTACTACCGTTGCAGGTTCCACTAAATGCCAGAAGAATTTTCAAGAGTTTACAAACGCTCCACAATGATTTCTCTCACTTTTCTATAAAAGAAAAATGCTCACGAATCACTCTTACAAGCTTCTAAAACTCTTCAATGGTGATTGGACAAAAATTTCTCATAGAGTTCTCTGTAAAGCTCAGAGAATGGCTCCCTCGAAAATTGCCTCCTGCTCTTTAAAAAAAATTCTCACTCTCTCGATAAAAAGGAAGGCACGCAAAAGTGAAGGGGTGGCACACAAATTAATAACAATGGGAATGTGTTGGGCACTTGGGCTTTTTGTACGTGCCCGTTAAGCTCCTTCATTACTTCTTTTAAAATTTAGCTCCATATTAATTCCCAACAATCTCCCACTTGGAGACAAAACAAGCATCACGTCTCTTCTGTAACGGTAGTGGCTCCTCTCTACTCATGGAGAAGTCCAAATGAAGTTGCGCACAACTTCAGTTTATCAACAGGGACGGCCTTGGTAAACATATCAGCTGGATTTTCACTTCCTGGAATCTTTTCAAGCACCAGTACCTCATCTTCCAAAGCTGATCTGATAAAATGGTACCTTATCTGTATATGTTTCGTTCTCGAATGAAATACAGGATTCTTTGCTAAATGAATAGCGCTCTGACTGTCACAATACAAAGTCCCTTTTCCCAATTTCAAGCCAAGTTATTCTAAAAAGGACCGAAGCCATATCATCTCTTTACTTGCCTCAGTAACTGCAACATACTCAGCTTCTGTAGTAAAAAGTGCTACTATCTTTTGCAATCTAGAGACCCAACTAATAGCAGTATTACCCAAAGTAAATACATACCCACTTTTTCTGCCATCTGTATCACCTGCCATATCTGCATCAACATAGCCCTGCAACTTAAAATCTGACAGTTTAAAATGTAAAGCATAATCAGTCGTTCCTCCCAAGTATCTGAAGATCCACTTCACAGCCTCCCAGTGCTGCTTCCCTAGATTATTCATATACCTGCTAACAACTCCCACTGCATGTGTAATATCTGGTCTTGTGCAAACCATGGCATACATCAGGCTACCTATAGCTGAAGTCTATGAAATTCTAGCCATATAATCTCTTTCTTGCTCAGTAGTGGGTGAGTGCTCTTTAGATAATTTAAAATGACAAGCTAAAGGAGTACTCACAGGTTTTGCATCTCCCATGTAAAATCTGTTTAGCACCTTTTTTACATATTTTTCCTGTGACAATGTTAACGTACCATCTTTTCTCTCGATCCTCATCCCTAGGATTTGTTTGGCAGCTCCTAAATCTTTCATATCAAATTCTCCAGATAATTCAATCTTTATCTTTAGAATTTCTCGTTTGTTTGGTCCTACTATTAACACATCATCAACATATAGCAATAAAATAATAAAAGAGTTACCCTGAGTTCTTATGTAGCAACAATGATCTACCTGACACCTCTGAAATCCATTATTGCACATAAAACTGTCAAACTTTTTGTACCATTGTCTGGGAGCCTGTTTGAGACCATACAGGCTTCTCTGGAGTTTACAAATCATTTTCTCATGTCACTGTACTGTAAATCTCTGTGGCTACTTCATGTGAAATTCTTCCTCCAAATCACCGTGAAGAAAAACTGTTTTTACATCCATTTTTTCTAGAAACAAATCTTCTTCTGTCACTATTGATAATACAGTTCTAATAGTAGTTAGTTTAACTACTGGAGAAAAAATTTCATTAAAGTCAATACCTTCCTTTTGTTGAAAGCCTTTGACTACAAACCTTGCTTTATATCTTTTGCTGCCATCGGGCTCCTGTTTGATTCTAAACACCCATTTGTTCTGCAAAGCTTTCTTACCTCTTGGTAACTCAGTAAGTTGCAATGTCTGGTTTGTCATAAGAGAATTCATTTCATCCTTCATGGTTAACTCTCACTTGACAGAATCTTCTAATTGAACTGCTTCTTCATAACATTCAGATTCACCTTTGTCAGTCACTAATATATAATTCAAAGTAGGGGAATACCTTTGTGGTGGTTTGATAGTTCTGCTAGATCTCTTAACTGCTGTAGGTGGTGTTCTCTGAATTTCTTCAGTTTCAACAACTGGTCCATCAGGTGCAATAACCTGTTCCTCAGATTCCACAACTGGTTCCTCAGGAAAAATTGTACTATGATCTTCAATTCTTGTTGTCTTCGTCTCAACTCTGGGAAGACTTATGACTTTCATCTGACTCTGACTTTTCAGACTTATCATTTGCTCTGTCCTTATACAAAACATCCTCATTGAAGATCACGTTCTTGCTTCTAATAATTTTCTTGTCTTGGTCATCCCAAAACCTATAGCCCATCTCAGTTCCGCCATAACCAAGAAAATAACACTTCTTGGATTTAGCATCCAGTTTACTCCTATCTGCAGCATCAATGTGAAGGTAAGATACACAGCCAAAAACCTTTAAATGAGAAAGGTTTACCTGTTTATCGCTCTAGACTTCTTCAGGAAATTTGAAGTCTAGTGATGTGGTCGGAATCCTATTGATCAGATAGGTTGCAGTGTTGATTGCCTCTGCCCAGAACATCTTAGGCAATCCCGCATGTAATCTCATGCTCCTGGCACGCTCATTCAGCGTCCTGTTTATTCTCTCTGCCACACCGTTCTGCTGTGGTGTCCCTGGACTAGTCTTTACCATCACAATTCTACTGTCTGCACAATACTTTTTAAATTCCCCATCAATATATTCACCACCATTATTTGACCTCAAGTTTTTAATTTTCAGACCTGTCTCATTCTCAACCATAGCTTTCCAAGTTTTGAAAACAAAAAATACATCATACTTATGTTTGAGAAAATAAGTCCATACCTTCCTGCTTTAGTCATCTATAAAGGTCACATAGTATCTGGAACCTCCAACAGAAAAAAACTTCAGATGGCCCCACACATCAGTGTGAACTAGCTCAAATTTCGTAGACGTTGGTGCTGCACCTGTTTTTGAGAAACTGACACGCTTCTGCTTCCCAAATACACAACCTTCACACAGTTTGTGGTCAACTGCCTTAAGTCCCTGTAACTTCCTTGCAGAGTGAAAAATTTTCATACCTTTTTCACTCATATGTCTCAGTCTGTTATGCCATAATTGAGTATATCTTGAATGATCTACAACAGCCACTATGTCTTTATCATTGCTGTTGACATACAAAGTTACTGACTTGCTTCCTCGAGCAATCACCATGACACCCTTTGTAACTTTCCAGTTTCCTTGACCAAAGGATATTTCACATCCTTCATTATCCAACTGCCCCACAGAAATCAAGTTTTTCATCATATTCTGAACATGACGTACCTTGCGAATTTTCCAAACTCAACCATTCGCCATTTTTAAATTCACGTCACCGATACCAATGATATCCTAAAGCTCTCCATCGGCAAGATAGACTTTTCCATGATTTCCTGCAATATAATTTTCAAGAATGTCACGTTGTCCTGTAGTATGAAAAGACACACCTGAATCCATCACTCATGTGTCATAAGCGCTCTTAACTGCAAGAACCAGAGCACCATGTATCTGCTCAGCAACATTAGCACCGGCTTCGTTCCCATCATTTTTCTTCGGGACCTTGCAATTCCTCTTCAAGTGTCCAGTCTTACCACAATTTCAACACTCAAACCTGTTGTTTCTCGACTTGCTTCTGTTGTTTTTCAACTTGCCTCGATTCCCATAACCTCTGTTATTATTTCTTCCTCTAGCCACATTCAATACTGAACTAGAAGTAGGAGCGATACCAGAATCCTTCCTGCGAATTTCTTCTGCAAGAGCTGCATCTCTAACATCTTCAAATTTCATTTTCTCTTTCCCACAAGAATTTGAAATAGCAGCTCGCATGGGTTCCCAACTATCAGGCAAAGATCTTAATAACAAAATAGCATAAAATTCATCACTGAATTCTAAATCAACAGCTACCAGTTTATTAATCAACGCGTCAAACTCATTTAAATGGGTAGTAATAGGTGTACCTTCAGCCATTTTCAAATTAAAAAATTTAGTTGCAAGATACACCTTATTATTTACCGAAGGTTTTTCATACATGTTAGCCAGGGCATTCATCAACCCCATTATGGTCGTCTCCTTCGCCACGCTGCTCTGAACATTTTTAGTTAATGTCAGGCGAATCGTACCCAACACTTTCCTGTCCAAATTCTTCCATTCTTTTTCTCCCATATCATCCGATTTTCGTGCAAATAATCTAATACCTGATTTTTCCAAAACGAAAAATCCGAGCCATTAAAAGTGACCAATTTGTCGCCCCCTGCCATTGTTCTTCAACATCGCTCTGATACCACTTGTTAGGGATAAAACAAGCTAACAAATATTATCTCAATCACAATTCCAGACAATATATGCTAACTAATCCCAGATCAGGGTCTGGTTCCAATTATAACATAAATAAATCAAATCGGAAGTATGCTCAAAGAGTAGATAAATCAACCTAAACCTCATGCAACAAGAACAATAAAATATAGGGAAGAGAAATCGACACTGGATTTATACTGGTTCACCAATGTGGGCTACGTCCAGTTCTCTGCTACCGTTGCAGGTTCCACTAAATGTTAGAAGAATTTTCAAGAGTTTACAAACGCTCCACAATGATTTCTCTCACTTTTCTCTCAAAGAAAAATGCTCACGAATCACTCTTACAAGCTTCTAAAACTCTTCAATGGTGATTGGACAAAAATTTCTCAATGAGCTCTCTGTAAAGCTTAGAGAATGGCTCCCTCGAAAATGGCCTCCTGCTCTGTAAAAAAATTCTCACTCTCTCGATAAAAAGGAAGGCACGCAAAAGTGAAGAGGTGGCACACAAATTAATAACAATGGGAAAGTGTTGGGCACTTGGGCTTTTTGTACTTAGGCCATTAAGCTCCTTCATTACTTCTATTAAAATTTGGCTCCATACTAATTCCCAACATATCCTTCTATGTTTTCATATCACCAACCAAATACGCCTTTACAAGTTGGACGGACAAGAGTAGTTGCATTTTTTTAACGAAACAAAACAAATAAAAACTAGAAACGAGAATTAAAAGAATTAAACGAGAACCATTTTTTTGGATAATTTTGCAACCAGCTCTCAAATTGTTCGCTACTGATTTGACATGTATTATTAATTAAAATACTTAAGCTTTATTCCACTAATATGATAATTTCTAAAACTATTAACTAACTTGTTATTCCCATAAATTGTGAAAATGTACTTTATATTGGTTCCTAATTTTTCAAGATTTTTTTATTTTGATTAATTTTGGTTTTTAAAATTTTTAAATTTAGATCTCTAAACTTTCAAAATATCTAATTTAATTCCCAAACTTAAAAATGATAATTATTTTGTCCTTTTCTTTATTTTATTTTTAATAAATTGATCACATAATTTTGAGTATGTTAAAAATAAGTGGGCATGTATTGGAAACATATAAATTTGTAGAGGTATTGAGTGAGTAATATGTATTTAATATTTTGGGAGAAAGTCCATTTATACCTTTGAACTTTGCAAGCCTAAACTAATGTCAATCTGATCATAGATCAACTGATTAAGATATATATTTTCGACCAAAAGATATTGTTGAATCGAAAAAAGCCTAAACCTTAAACTTTGTAAGTTGAGTTAGATAAAATCGTAAGCTAATAATTTCGTCAATTGAAATCATAAACTCCAAAACTAAAAGTTAAAAAGATCAAAAGACTTGAAAAGAGGTGCAAATGTGAAGGCTGCATTTCTTTTGTTTATGTTAAAATGGAACGAAATAGGCACTATCGATGCATGTTGCTTTGGCTTGTTTATCTCTATAAACTAATATAGCGAATCGTCAAAAGAAAAAGGCTAAAACAAGTGTCAAAATCGAATCTCAATGGTAAAAGAGTGGCTCTGCGACCAACATAAAGAAATAAAACATTATAGCCATGATTATAAGAGTAATGAAATCTGTAAGCATAATTGAACTCCAACTCATTGCATTTGTTATGACGTTGTATTTCATTTTTCCAGCAATCACGTCAGCATATCTGTTGGTGACGTGGACGGTAAGCATTGGTGGAGACCAATGATAGTGTTGGGGATTTTGCTTGCAAGCCGTATGATATGTGATTCATGCTTGTTTTTTAGATTCTAGTAGGGGTGTGATACATTATTCTCACCGGTTATCGTTGCTTCTCGTTGGCCGATATGTTACCTTCCACGAGTACGAGGTCTTCTATTTTCCCTTTATTTTAGTAGGCACTATTGACTCTACATACTCTTAATCTTCTTCACTAGTAGTTTTCTCTATACTTCATTTGAAATCTTTTAGTCCACCCCTTGACGTTCTTACCAACTCGTCTCTTTATTTCTCTTGATAGAATATAAATATTTTACTAAAGCTTTTAAAATTAGGGTAATTTTGTAAAATGAAAAAAAAAATGGTCACTCGTGATTTAGTTGAGATGTTGTTTTGGTTCTCACATCCGCTGTTTCTTATGTTATTTTTCTAATTTAGTTTTGGCTTTTTATTCATGTTAGTGCACCATTTTTTTTTCTGGTCTCTATGTTCTTTTTGTGCCTAGATGTTGGTGGGTGATCCATTTTTTTCCACCTAACATTTTACTTTTTTTTCTCCAAAACATGAAAGGATGTTAGGGTTTTTAAAGTGAATTACCAAACATGATAATAAATACATTTTTGGCTCTTTCAAAATGAACATTTTTGCTTGTTTGAGGTAGGTGTCTAATTGGTCCCTCGTGGTCTTTTTTTTTTACTGTTAATTAACTAATATTAAAATGACGTGACAAATTGCAATTAAATTGTTTATTGCAATTGCTGATGTCATAAATTATATTAATTAAATAATATATGTGTAGCGAGTTGCTTTCTCTCTCCTCTTCTCATCTTTTCCTTTCTCTTTCTCTTACCCTTTTTCCGACGACCATCGCGTATTTGTTGTCGCCGTACGCCATTCATATCGAACATATATGATTTGATTAATATAGTTTGTCACATCAGCAACTACAATAAATAATTTGATTGCAATTTGCCACGTCGTTATAATATTAGTTAATTAACGGGGCAAGTAGACACCTAACTCAAATCTCAAGGTAAATATATATTTTGCCCTATTAATAATAATAATAATAATAATAATAATAAACCCCCCAAAGAACCCTATTTTCCCCTTTATTCATTGAAGTTATATATAATTTTAGCCTTTGTTGTTTCAGCCAGCCCCCGCCCCCCTTCTTCTCCCTCCCTCCCTCTGATTTTCTCTGCCGCCGCTGCCGCCGTCGCCTTCGTGGCAAGCCATTTCCATACAGTGATCTGAGGTTTTGTTTTTCTTTTTCTTACAAAAAAAATTTCAGCGAGGGGCCTGTCTAACTTCCTTTTACTATGCAGGGCAAGGAAGTTGTTGATTGATCATTGATCATTGATCAAAGTTACCTTCAACTCATGGCAACGAGTAAGTCTCACCAAGTCTTTCATTATACCTTTTTTTTTTAGAATTTTCTTCTGGATTGTGCGAACTACCATCATTTCTCACATGCTTTTTTCCTTTAGGGCTGATGTTTGAGAACTCATGTGAAGTTGGGGTTTTCTCCAAACTCACTAATGCTTACTGTTTGGTTGCAATTGGTGGCTCTGAGAACTTCTACAGGTTTTTGTTTCCCATGTTTCCATATTTTATTTTTAATTTTATAAAATGGAACTGGAAGCAATTTCTCACTAATTGTGTGCATTGTATAGTGCCTTTGAGGCTGAATTGGGTGGTCTCATTCCAGTTGTTAAAGTATCCATTGATGGCACTCGCATTATTGGCCGCCTCTGTGCTGGTTTGTCTACTGTTTTCCGCATCTTGTAGAAGGCACGCATTCATGATGTGAGGCCCAAAATACTTATTTGCAGGGTTGATCTAATATGTCAGTTAATTCATTTTCTTATATTCCTTACTGCAGGAAACAAAAATGGGCTTCTTGTACCCCACACCACTACTGATCAAGGCAAGTCTCTTTTCTACTTTCTTGTCATATTCCACTTTTAACTTAGTAGTTGGGGTACATCTGCAGTTTCACATCTCTTTGAGTATCTTAGTATCTCTCTTTTATCATGTGTGAGAGTTTCGAATGGATGGTTAATGGAATTAAAGTTAATTTTCCCTCCCCCCGTTGAAACTGTCTATCATTTTATTTTTTGTACCATTGATGTTGATCACTATATCAGAGGGAAATCGAGATACTCATAGGGAGATTCCTCCTACCCAATTACTATATTCTAAGCAAAAGCATGAATCCCCTTCCCTCAATGAACTATATATATATGTAGTTCACATGTTTCCTCTTACACACGTTAATGATTGGGGGCCTACTGCCTATCAAATGTCTGAGTCTTGCCTTTAACATTATATGATCGTAAATAGTACTTGTCAACAAGATTTTTTATTATAAATACATTGTGTTATAAGAAAAGGAAACAACCCCTTCTTCACAAATGATCCTCCACTAAACTATCAACAAACAGAGATTTCATTGTTCGGCATTTGGGGAAGCTCATGGTACCTTTACCAAAAGTTCTCTCCTAAAAGATTTGGAAAGCACCCTAGCTGCGATTTTGTATTGTGCCTAGTGTTTTCAAGGCGCAAGGCGCACCTCAAGGCGACGAGCCTTGTTATCGCCTTAAGGCGAGAGGCGACAAAAAGGCGTCGCCTGAGTGAAGTGAGGCGCACTTAATAAAATAATAAATAAATATTATATATAGCAATTTTATGTATTAAAAATAAAAATATTTATAAATCTATTTAATGTACAAATAAATTTTAACTTAAATAATTAAGTAAAATAAAAAATTTTAATTTAATAAGATATTAATAAAATTAGTGGTTAAATAGAATACTAAAATTAAATAAAACTTAAATCATAAATTAACTTAAATAAAAGAATTTATTTCACTCTTGCCTGCCAGATGGCAAAGTAAATGCAAGATGGCAAAGTAATTGCATGCAATTAGTGCCTTGAAAACCTAAAAGGGAATAGGAAAAGACTCCACCAAACCTCAAATACCAAAATCTCTTTAATTCTACTTTTTATTCTTCTTCTACTTCTTCCTCTTTTCCGATTCTTCATCTTCAGTTCTTCTTCTACTTCTTTCCCGAGCACAACCCGTTCATAAGTGAGTGAGACTAGATCTTTTGGCTGTCTACAAAGAAGGAGATGACTTCATAATCGTGCAATGACCAAGCAAAGGCAGTGGCGGTGGTGGCAGTGAAGGATGAAGCAGTAGTGGCGAAGGAGGAAGGTTTTCGGGTGTGGGTATTTGAATCTTTAAGTGTGGGTTTTCATCTTTTTAGGGGTTCTTTCATGAGTTTTTAACATTATAACAAAAAAAAAAAGAGTCGCCTTGCTTCTAAGAGGTGCTCGTCTCACCCTATGACAATGGCGCCAAGGCGCAACAAGGCGCACAAAGGCGAGCGCCCGATTGAAGGCGCTCGCCTCGGCGCCGTTCAAGGCACGCCCAGGCCAAAACGCCTCGCCCCTCGCCTTAGGCGAGCGCCTGGGCGCGCCTTGAAAACACTTGTTGTGCCATTTGGAAAGATTCCTTTCACAAGAAGATCAAATTATTTCTTTGGGAAACCAGCCTTCACGCATTAAACACTCATGATAAGCTTCAAAGGAGAATGCCTTACATAAATTTATCTCCTCATTCGTGTACTCTCTGCAAGAAACACAATGAATCTATTGGCCACGTTTTCGTTTCTTGCAAGTTCTCTACAAGCCTCTGGAACAAAATTCTTGCCCTCTTTGGCTGGTCGGTTGCTCTCCCTACATATATGCCCCTTCTGTTGGCATCTACCCTAATTGGCCATCCTTTCAAGAATGAGAAAAGATGCATCTGGTTACATCTCATTAGGGCTTTACTATGTAATTTATGGATAGAAAGAGACCAGAGGATTTTTCAAGCTAAGGAATGCTCTCTTCATCTTACTTTTGAATCCATAGTTTTTCTTTCTTTTTTTTTTTGGTTATCTGTTGGTATAGTGCTCTCCTCTCTTTTATCATTATAGTTTTGCTTCACTGTTATTCAATTGGAGAGCTCTTTTGTAACCAATGTTTTCAAGGCACGCCCAGGCGCTTGCCTGAGGCGAGGGGCGAGGCGTTTTGGCCTAGGTGCGCCTTGAACGGTGCCGAGGCGAGCGCCTTCAATCGGGCGCTCGCATTTGTGCACCTTGGCGCCATCGCCATAAGGTGAGGCGACCGCCTCTTTGAAGCGAGGTGACCTTTTTTTTTGTTATAATGTTAAAAGCCCAAGAAATGAACCCTAAAAAGATGAAATCCCACACCCAAAAATCGAAATATTCACGCCCGAAAACCTTCCTCCTTTTTGTCGCTGCCTTTGCCCAGTCACTGCATGATTATGAAGCCATCTCACTTTTCTTCTCCTTGGTAGACAGCCAAAAGATTTAGTCTCACTCACCTATGAACTGGTTGTGCTCGGAAAAGAAGAGTAATGGATGAAGAAGAAGAAGAATCGGAAAAGAAGAAGTAGAAGTAGAATTAACCGTCATGGGTGGCTCATTGGTAGGGGCTAGGATTAATTAAGACTTAAGAATGAATGAATTCAAATCCTATGATAGCCACCTACTTTAGGAATTAGTAATTCCTCTGTGTTTTTCGGCACAAAATGTTGTAGGGTTAGGGGGTTGTCCCGTGAGATTAGTCGAGGTGCGCGTAAGCTGGTCCGGACACTCATGGATATCAAAAAATAAAAAAGAATTGAAAAATAGAATAAAAGATTTGGGTATTTGATGTTTGGTGGAGTCTTTTCCTATTCCCTTTTAGGTTTTCAAGGCACTAATGGCATGCAATTACCTTGCCATCTGGCGGAAAAGGCAAGATGGGAATAAATTTTTTTATTTAAGTTAATTTATGATTATTTTTTATTTATTTTAGTATTCTATTTATTAATTTCTTTTTTAAATTAAAATTTTTTATTTTTCTTAATTATTTAAGTTAAAATTTATTTTTACATTAAATAGTTTTACAAATATTTTCATCTAGAGTATTTTTTATTCATAAAATTTGCTATATGTAATATTTATTTATTATTTTATTAAGTGCGCCTCACTTCACTCAAGCGACGCCTTTTTGTCGCCTCTCGCCTTAAGGCGATAAGGAGGCTTGTCACCTTGAGGCCCACTGTTTGTAACCCTTTATCAGGTTCTCTCCCTTTTTTTTGTAATCTTCTCTCTCTTATTTCATTCTATGAATGAAATTGTTTTGTTCCAAAAAAAAAAAGAGAAAAAAAGAAAGAAAAGGAAACAACATTTTTCATTGATGAAGTGAAGAAATACTTAAGAATAGCAATTAACAAAGAACAGAACTAAATTACATAACTCTTGGAGGGGCAGTCTGCCTATAACCCTGAGTTTAAATTATTAAACTCATAATAAAAAAATAAAAAAAGAAATCTGTGATCTGTTTGGAGGTTCTATTTTGTGATGTTGGTGAACCCTAAACATGTCTTTTATAATTTTAGCCCTTGCTACCAAATTGATGTGCACTCCAATTTTCTAACACTTTGGTTGTTGTCCTCAAGTTTACGAGTTTAACAACTACATCACTATGCATCCATGAATGAGTCTTGCACAGTGCGTGCAATTTTAGGAATCGGCATTATTAAATTTATGTGTCCATACAAGTTCCTTTAGTGAGTATGCTGTTAGACCCCCAATTATCAATACTTACCATAGGAAGGGAAAGGGGAAGGATAAGGGTAAGGAGGTAATTAGATACTGAACTGTTGTAGGCCATAACGGCCAAGAGAGAGAAAGGGGGGCTAGGAGTAGTGTAGGACGCATACCTGTAGTCCTTTTAAGTGGGAGGAGTATGTTGGTGAGGGGACATCTGAACATTTTGGTATTTTGGTGCTACTGAGTAGCCTAGGGAGAGAATACCCACCCTCTCGAATTGGTGGGTTGTTTGTGTGCTTTGTGTCCTTGGTATTTTGTATCGCCTTAGGGCTCTTATTTTGTTTTCAATCAAAGTCGTACGAGGGATACCTCACAACTTGGTATCAGAGCGGCACGAGACTGGGAACTGCGAGCGACGATAACGGTGAAGGAACTGGAAACGCACTGTGAGGCGGTGGAGAAAGAGATTTTCGATGTGAAGAAGGAGGTCGCTGAGGTACACAAGAAACTCGACGAGCATCGTAAAGAAACAGAGAAAATCCATGTTACGTTGCAAACGTTCATGAACCAGATCATCGGGGGATCATCATTTTCCCCAACAACGGCCATCACGGGGGAAGAGTCCGTTCGGAAAGGGAAGGCCATAGCCTGGGAGACCTCAGAGACAGGCCACGAACATCAGGGGAACGAACGCAACCATTTCAAGAAGGTGGAAATACCTATATTCGGGGGAGAAGAGCTTGAGGCTTGGATTTTTAGGGTCGAGCGATACTTTGAGATACCGAAATTGACTGACGAAGATGATAGTCGCCGTTATCAGCTTCGACGGCATCGCCTTAGCTTGGTATCGGTACACGGATAACCGTGAGAAGTACAGGGATTGGAACGACCTCAAGGGACGTTTGAGAGATAGGTTTCACCCGACAAAAGAAGGGAGGCAATGCGCAAAACTTTTGTCGCGGAAACAAGAAGGTATGTTCGCGGAGTTTCGGCAACAATTTGAAGCTCTAGCGGCGGCGCTCCTACAACTCTCCGATGAAGTTCTTGAGAGTGCCTTCCTCAATGGGCTTGACCCAATCATCCAAGCTGAAGTTAGGGCTACGGAACCTAAGGGGTTGGACCAGATCGTTCGTAAAGCCCAATTGATCGAAGATATAAACCGGTCAGTTAGAGAGGCCGAAGACCAAAACCCGAACGCTAAAACAAAACTGGGCCCAATCTCAAATAAGTTGTCCACTAAGGCCCAGGACACGATACCCACGCGCACAGTGACCCTAGCGGGCAGAAATCCCAACCCTAATCAAACGATGGGGAGCGTTCAAGGGATAAAGAAGGATACACCCTACAAATGATTGACGGAAGCGGAATATCAGAAACGAAAGGAACGAGGGTTGTGTTTCCGTTGTGAAGAAAAGTACACCGTTGGCCATAAGTGTCGTAATCGAGAACTTAGGGTGTTTGTGGTCCACGACGACGAGCTGGTTGAGTCAATGGAGGAGGACATGCAAGAACCCATGTCTGAACTCACCTCAAAAACGGACGGGAAGTTGGTAGAGTGCCAGTCGAACACTATAGTAGGCATTTCGACGCCGGGAACGATCAAGATCAAAGGGACAATGGAAGGTAAAGACGTAATCGCGCTGAAAGACTGTGGAGCTACCCACAATTTCATTTCCCTTTCTCTCGCCGACGAGCTAAAACTACCAAAGATAGATACCGTGAGCTACGGAGTGATTATGGGTTTAGAGGCCACGGTGAAAGGGAATGGAATCTGCCGAGGAGTGGTGCTCTCCCTATCGGAATTGACTGTAAAGGAAGATTTCCTTCCTTTGGAACTAGGGTCACTCGATGTAGTTCTGGGAATGCAGTGGTTGCAGACCATGGGAAAAATGGAAGCCGACTGGCCCACACTCACCCTGAAATTCGATCGAGGAGGAAAACAAATAGTGATAAAAGGGGATCCAACGTTAGCACGACTGGAGGTTTCCGTGAAGCGATTAGAAAAGCACTGGGAGGAGCACGATAAGGGGTACTTAGTGGAGCTGCGGGCTCTCACAACCCACCCCAACGAGGATGAGGAAACACTCGAGAATATATCTCCGCTAGTGGAAGAATTGGTCCACGAATACCTCGATATCTTCCAGAAACCCGAAGGGCTGCCACCAAATCGGGAAGTCGATCACCGAATACCGATACAGGAGGGACAACCCCCAGTGAATGTTCGCCCATATAGGTACGCTCATGCCCAGAAAGGGGAGATTGAGAGCTTGATTAGCGAAATGTTGGACGCCGGAATTATCAAACCCAGTGTCAGTCCCTTTTCGAGCCCGGTTTTGTTGGTCAAAAAGGACGGCAGTTGGCGTTTCTGTGTAGATTACAGAGCCCTAAACAATGTCACCATATCGGATAAGTTTCCCATTCCAGTGGTAGAGGAGTTGCTCGATGAACTCCACGGGTCGAGGATATATTCGAAGATTGATCTGAGGTCGGGGTACCATCAGATACGAATGGCCGAAGAAGATACTCACAAAACGGCATTCAGGACGCACAATGGCCATTACGAATTCCTAGTGATGCCGTTCGGGTTGTCTAACGCTCCTTCGACCTTCCAATCTCTGATGAACAGTCTTCAGACCCTTCCTCCGGAGGTGCGTATTGGTTTTTTTTGACGATATACTTGTTTATAGCACTGATTTGCAAACTCACTTGACACACCTAGCCATGGTACTCAATGTACTGAGGGAGAACTCCCTATTTGTAAACCTCAAGATGTGTCAGTTCGCGGTGGACCGGATTGAGTACTTAGGCTATTGGGTCTCAGCGTGGGGAGTGGAGGCAGACCCAACGAAGGTCGAAGCCATGCTGCGTTGGCCAGTGCCAACTAATGTCAAGGAACTACGTGGGTTCCTAGGATTGACGGGGTATTATCGGAAATTCGTTGCCAATTATGGGACAATCGCTAGCCCCCTCACGCAGTTGCTCAAGAAGGATGGGTTTCAGTAGTCTGAACAAGCAACGATCGCCTTTGAGAGTCTCAAACGGGCCATGGTAACCATACCTGTTCTTGCTCTTCCGGACTTCAGCATACCATTTGTGATTGAGACGGATGCATCAGGAACGGGGTTGGGGGCAGTGTTAGTTCAGAATGGCCGCCCCATAGCCTACTACTGCCACACTCTATCTCTGCAGAACCAAGCAAAGTCCGAAAGGGAATTGATGGCTGTAGTGTTAGCCATTCAGCGATGGAGGCCATATCTTCTGGGTCACAAGTTTATTGTCCGCACAGATCAACAAGCACTGAAACACCTACTTGATCAACGAATTGTCCAACCAGAATACTAGAAGTGGGTCTCTAAACTGCTGGGGTATGATTTCGAGATTCAATACAAGCCGGGGCTAGAGAATAAGGCAGCGGACGCCCTCTCTCGAATGCCAGAGACACCCCAATTGGCCATGTTGTCAACCACGTCAGTAATCGACATCAACACCATCCGACAAGAAGTCAATGCAGACCCCCAGTTTATTAAGGAAATGGCTCGACTGACTGAAGAACCCGAGGAACCGTCGAAGTTCCAGCTACGACAGGGGACTTTGTACTACAAGAACAGGTTGGTAGTATCAAAATCCTCGGTGTTAGTTCCCGCGATCCTACAGATGTATCACAACTCCGTGTTAGGAGGGCACTCCTGTTTTCTGAGAACATACAAGCGACTAACGGCTGAACTCTACTGGCCGGGCATGAAAGAGGATGTGAAGAAACATGTAGCGGAGTGCGGAGTGCGGAGTCAGAGAAACAAGACGGAGTCCTTGGCCCCCGCGGGATTGCTACAACCTCTACCCGTGCCCGACAGAATATGGGAGGATGTGACGATGGACTTTGTCGAAGGACTACCTAAAGCAAAGGGGGGAGGACACAATCATGGTGGTGGTTGATCGCCTGAGTAAGTATGCGCACTTTATACCTTCAAGTCATCCTTTCACTGCCAAAATGATAGCTGCTGTGTTCATTCGAGAGGTTGTTAGACTACATGGCTTTCCCAGATCCATTGTCTCAGACCGAGACAAAGTCTTCATCAGCCACTTCTGGACTGAGATGTTCAGGTTACAGGGGACAGTGCTTTAGCGAAGCACGGCCTACCATCCTCAGACGGACGGACGGACAGAGATAGTTAACCGTTGTCTCGAAACCTACCTTCGGTGCTTCAGCAGTGAACACCCCAAGCGTTGGAATCAATGGCTGACATGGGCGGAATATTGGTATAATACGACGTACCACGGATCCTTGGGACGCACTCCATTCCAGGCGGTGTACGGACGTCCACCACCACCCTTGATCCTTTATGGAGACCAGCGGACTACTAACGCGACGCTCGATCAGCAACTGGCAGAAAGAGATGAGGTCCTCGAACAGCTCAAGCTTCATTTAACGCAGGCCCAAGACCGTATGAAGAAACAAGCAGATCACCACCGCAGGGGATATGGTCTACTTGAAACTACGGCCGTATAGGCAACGCACTCTAGCTAAGAAGAGGAATTAGAAACTGAGCCCGAAGTACTTTGGGCCGTACACGATCATGCAACGGATCGGAAAGGTGGCTTACAGACTCAACCTACCAGAGGACACGAGTATTCATCTTGTTTTCCTTGTCTCGCAACTGAAGAAAGCTGTTGGCAGTGCGTCTACTTCGACTCAGATACCTCCCCAACTTTCGGAGACATTCGAGTGGATCGTGGAACCCAATTCCATCGTCGCCTATCAGCTCAATCCCACTACTGGGGAACATGAGGCCTTGATCAGCTGGAAGGGGCTCTCAGAGGAAGAGGCAACATGGGAATCCATTCGAGAAATTTGTAGGCAATTTCCTAATTTCCACCTTGAGGACAAGGTGTATATTGAGGAGGGGGGGGGGGGGGGGTGTAGCATAGGAAGGGGAAGGGGAAGGATAAGGGTAAGGAGGTAATTAGATATTGAACCGTTGTAGGCCATAACGGCCAAAAGAGAGAAAGGGGGGCTAGGAGTAGTGTAGGACGCGTACCTGTAGTCCTTTTAAGTGGGGGGAGTATGTTGGTGAGGGGACATCTGAACATTTTGGTATTTTGGTGCTACTGAGTAGCCTAGGGAGAGAATACCCACCCTCTCGAATTGGTGGGTTGTTTGTGTGCTTTGTGTCCTTGGTATTTTGTTCTTGCTCTGTATCGCCTTAGGGCTCTTATTTTGTTTTCAATCAAAGTCGGACGAGGGGATACCTCACATATGCATCATTATATAATTTGTGATTTTGTTTGTTCTGTCTTTTACGAAACTCTTCTAGATGTTCTCTAATTTCTCTTAACATGTGATGATGTGTATTGCGAAATTAATTAATTGAGATTATGTTCCTATTCTTTGCATTTTGAAGAACTTCAACACTTGAGGAACAGTCTACCCGACCAAGTTGTTGTTCAACGTATACAAGAGAGACTGTCTGCTTTAGGGAATACAATTGCTTGTAATGATCATGTTGCTCTTACACATACCGATCTTGACCGGGTATTTTTACTTATCTTCCCCACTTAAATTCTGCTTCTCGGACTTGGTAGAAATTTAAATGAAACCTTCCCACTTTGGACATTTCATATCTATGTGTTTAATTAAAGAACTTACACCCACCTAGGAAGCAGTGGCTCTCTTCTTTTGAGCAATGTGGGTGTCCTTTTCTGAATTGAGTGTCAGTGTCAGAACACATCATATAAGGATTAGATATCTTATGGAATACGGACACATCCTGCGGAGTGTCTTTCTTTAATTAATCTTCTTGAAAATTATACAATGGAACTTTAGACTGCTTTAGTTCTCTTTCATTCTTCCTTTTCTACTAAGAATAAACATGGTCTCCCGTTGATCAGGAAACTGAGGAGCTCATTGCTGATGTTCTTGGAGTAGAGGTCTTTAGGCAGACGGTAGCCGGTAATGTTCTCGTGGGAAGCTACTGTAGCTTCACAAATAGGGGTGGCTTGGTAATTCTCACCCTCTGTTCTTTTTTAACCAAGTGTAACCCCATAATAAACTTCTTTTAGCATCATATGATAAGTTCTCTGAAACCTGGTTTGTGCAATCTTTCTTCAGGTTCATCCTCATACGTCTATTGAAGATTTGGACGAACTATCAACCCTTCTTCAGGTCCCTTTAGTGGCTGGAACTGTGAACCGTGGCAGTGAAGTGATTGCTGCTGGCTTAACAGCAAATGACTGGACTGCATTTTGTGGTTCGGACACCACTGCAACCGAGTTGTCAGTGATCGAGAGCGTTTTCAAATTGAGGGAGGCTCAACCAAGTTCCATTGTTGACGAGATGAGGAAGTCACTAATAGATAGTTACGTTTGAAGTTATTATATCTGCCATTACACCTGACATCTTCAATATTGCAAAACTCAATCAATTATCTGTAAAGCCAATTAGATTCACCCTGGAAAGTCCTTTGACACTTTGCTAAAGAAAACTAGTAGTTTGCTGAAGGTGTGTAATGTAAAGTCAAGTATAAATAAGGTATTGCAAAGTTTCTATAGCACTCTTAAAAGTAGTTGGACTTATCACTGGTTCGTAATCAAACTGCTCTTTCGTTTGATTTTGTTTTTTTTTTTCCGTAATTGGAAGTTTGAGTTTTGCTCTCCCATACTCAGGGATGTCCACGGCCGACTGTCTACTTGGTCACTTTATTAGTAGATCCTTCACATTACTTGGCTTGAGAAGGTTAAATAGTGTAATTGTCCTACATCTTTAGGTAAAGGATTTTGATTTATTGAGTTATGAAACTCCTTGATGAAAAGGTGTCACTTTCAATTATCAAAATATCATCTAACAATATTAGAACACAAGTCATATTTTCAAAAATAGAAGATAGAAGAATGTTATTTCAAAGGTTTAAATACTATTTTTGGCTCTTATATCTTCGGTTTCGATTCTGGTTCCTTTTGGTTTTTATCTCATTTCTTTTGGGTATTTAAATCTATTTTAAATTAGCAACTCCTTATTCCAATAGTAAATTACATCTTTTGTTTTTTATTTTAAATCGGTTTACTTAGTTCCCAAGGTAGCGTTTGGTAACTTTTATGTTTTTTTTAGTACATGTGGAGGCGGAGATCGAACTCACAACCTCTTGGTTGGAGATATATATCAATTACCACTGAGCTATGCTCGTTTTGTTATGTTATTATATAGACTAGTATGTCACTATTGAGAGTGAGGATATTATATATAACATCACTATTCCACCAAAAAGTTTATTTTTAGTTCAAAATGAACAATATGTAGAATCAAAACAAGAGCCTCAAGCCACTCATGCTATCCTTTAGGAACAGTTTAATTAATTAGTTAATTTTGAATAGTTGTATTAGATAATCTCTAGGTCCATAAGATCTAATGCTAGTTTGTACATCATCAATCAAGTTGAAAGAAGAATTTTAAAGTAACCAAAAACAAGAATTTTAAAGTAAACATTTTGAAGAATAGTTCTCTTTGGTTGCTAGATTTCAAAACCTTACAAAAAGTTTTTAAAATGTTCTAAATACACAGTTATCTTAAATATATTATTTTATTTTACCATCCCTTGAAAGGGATAAAAGAAATATCTTATTTCTCGTTTCCCCTTTTTTTCATGTTTCATGTATTTTTAATAAATAAAAATAAGAGTTGATTTGATAACTATTTCTTATTTATGTTATATTTGTTTTTTTAATAGTTATCATGTATTTTATAAGTTAAAAAAAGTAAAATAATGTCTTTAGGTATGTTTTGAACAAAATCGAAAAAAAAAATATTTATGTATAATTTTGTAATGCATTCTTAAAAACGAGAAACGAAAAACATAGATAATTACTATACCCTTAGAATCTAAATTCTTGTAGTAATTCCATCCTTTAAAGCCCATAAATCTACTCTACTACCATTGGATTCAAAAAATGCCTAAGCCTCAAATAATTTGGCAAAGAAAAAACTACTTTAATAAAAGACAAAACACTGATAAAACTTGAAATATTGAGCCTAATAATTTTCTCTTTGTTCTGAAAGATGATTATATTTCTTTTTTATTTGATTGAGTTAACTATTGATATGATACAAGAGAAAAGGGAAAAAATAATAACATTAAGTATGTAAAAAGTGTTTCAATTCTCAAATAAAAAGAGAATAGAAGAAATCCTACTTATCGAACTCGGATCAACTTTTTCATTGAGCAAAAGATTCAATTAAAAGTACTATGTGAAATCTTTTCGGTTTAAGACGAGGTTGACCTCACGGATCATGACAAATTAATAAGCTTCTCATATCTACAACAAATAAAACCAAGTTCTCAACTCTATTCTGTACTAAAAAAGTTCTCATTTCTCAACATATTAAAACAAAGAAGAAAATTAAGATAAGTTTGATTTCAGGAATCATCATCATCCCAGGTATTAATTGAAATTTTAGATCACTAATCTGAAACAAAACGGTGGTAACAAAATTGTATTCATCCGCTAAACCATATTTCAGAAGCCCAACCTACGAAAAACCACAAGAAGCCAAAGTTCTGAAGAATCGAACGCACCCGAATCGCAAGCTTGAAGAAACACCATTGTAGAGCTAATAAAACTGACTCAACCAAAAATTTACTCTGGGAGAATTTGCTCATTGTCTGCATCAGCTTCCGTCTCGATTTTTGGCTTCGATGGACCTTGCCCCGGTGCCTGCTTCTTCTTAATACCGCTAACAATGTCGTCTATTCTCAGCAGCATGCAGGAAGCTTCTATGGCTGTCTTAAAAGTTTGAGACTTCACATTATACACGTCCCAGATCTGATGATAACAACACGAACATCATAAAAGTGCAAAAGGCCGCAATCATCACAACACGAGATATAAGAGACAAAATAGAATTCCTTGGCATAAATTTTTTCTGAATTTATTATTCAATCCGAACAGAATATAAGGAGATGATACCTTGCGTTCTTTCATGTCAGTGATTTCACCAGAGTTTCCATCTATGCCTGTCCATGCATTTTCACCATTGGCATGCTATAAAAAAAGTGGCAGGAAACCAGAAAAATCACACATTATGATTTTCAGAAATGAAGCCTCCATCATATCATGTATTTGTCTTGCACAAAATGTTCAATACCTTTCCTTGCAATGCTGTCATTGTTCGTATTACATTCACCCCACAATTCTGAGCCAAAGTTCGCGGAATGGCTTCAAAAGCTAAGGCAGCAGCTTCATAAGGCCACTGTTTCAAGCATATATCTTTCATAAGAAATTTGCAATTTAGCCATAAAAGCTTTGGCAGGCAGCCACCAGGTTTTTAGTTACGAATATTCAACATTTCAATAGTAGAACGAACAACTCGTTCCTGAGAAGGATTAAAGATTACCTTCTCTATGCCTTCAATAGAAGAACTCTTCTGCTTCAGTGTAGCAGATACGGTCAACTCAGTAGCACCACCCCCAGGAACAAGTTTTGGATTCTTTATTATGTTTCTTGCAACAGACATGGCATCCTGAATCAAGAAAATAAAATAATGGAAAAATTAATTTATTAAATAAAGATTAAAAAAATCATCCCAACAAAAATCACATTGTTAAATTACCTGCAAATTTCTTTCTACTTCATTCAAAAGATCTTTACTGGCACCCCTCAAGAGTATAGTACAGGCTTTTGGATCCTTGCAATCCACTATAAACGAAAAGAACTCGTCCCCTATTTTCTTAACTTCAAATAATCCAGCACCAGTGCCGACATCTGATTCCTGTAACTCGTCAGGTCTGTTCACAATTACAGCACCACATGCCTTAGCTATTCTATTATTGTCAGTCTTCCTCAACCTCCTAATTGCACTGATTCCAGCTTTACTCAGATAATGGCATGCCAAGTCACTGAGGCCCTTCTCTGTGATAACCAAGTCAGGTTTGAATTTGATTATCTGTGCGCAGATATTCTCTATGTACTCTTCTTCCATTTTCAGCAGGATTCCCCAATCTTCTTCTTTAACCAACTCAGCATTTGTCTGGTTTTCACCTTTTTTGTACTCAAGGGGGCAGTCAAGAAGAATAATACGTGGATTGACAATCTTTCTTCTCATTTTTCCGGGGGCAACAACATCTTTGTTGAACATCACTCCTTTAAGAACCCTAGAATCTTCTAACTGACCACCTGGAACCTTCTCAACCTTTATGTACTTCTTGATGTCTACTTCGCGTAATCCTTGGCCAAGATCAACACCAACAATTGTGGTTGCATCAATTGCTAAATCCTGCAAGTTGATAAATAACAGCACTGAATACACAAAACCTCAACATTCATCAAGTTATCATCTGGGTGGGGATTGGGAATCAACTCAACCAGCTTAGACGTTCTTTAATCTATGATACTTAAGACCCTCAAAATAATAAAAGTTAAGATGCACTACAAAACCCCATTTTCTATGAAAAAGCTAGCTTTCATCAAGAAAAATGAAAGCCGCAATGTAAAACTTACACAACTTGCAAATAAGATTCTAACTGCCTATACACAACTAAGATATTTTGAAAAATGAGAATAAATTCATCAACAGGTAAAAAAATGAAATTTGCACAAGGAAACTTAAGACTATCTAGAAATTAGATTTAATTGCCTCTACACAACTAAGAGTCTAAGATATTTTGCGTAATGAAAATAAAATTTAGCAACAGATAGAAACAAGTTCCTCCTAAAAATTTTACTATTGAATCTAAAGACCTGGCATCCTTTTTAGAACTAGTAGATCAAGGAACCATCCACATTTTAAGTTGTCTTCTGCAACTAATCCACAAATCTCTGTAACAAAGTGGAAGCACATTCCAAATTCTAATCATAATTCATAAATACGATAGAAATATACAAACAAAATAAATTGCACGACAATGTCAACAAGGCAAAGGGATTAAGATTCTTACAGCAATCAAATCTCCAAATTGACTAGTGAACTTGGTACCTATGCAGCTTTTAACCAGCCCCAACATAGCAGTGCCTGCCGCATGATACTCATTAGTAAAGTACAGATTATTACAATAGATGCCACACTTACTTCTATGGGAAAGCGAAAAACCAGTAATTTTTCCAGAGGAAATGTACTGAAGAATCAATCTTTTCCCTGGTTATGATATCTAGTAATTACAAAATCTGGTGTCTAAGTCGATAGACATGATTATGTGGCAGGCATTTCAATCCTTAGATAGCTCAAAGGTAAAAAAGACATTCAAGTAACTTACGATCTTCAACATCAATGTCCATCGCAATTTTATCAAGGACAGCAAGTGCATCCTCCAAAGCTTTATTATATGCTACAACAGAAAAAATTCAAGTTCGTAAGGATCACATCATGATCGATATTCAGAATGACAACTAATGGAGAAGAGCAAATTACCCCGGCAAATGACAGTTGGATGATAGTTTTTCTCAATGAAGGCTTCGGCAACATGTAGCATCTCACCAGCTTCAATGTTTAAAATTTAAAAATAAATAAATAAAGAGAGAGAGAGAGAAATAGAGAATCAACTAAAACAGGCCAACTTATCATCGTTAATGTAAAGTTCAAATCATACAAAAAACTTCCAATTGGACATTCCAAAATAATCCTCCATACAAGAAACATTTTGAAAGCATTTCACTTAGAGTAGATCAATGGTTAATATCTATGACCCAAAAATAAAGCATTACACACTAGTCCAACACATACCAAGCACAATAACTGATGTAGTTCCATCTCCTACTTCCTCATCTTGCGTCCGGCTAAGTTCAATCATCGACTGTCAACAGCCAAAAAGCCATTTCATGCCAGAACGGTAAAGCATCATACATCAAAGTAAAAAAAAAGGAGGAAATAAGAGGTACAGGCCTTAATTCAGTAACAATTGAAGCAAAATGTACAAGAAATATATCAAATAATACAAGTGTACAGTGTAAGAATTAGAGAAGAAAACATTGATAGAAACATGCTTTTGCTGCTGGATGTGCAATATCCAATTCCCGGAGAATGGCATTTCCATCATTTGTGACAACGATTCCTGTTGAACCCAGAGAAAGTAGTCAGGAACTGACCAGAAGTATACAGAAATAATTCTCAACAAAAGAGAAAAACAACACTACTAACAAAACCATGTCCATGTCAAATTTTCATAAGATGGGAATCGATGGATGCTACTACTTGAAATAACTATTTTATTTATCCGACCATTAAGAAAGGGAAATAAGTAATCCACCTCCACTAGCATCAAGTAACATCTTCAACATAGATCTCGGCCCCAACGTGGTACGGATAATATCAGCAACAGCCTGCAAGACAAGTCCAAACGCTACGAAGTGATACAAACCTCAGAGACAAGCAAAATGTAAGAAGAAGCAAATTATACACACCTTAGAAGCCTGGATGTTGGCATGGTGAACCTTGCTTCCAGACTCGCGTTTCAAAGAATCCTCTGCTCAATTCATAAACGTATAAAACAGATTTTAAGAGTCGAAGGTGGATCGAACGGCAGAAATGTCGGAAAAACATGGAAAATAGCTGGTAAAAATCGGATATTTCGCTATGTGATTGAGGAAAATGAAGATGAACACAGATCTAAGGAACACAAATGGAAAAATGAGAGAAAGGGGCTTACTGAGAACGAGAACTGGAGCGTGCATCGTTGTGGGCTTGTCGAAAACCCTAAGCAAAAACCCTAGAGAAAGATGGAAAGGAGAAAACTTTCACACTTCCGACTGTGACCAAAAAATAAAATCTGGAACTCTCTTTCAAAGTTTTTTTGTTCCCTCTATAACCTCGTTTCTCCTCTATATTTCACCTTTTTTTTTTGTATTTTTATATTTGATCAATTGGGTAATAGGGCAAAATGGAAAACTAGTTTTTTTTTTTATGTTTCAAAAAAGAATTTTTGTTCTTCGTAATTGAACAATTTAGTCTCGAGTAATTTAATCCATGTAGTTTAAGTTTGGAAAAACTGGCAAATTTTTTTAAGATAATTTTGGTGAGTGGTTAAATTTTAACACCCATCTATATCTATAGTATATATAAAAGTCACGAGAAACTTTGTGTTCCATTTTTACCCTCTCATTTTAACTCTTTTTACTATTCTTTTGGTTGTAATTACGTAATTTAAATACAAATTTTCTCTCTCTTCATTTCTCTCTTCTCTCCCTCACGATCCCACCCCTCTAAATTCCCCTCTCCCTTCATTTATGCCATAATACCTTTTAGTGTTTCATCTTCCTATTTCAATTTTGCCATATAGTATGAATCAAGATTATAATTAGAAGATCATCAATGCTCCATTATTTTTATTCCATTTAACTTCTAAAAATTCTTTCATCTTCTTCATCTTTTCGAGATATATATATACATAGTGGGTGAGATAAATACAAAAATGCAAAGGGGAGAGCACTAAAAAACTTGCGAGAAAGTGAGATTTTCGTTCTCACCATACTTAACCAAAGGGCATTGTAGAAGTCGTTACAGGGAAACACAGAGGGCATAACAGTTGTAGTCGAGGTCGCAAAATGTTGTTGCTTTAAACTTGTATGCTAGGGCGCGATCGAGAGAGGGAACGGTAGTGAGCCAGAAGGAGAAAGTTGTTGAGACAGTAGCGGCACTGGATAGAAGAATACGACATATAGTGAAAGGCGATTCACGCATGAAGGGAGAGAAGAGAAAAATAGGTTTCTATAATTTGTGAATTTAGGTTTAGAAATACAAAATCCTTATAGTCGGCCGTTGTTATTAGCTGAAGTTTATGGTTGAGCTACATATGATAATTTTGGGTCGTTATAGGTAAAAATAGGTGAGAACTATAGTAGGTAATTATTAAGTAACTTTCCACATTCTAATTTAGAAATAAAGTCCAATAAATAATGTATTGTATTATATAAAACAATTATTAATTTCATTAACATGTTTAAATTCAGTTTCAATTTTGTTGAATAATCAATTATCCTTTATTTTTAAATTATAATTACAAAAAAATTGTAAGTAAATAATATATTGTGATATTTTTTGACGATAAATGAAGAATTGTAATTAATCCCGATAAAATATTTTTATAAAAAATCATGATAAAATATAATAAGTAGTTCAACATTCATGCAACATCGTATGTGTTGATTTAAATTCCAATAAAAAAATATTCATATAAAAAAAATTATCTAAAATATTCACATAAATAAATAATTAGGAATCGTAAAAAGTACCATAAATAAATGAACATAAGATATGTTTAAATCAATATTTTGTATTAATTAAAATTAATATAATATAATACGAATACCTAAAATATTCATATAATAATAATAATATGCTGAAACCAACGTCTTCAATTTTATAAAATTAGGTTATGTTATAATTTGCCACTTTTTTAATTAATTTTTTTTACTTAAAAATAAAACTTACGAGTTCCGCACATGATTCTTACTAGTTTAAAAAACAATGGTCATTGATTCTTAGTTTTGCACAAATGGCACCCTCGGGTGTTGGTGCAGTGGCAAGAGGCTTGGATGATGATACCTAAAATTCAGGTTCGAACACTTAGAATCATCAAAATTAGAATGTATGTTTTGAGTCTAGTAGCCAAAATGTCAATACATGTTAATCGTCGAGATGTTTCTCCTCTAATCTTGACCGCATCTACTAATTTTATTTAGATTTTAATCTATTTAAATATAGAAATTAGTTTGATACGTTTGAGTTGATTCTAAAGGACACCATAATTTAAAACATTAAATTATTAACAGTATCAATTCTAAAATTTAATTTAACTTATTTAATTTTATCTAAATTATAAATTTAATAGCGCGAAATAGATATTTAACATTAAATAAATGTCAGCGGCTATATAACATTTACAAATATCACAATTTATTTTAAAAGTAAAATTAAATATTTTAAAACGTGAGATACCAATTTAAAAACGAGTGTAAATTAAATTTCACCCCTCCAACCTTAGTTCAATAGGAATACAAATATACAAATACTTTTTTTTTAAGAAAAGATAATAATATGTTTTTTATCATTAGCATTTTTTGGGAGTTTAAAAGAAGTGTCGTGTGAGTGCTTTTTGATGTGAATCCCAGTCTCCCTCTCATATGTCTGGCATGATTTTCCTTTTGAAACGAGATTTATGGTGAATTGCACTCTCCTTTTTTAACTTGGTGGTAGATCTCGATCGATGCTGAAAAAGAACCGAATGGCTGCAGGTGTGCGGATGGACTGGTGGATTGGTTTGGGTGGGACAGAACGACCCGACGAACCACGTTGCAGTTGATTTCCAGTGGCAACTTACCGAAATGGGACAATGTGTGAACGATGTGTGGACGAAAACTTTCGAGCAACGACTGACAGACAACAACGGTAGATGGAGATTGAAATCCATAAGGTGAGAGCCTATAGTACAAAGAGTTGGCTCTCCAAATCCTAAATGACAAAGTTAGGATCTTAGTTTTTTTGTTTTTTTTATTGGAAAAAATAATATTCTCCCCTTAGTTTTAATTTTAAATTTACAAATTTAATTTTGATTTCAAAATATAAAGTATGAATTTTAAATTAGATTTAAGTGGCTTAAATTTTTGTTTTAGTAGTCTTAGCCATTTATGCAACCAGAATTACTTATTTTACACTTATTCAACTCACACCTTCTTCCTCTATCTTTATCTTCTCTTCACTCCAATTATTATATTTTTTTCTTCTCTTGTCCTTGAAAAGGTTCAATTCTTCTTCCCTCTCCTTCTCCCTCTCTACCAAGTGGCATCTTCACCCACGATCAGCTTCGTCCTCTTCGACGATAGAACTAACAACATAGACCCACGCTCAAAATTTTCGAGTTCCCTCCCTGGCGACAAACCCAATTAACATACACCCATATTAGATCTTGACTGGTGTGGATGAGAGAAAAATTTTCTTACTTAGATTTTTCTTCAAGAACGTAAGTGAAAAATAGAGGATAAGCGAGAAAGAGAGTGAATGAGAGAAAGTGGGAGAGTGGGGAGCGAGAGTGAGATTGAGGGAGACATTGAGGTTTGTTTTCTTTTCAAATGATTCATTTCTTTCCCCAATTTCGATTATTTTTAATTTGAATCTCACCCTTTCAAATTTGAATAAAAAAAATATAAGTTTTAAATTAGACAAGTAATTATTTTAGTTACTTTAGGTTAGGACAATATGTATATTTATGAATATATAATTACTTTTTTAAATGGACTTTAATTACCTTTTTTCTTTTTTTTGTAAGAAATTGTTTTTTAATCTAATTTTAAACCTCATACTATGTATATAAACAAAATTTGGTGAAAAACAAAATGAAATCTCTGTGGATTTTCTTCATTCTCGCTCTCTCCCTGCTTCTTACTTCCTGCTTTTTCATTTTCTCAACATCTTGAGAATACTACATGGTTCGACAGGCCTTGCACGAGCCAATGTCAAAGTGTTGTCGGACGGTACACTCAATGACGGAGTAAGGTAGTAGAGCAATAGATGCGGACAAACAGGATGCGGAGCATGCACATAGGCGCTATTGGGTGGCTAGTCTCACCATACATGCAGGCGGCAGCCTAGCATAAGGCCAAGTCGTGATGGCCAAGCGTAGGTGCATGTAGGTAGGCACGCACGGCGGCACAACATGCATGCACGCATGCGGGTACGCAGGCGAGCGACACAAGAGACAACAGGCGCGCGTAAGTGGGTGTTCACCTCACAGGAACGTGCAACGGACGCAGCGCACAAGCACACACAGGAGGCGTGCGGCCAGGCGAACGCACGTGCGCGGAAAACAAGTGTGCAGGCATGCCTGCGGCAATGTGCAAGGCAACACACACATGGACATTTGAAGGCATTCGGGCATGCTGGTGTGCAACATCCACGTTGGGGCATTGGTGAACTTCCTATAGGCTTCACACAGCAAGAGAATTGGTCCAAACGTGAATGGGTCTTCCATAAGAATAGTGCCACATCCCTAAAATGGTGAATGATGGACTTAGTGGATAGTGCTTCTAATAATGGAGGAGAACATAGTGACTAAATTTAGTAACACCAAATTTAGCCAACATTTTAGGAGAGTTAGTGGTATAATGACACCATAATTCTCTCCAATCTTCAAGTAGTGGGAAAATGGGCCAAATCTTGGAGTGGACTCCAAGTAATGCTGAAATTAGGTAGCTCTAAGTTTAGCATCCTGTCTCCTGCCTAAGGAATGTTCAAGCATCCAATCCAATCCGATCATATCGTATCCAATCCCAGAGCGTCCATTTGTAGCCCAAGTGGCACGAGAGAGTGTAGGCTCCCTAGGGGAGGTGTTGTTCCTCTAGGGAGAGCTGAGTTCCTTATGAGAGGGAGCGTTGTCCATCAATATCCGTCTTGATGGAAGACTTCAACTAGGGAGTTCGAGTTGAGTTTCTTGTATCCTGTACATGCAATTTGTATATAAAGGTTGGGAAAGAAGTTCCCGTATGATTGGCTTTGCGTGTGTATGTGTTGTGTTGAAGTGACACTCGACCAACAAGAGTTGGGAGAGTCTTGGTGATGTACTTCCGCACTAACTTTACGAAAGAACCATAGGTATGTGGCGAGGGTTGTACTAAGGCGGTGTCCTTAGGCTGCACGGAGTGCGAAAATTTCTACTCTAGGAATTGTCCCGTGACACCCTACTCCTCACTCTCGCTCCCTACTCCCACTTTCTCTTGCTCACCCTCTTTCTCGTTTACCTTCTATTTCTCGCTCATCCTCTTAAAGAAAAATACATGTAAAAGAATTTCTCTCTCATCCACACCAGTCAAGAGTGAATCTGAGCAAGATGGAAATGAGCGTGAGTTTACTGGGTCCATCGAATGAAACGCTTGTAGATTTTGAGCGTGGGTAGGTCTACATCATTAAGTCTATCACCAGAGAGGACGGAATTGGTCGTGTGTGAAGATGCCATTGGATAGAACCACCACAAGGACCGCCGCTACTTCGAACAGGCGCTCGTCACCTACAAAAGAGGAATTTTGTGAGGAAACAGTTTTTTTGCGAGGAAGAATACTTTATTAATCAATCTATAAAAATAGAGAGAGGGAGAGGGAGAGGGAGGAAGAACGAAAAATTTTCAAGGAGAGGAGGAGAGAAGAAAAATAAAGGTTAAAATATTATTTTGGTCTCTATACTTTTAACTATAGTTCATTTTAGTCCCTGTGCTTTGAAAATGTTCATTTTAGTCCCTGTACTTTAAACTTTAGTTCATTTTAATCTCTGTATTTTGAAAATATTCATTTAGGCTCAAAGTGATCATTTTAGTCCCTCCTTGTAAAGTTTTAACACAAATTTTACACAATGAAAACTCTTTAGTATAAAGTAATGATTACATTTTAAGAAATATATTGATTTTAGTATCGTGTTGAAATTGTGATAGGAAAAAGATGAGATTAAGAATAAAATTAAGGAACCAAAATTGTCACTTTTTAAAAGTACAAAGATCAAAATGAACATTTTGAAAGTACAATGACTAAAATGAACCAAAATTGAAAGTATATAGACCAAAACGAAAAGTACAGTAACCAAACTAGTATTTTAACCAAAAGTAAAATAATAATTGCAAGAAAGAGAAGAAGGAGATAGACAGACAGAAGGAAGAAGAAAGGGAAAATGGACAAAATAAACCTTCTATAAGCGTCTCTTAAGTTTTTTAATCGTTCCTCTCAAAAGACAAGTTTTCTATTCACCGCTCACATCACCAACTTTGACAAATGACTTCCCATGCCCCTCCTTGCTTTTTTTTTCTCTTCCAGACTCCATCTCTCTTCTCTCTCCTCCACTAATATTTCAGACTTCCCTCCTTATTTCCTCCCTCTACCTCCATCTCCCTCTTTTTCCAAATTTTTTTTCCTCCTCTTTGTTTTTTTATCGTAATTTTTTTTTTCATTCTCCCTAAAATTTTTTTGGAGTTTCTCTTTTCCATCTTCCCTCTTTCTCTATTTTTTCTATTACTATTATTCTCTTTCTTCTTTACTCACCATAAAAAGTAATTTTTTTTTCCTCCATGATTCCCGTGACTGACGATGGATGCATCAAAGCCGACGAAGGAGGTCGTTCGCCGAAAAAAGAAGATCGAGGAATGGGGGAGCGAGAGAGCGAGGTTGAGCGAGGTTGAGCGAGAATTGAGGGAATCTAAAAATACTATCTCAATATTAATTCAAATTTGTTTCCCGAAATCTATTCTCAATCTCATTAAATCTCTCAACGTAGTTTTAATTAGGATTGAATTAAATACCCCTCATGTTGCTTTCATCTCTTTCATTCCTAATTTAAAATTTTAATCAAATGAAAATATCAATTTAAAATCTAATTACGAAAAGAAAGTATTCGAATTTGAAATTTAATTCAAATTTGTTTTCCAAAATCTCTTTTTTAATTAGATTTTAAATTGATACATTTGATTAAAATTTAAATTAGGAATGAAAGATGGGAAAGCAAAATGGGGGGATTTGAAAAGCAAAATTGGGGGATTTGAAATTCAATTATAATTAAAACTACATCGAGAGATTTAAGGAGATTGATGAGAGATTTCGGAAAACAATTTGAATTAATATTGAGATTCCGTTTTTCTCAAAATTAATTTGATTTGATAATCATTAATTCAAAATTAATTTTTAGATACTATAAAAAAACAATCTCATTAAAAATATTATTTTTAGATTCCATCGATCTCTCCCGCTCACCCTCGCTCTCTCTCTCTATCTCCTCCCTCATTCCTCTTCCACTGAGCTTCTTTCTTCGGCGAATGACTTCCTTCGTCGGCTTTGATGCAGCCGTCGTCAGCGAAGTCACGGGAACCATGGATGCTGCTGGTTTTAAAAAAAAAAGCTGAAAGATTTAGGGTTTTTTTTTAAAGTAAATTGTTTTTTGTGGTCAGTAAAGAAGAAATGGAATAATAGTAATTAGAAAAAATACAGAAAGATGGGAGAAGGAAAAGAGAAACTCCAAGAAAATTTTAGAGAGAATGAGAAAAAAAAAATTTCGCTGAAGAGGAAAAGAGAATAATGAAAAACGATAAGAAAAAAAATTCTGTAAAAAGAGGTAGATGGAGGTAGAGAGAGGAAATCAGGAGGGAAGTCTAAAATATTAGTGGAGAGGTAGTGAGGGTGGTGTGGAGGTGATGTCAGCAAATGCCTATAAAACTTGTGTTTTGAAAATGATGATTAAAAAACTTAAAAGTGCCCTATAGAATGCTTATTTTGTCCATTTTCTCAAGAAAAAAGTGTTATTTAAATAAAGGTAAAATAAGTAATTTCACATAAAAGGTGACATCGGCAAAAGTATAGAAAATTTATGCTTTCAAAAGTTTGGCAAAAAACTGGGCCACCTGAAATGCGTCATTCTTGCTTTTTCTAGTTTGTAACAATGTTGTCCATATCTCGAACATTTTTGTCAAGATTTAATAAAGTTTCTATATATGTAGATTGATAAATTGAAAAGAGACCAAATGTGTTTATAAATTACAAAGACAAATCATTATATGATAAAAATCGACACTTAATTTTGATGAGATTTTTCTTTAGGGATTAAATCGTTACAAATTTTAAATTAAAGAGACTAAATTGTTGCGTATTAAAATTGAGTGGCTAAATTGTTACCACTTTAAAAGTATACGAACTAAATCGTTACAAACTAAAGTTTAGGAACTAAATCATTACTTCAGAGGGACAAAGTGTGTTCTTTGACCTTTTTTTAGTTCATTATGTTACATTCGAATCAGCAAGTTTCTCGACAACCAACAAGATTCATTCATATTGAGCCATTTGAGAGATCTTACGTTGTTTAGTTAACCTATGTCAATTATTACATCATTATTCCATTAGGTCAACTACCGATCAACTCAACCTAGTAACCAATTAGAAATCGAATTCAAACTTCAATGACCAATTAAAACCTAAATTCAAATATGTCACTTTTCAAATTTTATGACAAAATGGAAATTAAATTTAAATCTCAATGACCAAAAGTGATGATTTTTAAAATTTAGAAACCAAACAAAAACTAAGTTCAAACCTTATGGACCAAAAATGTATTTTACCCAAGGTTATATGTTACCAATGTTAGTAAAATATACGCATATACGTAGATTATAGCATTATAGCATTATAATAGTAGGGATGAGATTCAAATTTTCAACCAGTGGTGAAGATTACTAATGTCATTTAACTATGCTTCAGGTTAACCTTATAAAGAAAAAAAAAGTGCAAAATGAAGACTTCCCAAGTAGTATTCAAGTTAGTACTAGTCTCCAAACATTCTTAAATGGACAAAATTTTCCTCCTGAAGATTCAGGAGGAAGCTCCTCCTGAATTCATGCGTGGTCCAGTAGTATATAAACAAGTGGATTTTTTAATTTTGTGATCCACTTGTCTATATGTTACTAGACCACATACGAATTTAGGAGCTTCCTCCTAAATCTTCAGGAGGGAAGTTTTTTCCTTCTTAAATTCATAGTTTTGATGGAATTTGGCGCTACTATGATTGCAACCATTAACGAGGGAATTCGAACTTACAATATAGAGAGATATCGGTGCATGGCAACTTAAACCATGCTTAAGTTGGTGAAAATTATTGATCTATTAATACTTGTGTGGCAATAAATTTTTTTAACTTTTTTTTAGTACAACATGTGAGAGTAGGGATTCGAACTCACGACTTTCTGGTTGGGCATAGGTGTCTTAACTTAACACGTTGAATTATGTTTAAGTTGGCTATTTTATTTTATTTTATTTGACCTTATATAAAATTCAAAATATAATTTAATATGCTTAGGACAAAATTCATTTATTAAATTAAAATGTTTTAAAGTATTGATATATGAAAGATTTCTTAATAATATAAATATTTGTTTATAAAATTATCTTTTTAATCACAAAATATATATGTGTGGAAGCAGGGATTTGAACCCATAATAATGAAGATGTTGAGAATAAATTACCTATGTTACCCTCATTTATTCTAAGATTTTAAGATAATATATCAGTTATATATTTCAACATCATTTTTCAAATGTTTTAATTTCTTCCCCAATATTTTATTAGTGTTTATACTCATCCTTTATAATTCAAAAGCTTTTTAGTATCTCAACCAAGTCTTTTTAAAATTTTGGTGATTTATCAACTAGACCTTATTGAATAACCAAATTCCAATTGAAATGAAATTTTTAGGATAAATCAATGCAATTTAATCAAGCAGTTCAGCTTTCTCGATCCAAAAAGTACGTTGTTGGAACTGGGTTGGAACGCATTGTAAGATATAAAATGAAATAATTTAAATGTATGGTTGTAATATGAAATAAAATATTAGTAAGCAAATATTTTTTCGTTTTTCTTAGCTATTTCTTAGGATGATAAATTAGTTTCTAAATGAGTATGGATTTTTAAGTAGAGATCGCAATGGAGCTGAGCGGTTAGAGATGTCTTGATCTTTGTCTAGAAATTTCGAACTTGTTGGATATGATAAAAAAAATGTATATGTTTGATTATAGCATTTGACTTAGTTGAAAAACTAAACCACTTTATAATTTTTAGGGAAAAAATGAAAAATAATAGATGATTAAGATAGCCTATCCACTAAAAGATAATGTAATGATAAGAAAACTTTTTTAAGTTGTAACACTCGGATGAGACCTTACAACTAAAAAATGGCAAAAATAAGTCTTGAAATTCAAAACATGAAACTACGATGGTGTGATATAGTATTAAATATTCATAGACATGTCGACATTTTTATGTATCTATGAGATTCGACATCGACATTTACACCAAAGAAATTCAACAAAATATATATAAAAAAAAAGTCTAACTAATATAGATATAATATTAATATCAAATATTTTTAACTTATTTGAAAATGATGAAATATTTATTTGTTAATTTAAATAGTTTTTACATATTTTTGTTTTTATAACTTTTCTAGAAATATATATGGACGTCAACATTTTATCGATATTTCCACCAGCCTCGATATTTACCTTTAAAGGATAAATGATCTTTTTTTAGTGCAACATGGGAAAGTGGAAGATTTGAACTCATGACGGCTTAGTAAAAAACATACGTCAATTACCATTGAGTTACACTCATTCTGTGGTCCTTAAGTATAATGATTTAATGTTCTTTGAGTATAGTTGATTATTGTTACTTGACCAAACAAAAAAACATCGTGGCAGTGTCATGGCGAAATATATTAATTTCATATGTGATATCTTCTTCCTTTCTCCTACCTCTCTTTTCCTTCATCTCTCCTCCTCGTCTGAGGAGGTTCTTTGCTGCCACCACCTCTCCTAACAAACCTCTCCGTCGTTGTAGACATTCCTTCAATGATTCTCGTCGTTGTTGTTACCTCCTCCCCACTCACTCGAAAATGAAGGTGTCTTTCACTAGAATAGAGGTGAGAACACCTTCGTTCCAAATCTAAAATGTATGTTACAAAAGCAACGAATTCTTTCCAAATCTAAAATGTAGGTTACAAAAGCAATGACACAATTCAAGGGAGGAGATGATAGAATGGAGAGAAAAGAAATGGGTGCCACATCATTATTAAATAAGCACCAATTTCAAACCTCTAACATCAAAAATTTATTTTGCCCCTAAAAAACTTCCACACTTTTACGGCTCGTTGGTTTTTTTCTCAACCAATTAAGTCTTTAAATTACAAATATTATGAATTTAGGCCCTCAAGTTTAAAAACAAGCTAATGACAATGTTTTATTACATAAAGTTTATATGACATAGTAGCTTAATTTGTTATATATTATTCTTATTGCCATAAATAAGAATAAAATTACTCCACAACTTTCTTCACATCCTTGTTCATGAATTCATTCCAAATACAACACTGAGGGTCACAAATTAAGTCGAATGAAAAAGCTAACACAATTTACTAACTAGTTAAGCACATATATATTTCATGCAGACATGAACAAAAAAAATTGTTGTATTTGATCTCACTTACTATTAACTACTATTACAAGCACGGAGCGACGAGAAAAGCGAGGGCTGTAACTGAAACCGAAACCGAAATGCTGCAAAGCTAGAAAAAGGACTGGGAAAACAAAATTGAACCCCAAACACCATTACCAACCCACCTTAAAACATTATAAATTAACTAAGATAATCCCTAATGACCCCCAACCTATCTTTGCAAAAAAACATCTCCATGGAAACATGCCAGCCACGCCATTCTCACTTGCATTCCAGTTGAAAGTATTCAAAATGATTTGATTTTATCATAGAGATTCTGGACTCATGGAGGGTCGGATTCGCGAGGGCATTTGAACATGATCTCGCCTGTACTGAAGAGAATTTCTGGGTGTGATTGACATTTTGTTTAATGCAGAATCAAATGCATCGATATCAAAATCTTGCTCCCCGTAGCTTCTTGCCATTGCTTCATCGTCCATGAGATTCTCCTCAATCCTATCCGGGAAAACCTCGGCAACATCTTCGTCACTGCTACCTTCGTCTTCTTCATCTTCATCATAGGTAGGTCTGACCATCGACCAGTATACAAAATGTGGCCGAAGATATCTTCATAAACAAAGGGGATAAAGTATAAGTTAATCATTCAAATAACAAATCAAACAAAACATTCCTACTTTGCCAACGAAAGCTTGATTTTTTTTTTTGGCACTGATCTTTGAGATACAACCTATAGAACAAAATCTTATAATTCTATCCTTACTTTTTCTTTTTGATACCTGGCAGTCGGAGCTTTGAACTTGAGACCTCTAACTGACCAAGAGAACCCAAACAGACAGGCTAAGGCTAATTCTATTCTTGCTTATGCTTTTTTTTTTTTGGGGCGGAGGGGGGTGAATTCATATATATATTTTTTTTTTTTTTATCAAAAACTGAAGTATGAAGACTAAGAGTATAAACCTGTCGCATCTTTTCAATAGGCAAGGATCAAATGGGAAAAACATGTCCAGCCTTTCCATCCCACCAAAAGTCTTTGAATATTCAGACTCCAGCAAACCATTAAATACAAAAGTCTCTGATGGTGTGAATAAATTAGCAACTTTTGCCTGCCGAAGAAATTCCTCAACGATAGAAGGTAGGCAAACCTGTTAAATAAGGATGCGTTAAAACAAAATTCATAAAAGGAAATAGGACAGGACAGAGTTTCAGGCAGACAAGTCTAAATAGATTTGTAACTAAATGCATGGGTAGATGTTCATGAGGGTGATTATTGTTTGTTGTTTTATCACATCAATTGAAAAGTAATGAAGTTCTAAATTTGATGCTTCAGGCTACCAGAGTCCATTTGTTTCCTTGGGTTGATTTCAAGGATAAAGAACAGACAAACAGATTAACAACAGAAAATAAAAATACTAAAAATCAATGGATCAACCAGTTACCCACCTTCAGAGGATTTAATCTATGTGTCAAGACTGGACCTATAGGCATGAGCAGAAGTTGTGACTTCAGCCGCGGGATCTCCAAAATCGATCTCATCCGGAAGCAAAGCACATACATAATGGCCTGTGGGGAAATAATTTCTCTAAATCAGAAAAGAGACAACAAACTTCTAAAATGCCAAGTTTACCAGTAGTTCAAAACATCCAAATTTATCCACAAAGAAGCAATTCAGAAGTGTTCGCATTGAATTAATATTTCAAAGTACCTAGTAAAATACTACCCCATGTCTCCAAAATTGTGGGGGGAATCATAACAGACTTTTCAGTAAGTAAAATAAAAAGATTTACATCAAAAAGCAGGTCAAAAAGGCTATGAAAATGATGATTACAAAAAGAAACTCCAAATACCCCCAGGGACACCCACCCCCACACCCACTCTAAGGTCCGGACCCAAGAGACATCAAGGGTTTTTGGTATTAAGCTCATCGAAAGGTTCAAACTTGAGAACTCTAAGCCAGTATGACTAAGAGACCCCAAACTCTTGCCAACTGGGTTGTCCCTTGGGGGCTTTTTTTTTTAAAGCATTTGATATAAAATAAGTCAAGGATTCTCTAACCTAAAGGAGTTTCAACGAGTCCATGGTGTAGGAAAATGTCAACTTTTTTATGCTTCCTTATGGAGTTTCCACTGCCAAAGAGTTCTATAACTATATATATATATTTTTTAACTAGGAGCCGAAGCTAAAGAGTCTTATAGCTATTCTCACTTTTAATAACTTCCAATTGGATAATCTATCCTCTGAGTTTTCGGTTGTTCGGAAAGTTGGAATGTTTTCCTATGCCTTCAGCAGTTTTCAAAGCTTTGCAATTTTAGTTCCGTTGGTTGGTGAGGCTTTCAAAGTTTTTCTTCAATGTGCGGATTGGCATGTGATGGTTTAATTTGGAGGTTTTTTGAAGACAGCCTTGAGGCTTAGTATAAGGTGATTACTCATTATTTGAATTCCGGTTGAGGTCTAGTTCTTGTGTCCCTAGATTCTACTTGGTTCTTTTTGGAGTTTGGTCTTCGCTCTTGGTGCTAAGGAAGGTTTCTTCCCTCATGCAGATGTTGGCTCTGGATTTAGTTTGGTTTTCCAAGCTCCTGAGCAGTTTTCCTGAGTTCCGTTTTAGAATGTTTTTATCTTTTTTGAGCTTGTATGGCTCTTGTTGCGCTACTTCTTCGTTATTTTCTCTTCTCGCTCCTCTTTTTTCACCCCTTTGGGGTTTGTATCTTTAACATTTTTCCTTTTAATATATCAATGAAATTTTGTTTCTGGTTCAAAAAAATAATAAGAAACACATTGTTTTTAATAAGTAACGTTTCATTTATGAACTTATGAATTTTATTAATATCAGTAAAACTTAGTTTCTTATCTAAAAACAATATATCTAAGTTATCATCATCATAAAAACTGAAGAGTAGAAATAACACTACATCCAGAAACATAATCACTTCCTACCAGTTCTCAACCAGTCCCATGTGACTTCGTCTAGCAAAAGGAGTTAAAGCATTGCATACCTGACAACCAGAATAAAATACTTTATGAGCCTTTGGGTTTAGGTCACCATCACGTGTTTTGCAATATTCTAAACACCAGTCCACCAGTCTGAAAAATTAGAAACAAAATTAGGCTTAGGATCAAATTATTTACCCAATTACCCTTATCTAATTCTATCAATTTCCTGCTTTTCATGACAGAAAACATGGTTAAAATTGACAAGCAAACCTTTTCAATATGGTAGTAACCAAGGAGGTTGACAGAAACTTCCCACGAGACAAATAACTCGCAAGATATGAAATGGCACTCATCCTACACGACACCACACAAAACATATTAGTTACTGCAAAAAGTAAGTCGAGGATCTGCATAATAACATAAGTTTTGTTGTAAAATAATATTTCATGTCAAGGGCTACTAAGTTAAAAACATAAATCGCAAAGAATTCTTATGTATCTATTGCTTTCTTCACTTTTGTTTAGTAGCTTTATTCCTGTCTCAAATCATGAACATATAAACGTTTACAAGAGCATAGGTTTAGTAGGCTCGTCCAATTGTAGATATTTCTATGTTAAATACTAAGAGGGGTTTCTTTTATTTGAAAGAAGGAAAATTTAAATCTCTTGTTTCAAAAGAAAAAGAAGAAAAAATAAAAAACACTCAGCACCCTACTTGCAGTTTCAGATTTCTTAAATGAGTAAGGCCTTGGAAATGAGATTCAAGTTAAAAGGCTACTAAATATACAAGAGATGGGAAAAGCAAGTATTCTAAAAAGAAGAGACAACATTAAATATGTCAGTCCCGAGATCAGATCTTCTTTGAAGCTTCCAAAGGAAAATGAAAACAGACTTCTGATGAATGGTTAATACCTGGTAAGTGGAGGATCATTGCAGGAAACAAACATATCTGCTAGCGTAACCGCAAATCTTGCACCACAAACTTCAGGATCTAGTGCACAAGCATAGAATATCACAAACTGCAAAGCGAAAGCATCACAACTATGACATCAATCTACATGAACAATGAAAATGATAAAATGAGAGTTCATTGTACCACAGAGTCAATAAGCAAATACAGAGGAGATTCATGGCAAGGGAATGTTAGTTACCTGGGCAAATTTAGACTTGTAAGCAGTCAGAACAGTTCTTTGAAATGATAGGAGCAAAATGTCAAAAACCTAACCTCCACATTAAATAAACATGGAAAATCTCATTTGCATTATAAATCAAAGATATTGAGAACTAAAAAGAAGATATAAACTACTCAAAGGTACCTCGTTCAATCGTCCACCTAGTTCACATGATTCAAGATGTTCAAATGTTAGCACGATCAAGCTATCCAACGTTTCAGCAATTACATTTCCACATAAGCTCTTACGGCTTAGTTCTCTTGGAAACTAGAAAAATAAACTCAAAACTCAGCCAAATAAATGAAGGAATGAGCTTAAAATAAGTATCAAGCATCTGGCAGAAAGGTCAAAATGTAAGTAATTTTTCAATAAAAGTGCATAATGTTTGAAAAACCTGACTCAGATAGAATATTTAAATTTTGCTGCACCAACAGACAATTTGCTCCAAACCAAGCAATATACTTCAGATTCATTACGCCATATATTAGAAAGTAGGAAATGGCCCCTCCTCTTTGTTTCGGACTGATTTTTTGGGTTGGAAATGTCTCACCCAGTCAATGCTTCCTACAGTTTTCTGGGGCTCATTTTTCCATTTTTTGATGGTCTATTGCTTTATGGGGGATCATTTCACATCATTGACTTCTGTTTTGATCAGTCGTCCCTTAGATGGGGAGAGGAAAATTTTATGGAACAACTATAATAGGGCCTTCCTATGGCCTACATAGAACAAAAGGATTTGCTGCAACTTCAAGGATAAGTATAAATGCTTCAATAGTTTTTTTATTCGTTGTTCTAGACTCTTTTCTGATGTAAAACTCTACATATTTTCACAATTATGGATAATCAATTCTCGCTGCCCATTGGAACTGTTTTTTGTAGTTTTTGGATATGATCATATGGGTGTTTTTCCCACCTTTTGTAATTTCATCTCACCAATAAAATTTTCTTATATATATATATATATATATATATATATATATATATATATATAAGACTAGAATTTATCTCAAAAAGAGTACAATGAATCAAATGTCATTATAAATAGTTGAGGAAATATCTCTCTTTATCCAGCCTAGATATTATATAACATACCTCAACAGAATCCTCATTAATATCATCTGTAATTTCATCATCATCTTCAAGTTCCATCTCAAAAATTCCTTTACTGAAATCATCTTGTAAGATATCATCCCATCCAATCTCAACCTATCAGAAGGTTAGAACTCATTATAATGATAAAGTAATCACATAAACCGATTTCATATCGCACTGTAAAATATTTCTTTAACGTACATCCAAATCTAAAAGCTTATCGATCAGTGCTGTTAGGATCTTTCTCCCAACAAATTCACTCATTGCACTTTTTTCCAACCTCAACATGTTCTCCACATATATCGTGGTCAACTACAGAGAGGTAAAATAGAAGGTTAATGACACAATCAAAAATCAAATTCCTAATAAAGAGCGCAAATGATTTGTAGTTGAAAGAGACAATTTGTTTTAAAGAAATATTCCAAAAGGCTCTTTTGAACAAACAAGAAGCATATGTAGAAATTGTCACTGAGGCCAGGGCAAACCATCTTCATGATATCTAACTCTTTTCAAGGCCTATGATATCTAATTTGTATGAACCACAGCCACATTTATACACAAATTTAGGGAAAGGATTTTTTAGTTTGAAAGATTGTATAAATGTAGCATCGAGTGAATATAGACTGCCTTTCAACTATAAATCATAATCAGGCATTGTTCCAGTTTGAACCATATATTTGGTAGGGTCCTTCAAGGATATAAATCTAGGCATCTTTTACTACAGTATGTTGAAGCACACTGATGCAATCTTGCGACTGCTTTATTAATAACTAACTAACAGCCACTTAACTACACCACACAATCAAATAATGGGCATTCAGCCTCATGCCAAATTTTCAATAGCCATTCAATTGGTGGTCATGAAGGAATAAAAGATGGGTAGAAAAGTAAAAAAAAAAAAAAAAAAAATTAGCAATAATTTTTTAAGAAAACATGACCAAGTAAAAAATAATCAAAATAACAATCAGTAAGGAATAGAGAAAATATTCACTTAGATTTGTCTTAGGAAACTTTGAGCTATGAAGATTCAACTCACAGATTCCTTGAAAAAGACTCTCTGCATTTTTTGGACAACTATTTGCTCTAATCTCAAGGGTGCAAGAGGCACCAAGTCCGAAATGTCTTTTAGAGCTGTGTGCACTCGAGAAAGAACTTCATCCTTTTTCGTAAGTCCACGTGGTTGCTTCAGAAAATCCACAAAGGAATTGGGTGGCATGAAATTATTTACAAGCATATCCAAGCATGAGTCCACATATTTTCCACTTGAAACGGCCTGAAACGTTAAATAGAGATAATGTTAGGAGATCATGGAACTGTTAGGTGAAACTTGAGAGAGAGAGAGAGAGAGTTCAGTTATCATAAATAATCTTACCAGAGATATTATTAGTTCAATCAAGGCGTCCATCACATCAGGTCCATAATCCCACAAGTTCATTTTAAAAATCTAAAAAAAAAAAATCCGTTACAATAACATAATAGCAGGATATAGATCTAGAGTTTAATGCTAAACTTACTGCTGCAAGAAGAGACTCGTGGAGAACAATGTCTATATATGAAACTGCTCCAGATAGTACCTTTAAACTAGTCTGAATCACATCAGGTGAATAAAAAACCAGTTAGTACGGAATTAAATCTTGCATCATAGGTCAACAACGGATATGAAGGTCATACCACAAGCAGGGCAACCTCATCGGGGGCTAGGTGAGATCTATGGTGTATAACACTAACAAGCTGGTTATATCTATCACTGTTGCCCTACACCAATAGAAGAGCTATTGTAAGGTTACCAACGTTATTCCTCAGACAATAAAGCAGTGAGAACTTGTAAGCATATCAATAGAGTACAAGCACCTCCGAATTCTCATTCTTTCTAGAGGAGCAAGAAAATATTTCTTCTAAAAAATGATGTATCTTTTAAAAGGCAAGATTTTTTCAAAAAATTAATGAATGAGGTCAAAACAGATAATTTAGAAGTATACCAGTGACACTGAACTAAGCGTCCCCTTCATGTAATCGAGTAACTGTGCATCTGTGAAATTAACATCCTCCATATCCTGGAATTGAGCTTGGCCGTTTGCCAGTTCTACTCCCATGATTAGTGCCCAGACCCTACTGGCCCTATTTCCACAGTGGGGCCTGGGAACAGGAGGACGTTCAAACCTGCAAACAGAAAGAACTTGCTAATGAAAAAACCAATCTGTAAAAAAGGATCGATAAAGATGCCAGAAACAAAGCACAAGGCCAAAAATACCCAGCCAATTACTGCAACCGAAATCGATGGAACCGCTCATTCTGTTCTTTAAAATAAAAATAACGGGAAACACGAAATAATGGCTTTTAATTGCTGAAAGTTCTTGAGAATCTCTCTTAATCTGATTCTGGGTTTCCTTTTTATCCCTTCGTTTAGATGGATAGAGGAGAAGGAGGAGGAGGATGTGGGGTGGACGTGGGCATGTGTTAGAAGGAGAAAAATGAAAGGGATGTACCTCTCTAGGGCGGGCCGGCGACGGCGAAAGACAGCAGCGACAGCCGGCGATGGAAGACGGCAGACGGCAGCACGGACGGAGGCGACGGAATACGGCAAACGGCGGTGGCGAACGGGCGACTTGCTTCTACTGGCGACGATGGACGAGAGGAAGAGAACACAGCAAAGAGGATCGAATGGCGAGGGAGAGAACTGAAAGAGCCGCAAAACTCAAAAGACTAGAAAATCAAAACCCTAAAACATAGAAAAAAACTAATATTATTCGATGAACAGTGGTATTTTATTTTTTTAAGTAGTTTCTTTTATTTTTTTAAGAATATTTGAGTTGTATCATTTTTTAATTATTTATTTTCTAACTATCTAACATAATTTATATATTGTGAGACTAATTTATTTTAATTTTAGGATAAATTAATTTATTTACTTAATCAATTCAATTTTTACAATTAAAATATATATATGTTTTTTGTTTTTAAATTTTGGTCTAAGATTTTAAAACGTGTTCAAAATTAAAGTTAAAAGTATGTTAATATATAAATATTAAGGTTAAAATATATAAAACTATAAACATATCTTTAGTTAAATAGGTTTGGGAATAACTAAAAATTTATGCTTTTAATTTTATATTTTTATGCAATTAGCTAACTAATTGAGTACTCAAGTTGGCTGACGTATTAATTAATACATCTCTTCGTATGAATAAAAATTGAAAAGCGAACATTAAAAATCTTTTCTATGAGTCAAGAACTGTACTTATTTATAAAAAATATATAAATATTTAAATTGATGTTAATTACATCAAAATTAAATTAAGAAAACATCATATCAAATAAAATATTTAACAATTAAACGTAATTACACTTGCCTCCTATCAAAAGATTGTGATTTTGAATCTTCATCCTTATATATTGTTGTATTTATTAAAAGATTATATTATAACACCATATAAAACTAATCTTAATTTATTTTTAAAACAATTTTACTTGTGGAGTCGAGTTGGGTTGACCCAACTTTTTGTACTCGAATCCACAAACCGAACCGACCTGCTTGGTTTAGAAAAATAGCAACCAATCCAACTAGATAGATGAGAGAAAGAGAGGAGAAGAGACCTTATGTCGGTGTTGACGTCAACGAGGCAAAGCCGGTTCTGAAGAGCTCCGACGACGGAGGGTGAAGAATGAGAGAAGGAATAGAAGAGGGTGAGGTGATATTACGCCTAAAGAATAAATAAACAAGAAACAAAGACTAGAATAGGAAACCCTATCCTAGGTGGAAAGGGAGCCTCGTTATTCTTATGGTACTTGCAATTATTATTGAAAAATTGTAATTGTCGCGATGAAAAATATCAATGTCGATGAATATTTTTTAAAATGTTGTAAAAATCAAAAAAAATATTTAAATTAACAAATAATCATCAAAAAATTTTAGAAGGATTGATATTAATATTATGTCTATTGAAATTTTTTATATTTTGTTGATTTTTTTTAATACTATAGAAATGTCAAATTACTCCTCATGTTGATATCAAACTCATGAATGCATGAAAATGTCCATATGCAGACAAATATTTAATATTTAATACCTTGACGAAATTGTTTTGAGAATAAATAATTAAGAAAAATAGATCTATTACCTAATGTGTGATAAATTTGAATTTTAAATATGGAGTAGGCTATGGGTGTATGATAAATTAATACTAAATTAGTGTGATTTAACTGTAATAATTAAAATACAAATTCAAATTTACTAAACTAGTTAAAGTATCTATTTTTTTAAAAAAAATTGTAAATCTCTACCTCTACATATTGTAATAAAATGATATATTAAAATAGACATGTGATTAAAATACACCCATTGTATTAGTTAATAATTTAAAAATCTTTTAAAGAAAATTATTTAAAATTTTATATGATCTCCGACCTCTTTAATGGATAATTGTACTACTCTCGTCTCATCTTTTATTGGATAGGCAAATAAAAAATCTTAAAATTTAAAAATCTATCATCTATAATCTATTGTCTATAATATATTAAAAAAGCAAGGATCCTTGAAAAACGTTTTTAGACCATTTAATCTCAATTATTTTTAATGAATTACAAATAGATCGATTGCTTTTTAGACCTTGTGATGTGTTGTCCATGAATTACTAACACATCATTAACCATTAATTGATTAATAAATTTCATTCATCATATACAAGATTGGACAACTCCGTACATATAAAAAAAAGCCTTAAAATAGAAAATATAAAAAAAGAAACAAAAAAAATTGTGTTTTGTATATTATGGGGTTCAAGTTCTATACTTCCTATACAATGAAAATCATATGCACCACTAGGCCATTAATGGCTTATTAAAAAGAAGAGAAATATATTATTTAACTTCAAACAACGCCCAGACACTAAATGAAAAAAAAGAAATGGCAAAAACGAAACTACTTTTCATAGTTTACAAAAGTTGGTCACTTTTTTTAAAACGTTTCTCAAAATTTAGAAACAAGAGACATAATCGGTTATCAAACATGTTTGTTTCTCAAAAAATGAGAAACAGGAACAAGAAACCGAAAACAGGAACGTTACCAAACGAGCCATTTAGTTTCCATTTATATATTGTTAAGGATGAATAAATTAGGGGTGTACATGTATACCCGTCAAACTAAACCGACCCGACCGACCGACCGAATTAAAGGCGATCGGTTGACTTTTAGCATGTGTTGGGCGATTGTCGATTTTGCATTGGTCAATCAGTTGGCCATAAAAGTTTACTGAAAACCGACCGACTTTTGTTCTTGCAATTCGTGAAAAGTTGTACCTCCGTAAATGAATAGCTATCATTGAAAAGATAATACATTGAAAAGTTACCCTCCATGAATAAACAAATTGTCGTTGAAAAAACAAGTAATTTATCGTGCATTGGCTTTCCCAATTAATTTAATTTGTTTCTTTCAAATTTCTTTACGTTTTCGTTTATCCTTTCCTCTCCGTTTCTTAGTCTCTCTCCCATTTTTCCCTTCAATGTCGACGTCGTCAACATCGTCTCATAGTGTGTCTTCCCTAACTTAATATCGATACTCTAACTTTTCATCTCAACTTTTCGTTCTAGCACCATCAAATCATCAGATTTTCTTATGGCTGCTCAGATCCGCCACGAACCCATCCCCTCACAGCCCTCAGATCCGTAACAAATCCGGTCATTTTCAAGCTGGATTCAAGTTCGAAGGTTTGTCAAAAAACACAAAATAAAAAAAATGATTGGTTTGACTACAACAATAAACACCACTCAACCCAAAAACTTAAACCGATGGATTTGGTAAATTTAATTCATTTATATGGGTTCTAAATATATATGGACGTTATAGATAAAACTAAAAAACACTAAAAATATTATTTTATTAAAACAAGTATTCTGATATTCTAAAATGGTACTATATACTATAATATTAATTTCTACGTTGAAATTACAAAGTTTAGCCTCTGAGGTTTGTTTGTGTTTCTAGTAAAGTTTAAAAGTCTATTAAATCTTTAAACTCCCGATTTTTGTGGTTAGTAGTCCAACACACTAACTTTTGCAGGGAGTACATAGAGTTGTCTAAGGATTATACAAACATCGTATTTTTTATTATTATTATTATTATTTTGAGATATACAGTTTGCAAACGATCTATTAAAATAAATGATGAATATGCTTCAAGAAAATAATCTCAAATACAGGTGCCAATCCTAGATGTTTTGATTTTTGAAGTTATTTTATAATTGAAGAAAATATATTTTTTATTATTTCTGTTCTAAAATTTTACTTATGGTTAGAATTTTTTAGTTTAATTCTTATAAAAAAAATAGTTATTTGGTATACATTGGTAAATTCACCAGTAAAATAATGCAGGATTTTTTTTGGAGGGAGTAAAATAATGCAGGATTAAATGAATTATAATATAAATACCACATGTTAAAAAGATTAGTTTACTGAAATATCGGGATTTTTTTTAATATTACTATTTTAAAATTTATTTTAAAAGTATTCTCAAATCTAAACTTAATAAAAAAAATAACGCTTCATAAATTCCTTCACTACTAGGTCCCTCTGAATTTGAGGAATTGATGATGTATTATTATTATTTTTTAATAAACTTGAATTTGAGCATATTTTTAAAATAAGTTTAAAAATTGTAATATTTAAAAAAAAAACTATCCGAAATATCACGCTTAGGTATATATTTAACCAAAAAAAAAAAAAGAAAGATAATTGTATGATGCATGTGTCTCATATTAATCTATTTTTTGAAATTTAAAACGATTTAATTGAAATATGACGTCAGCACAATTCTTAATTCCAAAACGGAGGAGGGAAAAAAAAATCCAAATCCTACCTGGACACGGACTTCACATCCTCATCTATAAATTAGTGCTAACATGAGTATAAGTCAATGATTAAGGCATCTCATTCTTCCTAGATCGAGGATTCAATCCTCCATTCCAATATTTATTGCACTAAAAAAAGTTTCACTCTCGAAGTTTCAATTCATTCCTTGTCAAATCTTTCGAGATGAAGCTTATAGAAAAGTTGCAAGAGCTGTTGAGAAAGCCAAAGTCAAAGAAAGATCACTTTGTAGTCTACGTGGGAGAAGAACAAAAGCGATATGTCGTTCCACTGAAGTGTTTGTCGTCCATCATATTTCAGTCATTACTGAACAAATTTGAAGATGAAATTCATTCTCAAAAAGAGGGAAAGATGATATTGCCATGCTCCACTTATGTTTTCGAATCTATCTTAGATTTGGCCAAAGCTGAATAGCTGTATATTTGATGTATATAATCATTTACTTCGTAAATGCGAATAAAGATAAATACTTATAGATTCATAAATTTTCGATTTCAAAAGTTTGAACTTTGTAATAAGTATTGAATTTTCCAATTGTATTAAAGGATTGGAATCAGTTGGCATAGATATTTTATTGCTAAATTTGAACGTTTTATTTTTGTCTACTCGATTTTTTTACTTTAAGTTTAACATTTTCATGATTGAATTTGAGCATTTTTGTGTCATAAGTTTTCGGTGTCTTTATTTAATTTGATTCATGAACAACAATTTTAGTTTTGAGCATATTTAAATTAAGTATTTTAATCAACAAAATTGATAACTTTTAAAGTTGTTTTCATTTATAAAATTTACAGTATTACAGAACCATCTTATCTTCGCCTCCATTTTATTATCCATCTCCGTAAAATTTTCCATGAAAATTTGTGGGGATCAAACTATTTGAGGAATTATTTTTCATTTAATTTTATAAGAAAATCTGAATTAAAAGTTAATTATGATTTATGATAAATCATCATTTAGATGGTTTAAATTCTCACGAAGAATTCCCATTTAAAAATAAAAATTGTTAAATTTTATAAGAACACATCTCATAATTCACAATACAAATTTTCAACAAAAAAATCATAATATAACAAATCTTAAGAGATAACTGTTACGATATAAATTATCAATACATAATGATTGTGTTTAAAATTCTTTTAGTTTTCTTTGCATCGTTTCATCTTTCTGATAATGCGTTTGTATATTATGCTTCTTCTTCAGCTCTTTCTCTGTTGTGTTTGCTGAATTTGAGCATTTAAAATTTCAGTTTGGATTAGTTGCTTGTGATTCTCTCGTGATTTTTTATTTTATTTTTTTTGTTATAGGATTTTTAATGAATCATGTAGTTTTATAGTTCAGGCACTTAGCCAATTTTTTGGTATTTCTCTCTCTTATTTATACAAAATTTAACGTGGTCAACATATTGATTATTGCCACAATTATTTTTTAGGACAACAAAATTCTACATTTTTCGAAAAGCAAAATTCTCTATCGTCTTAGTTCCCTCCACCAATCTTTCATCTTAAACCTCACACTCTCCTTTAATTTAAATTGGAGAAAATTTTAACTTTTTAAGTGAAAAATCAATTAAAAAAAACTTTTTAATTTGAGGAATCAATTACAAATTAAAAAAATATATTCAAATTTTTAATTTGGAGAATCAATTACGAATCTAATATATAAAAAAATAAAAAAATAGTTGAAATTATCTAATGAATTTGTAAAAGTGCTAAGTAAAAACTGAACTTTTTCCGTTTTTCTCCCTAAAAACCACTTTAAAAATCTGTTTTGATTTACAAGATTGCCCCTCTAAAGGAAAAGTAGGAATGGATTTTCTACCAAAACAAATTCACAAATTTAAGCATGTATTATTACATAATCTCTCTCTTGATTTCCTTCCCTCGATTCCTTTCTAAAAGATGATGCTCCCTGCAATATATCAAGTTCCAAATATTATATATTAGCACATCAACATTAAAAATAAGGGTGTGTAACTAATTATATCTACCTTATAAATACTTCTATAATCCGCCTCGACTTGACCAATTGGCACTACATCTTCCCTCATCACGAACCTAGTTTGTTCCTCCTCCTTATTGACATTAGTTTTCATATAATCAATCAGTAAATTCAGTGTTGTTATGTCATCCATTTTATTTAACGTTCCTTCTTGCTTTTTCTCAATCAACTCAATTCTTTCATTTATTGTGGCTGACTAACAAACAAACCTCCATGGCTTTCAATCTCACATCCATGCACCTTTGGTTCACTCTGTCGTTGTTCAATTAACCTTCTCCTTCTCCACTTGCGATATTAATTCATCTTGCATGAATGGTGCTAGATATGACATTGCCAACTCTTCATCTGTTGGTTGCATTGGGACCACTTCCAACTACACAATCAATATATTTATTAGTATATACACCATAACAATCTAATTTATGTTTAAAAACGCTAAGGAAAAACAAACTAAGTGATTTTGCAGCTAGTTCTCGCCATTCAGGTTGTAAATCTGCCTCCCAATTCAAAATCCTAGGAATGCCATGTCCAATACGTTGTGCATACAAATTTGGTGATGTACTTAAAGCAAGTATAACTTCATATGCCCATACTAATCATGCATATATGAACCCGCCCATTCCTATTCCCGCAGTTGCCTTTTTCATATAATGTATGAGCAAGTTAAATGCTACTCTACCCCAAGGATAGTTGTTGAATAGTTCCTTATCATCCACCGTAATGATATGTCCCATTTCAATATGTACGGAGTCTTGGTGTGAGAGAAGAAAATTTTCCAAACAATACAAAAGCGCCATCTTCACCATGTCGTCTTCTTGTGCATATCTACTTACCTTAAAGGCAAAATTGAGGTATTTCCTTGTCCCAAACTTCTTGGCCTTCCCCTTCACTTTGTCCATGTCTAAGAGTGGTAAATGTCCACAATTTAGCACTGTCACCATGGCAAACTCTTTAATTCCAAATCTTATCACCTTTCCTCCAATATTAAAGTTCAACCCCGATGCCTTGCCTCTGGATTAAATGCAAAAGTAACTGGGATGATGTTTTGTTGGTCGAAAAATCTAAAAAGTGACCAAAACATGTCGGCCTAAACATATCACTATAATTTTCCCCTAAATTTGCTCGAATGCTCTTCATAACTCCATATTTACAACAATGATTTATCTTAAGTGCTTGGGCCCTCCTTGATCTCTTCATCTGAAAAAAAAAAAAACTACTTTGCACTATGTAACTATGGATATATATTGTGTGCATACCTAAATAAATTAAATAAAAAATAGCTGGGCGTCATCATCTACTAGATTTTGGATCTCTCTTTCCTCGTTTGTCCTTCCTCGTTTTAGTATTCTTATTTGCAACCTCCTTCTTAACAAAGACCTGAGGATTAGACAGGAAAGTCCATTATACATTAAATTTTAAAACTAAGATTTTTGTAGACTCATCATTTAGTTCTTCACCGATTGAAGCATCATTTCACAAAGTACAAATATTAGAAAGATACATTGTGTATGTGTATATATATTATACTTACCTCGCTATCATCATGTTTCTCCTCACCTATCTTTAGACCCTTCTTTTTACCCTGCAACATACACTTCAATTGACCTTTTAATCAAAGGTGCCAAGATCTAGATGATTTCTCACCTTATTTTCAAGTTCATTCTTACACTCCTTGCCCTTACTTGAATCCACTCTCCTTTTTTTCATCATTGGTGTTGCATCTCTCCATTGACACATTAATCCGAACTCTATACATACTCCAATCAGATAATATGTAAATGAACTATTGAAAGGAAGATTAAGTTATACCTCTTCCTCACTGTCCAATGAAACAACGTTTAGAAGGTGTTACATCAACATCTCGTTTGCTATTCTTCGACTCGATTCTACTTTCACCTTTACCATATCTACACAAAAACGCAAAACCCCAAACCCCAAGTTACTGGTATCTCTAACAAAATTCGCAAAACATTGTAAAGGGTTTGGAATATTAAAAAAATATTTTATTATAAATGAACCATCGTTTGGATGTAGACCACTAACAGGGGTAGCCGAGTGGGTTTGTGACCGAATAGGGATACAAGCCCCACGGGAAGCGTAGTTGGGATTTTCCCCATTCGAAGACCTACATCAGTTATGAATTATAGGGATCCACGGCATCGATTTCGAGTTATTAAAAAGAAACAATAATAGATGGTGCATTTGCCTTGCACAAAAGATGTCAAGAAAATAGACGACATTCTATTCGATCTCGATAAAACTCTCTTGAGCATTTGTTTGTAAATGAAAATACATACCTGATCAAAAACACCCTCTGCAAAAACTCCTTTGATGTTCCAACAAAACTCCAAATAGGGGCACAAAGAAAGAGCAAACCGAGGTCTTATTTCAAGATTTACCTTCAAGATGGATTTCAAATTGTTGTTTGTTGAAATCTAAAATTCACACTTTAAAATCATATCTCATTTAAAATCTGTTCGGATTTAGTGGAATTTTAATTTTAAAATGATAGGATATCAAATTTAACCTGAAGAAAAATTAGACGTCACCACTCAAACCATCTTCAAATATTTCAAATGCATCAAAATTAATGTTTTGATTGTTGTGTTTTGTTTTTATTTTTATTTTTTTTAATTGGAATGTAAGTCCTATTTAGAAAGTAATTTTTTTTTTTAAAGATTTGAAACAATTCGACTTTAATTTTTCTTATTTAAATTGAGATATTTATATATTTTTACAATATATATGAAAATTTTCAATTTGTAATTTATTATGTTGATTTGATTTGATTAGATTAGAGAATTTACAGCACACGATAAATTTTAATTTGAAATCAGTTAATTCTGAAATTAATTTCTCAGTTTCAATAAACTTATTCACAACCTCTCTATTTAAATTAAACCCCGCTGTCCTTCCTTTTCCTACATTTTTTTAGTTTAGGTTTTATTTATTTATTGTTAATATAAAGTTCAAAAACCACATTTACAGTTTCTTTATCATAAAGATTCTGCATTTAAATATACCAATCTATAAATTTTTAGTCCAACTTTATCCTTTAATAAATTCTCGTATTATTCTCATATGTAATTTTTTTTAGTACAACTCGTATTTAATTTTTTATTTCAAAATATAGATTATCAAAATTTAAATATAATTTGATTACTTTGAAAATAACTACTATATTATCTGTATTTTTTAATTTGGTGCATGGCTTTTGCTACTAGCGGAACAAATTTTAAAGATATTTTGTTTAAGGGTATATTTATGCAAACTAAAATTTATAATTCTACTAGTTAGCTATTTTTAGCATATCTAATACTTTTGACCCTTTTTTTAAAACAATTTATTTCTGTGATCATTCATGATGTTAGCCATATATTTTTAAGAAATAGAAATAATGTCAAAGAAATTAAAAAATAAAAATATTGAATCTCAAAATAAACCGATTTTTTTTTAATGATGCCTTTTCTATTAATAATAATGGCACGATTGAGTAGTTAAAGTACAAGTGATTTTAGCATCTTTTACTCATTCCATTGTAAAATAGAATTGGTAAGAATTCATATTTGGGAGTGACACTAAAATAAAAGATTTTGAGAAAAGAAATTTACGTATAATTAATTTTTCAAAATCATCCTATAAATTCTAAATTTTCATAAAATCATTTTTTTTTTTTAACCAAACACAAAAGGAAGTGATTTTGACAATAAAAAGATCAAAATCACTCCAAAATACACCCTAATACAGTGGTTCCCAAGCACAAGCACACAGTTGGAGGGTGATTTTCCCATAATTTTTGACCCAAAAAAATTAACAAAAGAAATAGTTTTTAAAATAGTTGTCTTTCTTTCACCTTATTTTCACCATATGAGAAAATTTTCTTCTCTTTTCTAGAACTCTTTCTCATTCTCTGACTTTTATTTATTTTCATTTTTGTTTATTATTCTCTCTAATTTTTCTCTCTAAATTGTTAATTCTCATTTTTTTTCTAAGTTTGTTTTTATATGTAAATTTTTTTGTCTCGCTCTCTCAAACTCACTTTTAATTATATAAAAATCACTTTGAAAAAAGGTGTAACCAAACTTTAAAATAAGTATTAGAAAAATTATTTTTACAAAATCAATTATCATTAGAAGGTGTATTTGATAGTGAGTAGAATTAGTAGTTTTGAGAAAAAAGGTTTAAATAAAATGATTTTCCAAAATCAAGTGATACCTTCAAAACTTGAAGACCATTTTGAGTGATTTTAATTTTTTTTTAAATCAATTTTTTTTTATTTCCCAAACATGATGTACAAAAAGGAAGTAATTTTGGGCCAAAATATCTACAAGTCCATCCACACCACAATAGAGGCAGAGTTCGAAAAAAATTCAAAATCACCGATTTAAAGCAGCGCGGAGGTGGAACCAATCCTTTTGAGCTATGGCGATTCTCATCCAGTTGCCATCCAACATACTCTTCTTCCATGTATGCTCCATTTTCCATTTTCCATTTTCCATTTTCACCAACGCTTTAACACAATGTTCGTGATTGTTCCTGTTCTTGAGTGTTATTTTACACCCAGTTTATTGTTTATTAGGTCATTCTTGTGGTGCTTTGTCCTCAATTCGCGCCCCCTATATCATATGATATATTTTCATCTGCATTTCGACATAATTCATGAACTAGATTTTAATGCTGACAATCTGGCAATATTTGGTTTAGGATAACTTTCTCTGTTAGAGATTTCAAGTTCTGTGAATTCAGACCTTTGGATGCAGGAAATGAAAAATCGACTTGAAGAAAACCATCCTATAGAAATCTGTTACATTAGCATCTCACTGAAGTAAAATTCTTAGTAAAAGCATACCTCTCACTTCAGTTTGTGGAAAATACTTGCCTCCTTGCCACCGAGGATCAATCTTGTTCTCACTACCATTGTTGACAATTAAGAGAGGGAAAAGCAAAAGCAGAGATTTTTTTTAAAAAAATATGATTTTTCTATTCTTCAAATAGTGGTGATGAAAAGATTTGGTTCTTACCAGCAAGGAGTCAGGTATTTTCCTAAGTATTTTCCTTAGTTTACTCTATTAGTAAACAATTTTCGGCCATTACGTTGGAGAGTTAGAGCCTGGCCTATTCATTCTTTAGTAAACTCTATTTTTTTACCCGAATCCCTTTCCTTTGTCAGCCTTTACATTTTTCTGTGAAATTCCAACCTGAAGTAAGTGGAATGGACTTGAAAGAAATTCTACTGCACTCTTGGAAGTTGGAAGCATGCTATTGTATAGTTAATCAAAGTCTTTGTTCATGCCCACAAGTGGCCGCCCCGTTGGCAAGAGGACGTGGTCTCTGAATAACAACTACCCAGAAGTCTCATGTTCGAACCTTCGAGTGAGCTTAATAAGAAAAATCTTAATGTCTCCTGAGTCTATGTCTTGGGAGGCGTAGGTACCTAGATACAGGGGAGCAAAGTTATGGTTCTAGGTTACAAAAAAAAAAAAAAAGTTTCTGTTCATGTTTGCTGCGTAGCTCTCCTAGTTGACGATTCATTTGAATAAATGAGCAAGTTTTCTAGCAGTGTTCTTTATGTATTTATATCCCTTCTGTTTATATTCTCTTCTTCCCCACCCCAACTAAGTTTTCTTGTTTCTTGTTTCTAACGTGTAGACTTTCCAAACCCAAAGGGAAGGTACTTGCAAACATCTTGCGAGGCAAGCATGCTTGTACTTAATTGGTTTTTTCTTTTCTCTTATTCCCGGATGTTTTAGATTTAACCATGTAAAACATCAAATAAATCATTAATAATATTTTTTATAATGTTCCATGATGAATAGATATTGTTCAATCCAGAAAAAGCTGGCCTTTACTTGCAAAAGAAGGACGGTTGATATCTTTATATTGCTCCTCAGAGAATGTTCAATCACTATGTAAAATTTCAGAAGGTTCCTCGTCAATAAATAAGCTTCCTCTAAACTTTTTAATGGATAAGAAGCTGGTTTTTGATTCAGATCCCCATACCAAAAAGGCTGTTGATCTTTCATACAATTTTCTTAATCAAAGGTCAGTTTACATACTTCCTATTTGATATCTTAATATTTTTTGCTTTTTTTAAAACAACTAATGTTTGCTTCAATAGGAAGCTATTTGGTTTGATTAATTTTTCTATTTGACTATACATGCTTGATAGATGTAACGTAATTTTTTATTCTGCATTCTGCAGTACCAAGCTTGCGGCATTGCCTGGAGCTGGAAGAAGTACAGAGTGCGGGATTGCTGATTACAGAAGGTTATTTCTCTCTTCTTCTTCTTCCTTTTTTGTTTAATCCTTTCTTCCTTTCACTGACTAATGTAAAAAGTTCCACTGGTTTTTTCCCCTCCAATCTTCTAGTGCAACGAGCATCGAGAAATATATAGAGTAAAATATTTATGCAAATGCTGCTCGATTTTGGCACGGTTTTAAATCTAGATCCTGTTTCTAATTTTTTTTCTTGAGGAGTAATTGGAAGTTTCATATATAGCTCTAGAAAGGAAAAATCTTGTTCATGGTATATTAAATACCAGAGATTCCGTTGGGTATGCTGGTTTTTAGCAGCTACAGTTTTGAAGTGGGTTGTTGGTCTCAGGAACAGTTTTTTTTGTCTTTCTATTCTGTTTTTATATGTTTTAGTGGTCATGAATTCTCCTTTACTTTTTGTATTTAGAAAATTATAATTCCAATGAAACATCTTTACCTCGTGACCTGGTTGTTCTTTCTATCTTTTTGTTCTTCCACATCCACGTTTTCTTCCTCCAAACTTCTTTTATAAAATCTAACCCATCTCTTTAGAAAAAGTTGAATTATCTTCACCCAGAATCTAATTCTTAATTTTGCAGCACAGTGCTTCTGTGACCCAAAAACGCGTACTGGGAAGCGGCCACTTGAGAACAAGTGCACCCCTTTTCCTGACCAGGAGAACGCTGAATCTTTCTGTTATTTCACTGTTATTATATGGATTTTCACCAAACATTTGTGCGGCTGTTTTTGCTGATGACTTGGAGCTCGAGAGATACACAGATTCAAAGGAGGGCTTTACCCTTCTTCGACCATCTTCTTGGGTTAAGGTTTTTGGCCTTCTCTCTCTGAACTAACAGTGATGCATTCTTTTCTTTTAAATGAACTTTTCATGAATTTTTTTACTGGATGAAGGTTGAGAAGGCAGGGGCAACCGTTTTATTTGAAGAGGCAAATAAGGGAAGCAACAATGTGGGCGTTGTAGTAAACCCGGTTCGCCTTACAAGTCTTGGGGAGTTTGGAACTCCTCAGTTCGTTGCTGACAAACTTATACAGGCTGAAAAGCGGAAGGTAGTTTATTTTTTGAGATGCTGCCATTTCCTACTCATACACAGAGCTGGTTTCTAATTTAATCTTGTGAAGCTTGGCTGTGATGTTTATTGGATTCTTTGAAGTGCTAGAAAAAATAATATTTTACTCTTTTTTTGGGATTCAACAACATATAATATTTGAGTTTTAAATAGTCTGAATGATTTTTTGATTCATGATCTTTGTTGTGCTGGATTGTATGTCTTTCCTCTGTAAAACATGCTCTGTCACGCTGAAGTTTGGTAAAGAGTGTAAAATGTTAGTATTGAGACTTGAATTCAGATTGCTCAAGGAGCTTTAAGGGTGAGTTTATCATAGGGTAGGGGCTGATCATGAAGAATTTATGATTTAAATAAACTTTCTATTTCTTTCTTCAAGTTTTTCCCCTCAAAATGTGAAGGGAGATAATTGTTGTTCCACATTTTAAGATTTACGTTGATAGACTCTATCTCTTAGTTGTTTTTTGTTTAAGTTACAAGTTTGATCCCTGAGCTATGAGGATTGTATCTTATAAGTCAACTTTAAAAATTGTCTAATAGGTTCAAAACTTTCAATGTTTTGTCTAATAATAGGTCTAATAATAGGTCCCTGAATTGTAAAAAGTATCCAGTAAGTCAATAACTTCCAATTTTGCATCAAACGGGTCCTTGAACTTGAAAAAGTATCTCATAAGATTAGGGTTAATATGCACAAAATTGAAGCTTATAGGATCTATTAAATCCAAATTAGAAGTATTGGGACCTATTAGAGTTTAGGGATTTTTATACCCTTTTTAAAGTTCAAGACTTATTAAACACGACATTAAAAGTTTAAGGACCTATTTGATTAAACTCTCAAAGTTCAAGAACCAAACTTATAATTTAATCCTTTTTTTTCTCCTATGAATACAGGAAAGTACAAAGGATGCTGCAGTAGTTGGGGTTGCAGAGAGATCTGGTGACGGAGGTCAACAAGTGTACGAGTTTGAATATACGATTGATAGCACTAGAGGCGGGATGAAACGGGTTTTTTCGGCCGCTTTTGTGTCTTCTAAGAAACTCTACATCCTTAACATATCTCACTCTGACAAACCAGATAGCCCTCTTGATTCACATAGAAGAATGATGTTGGAGCAAGTTCTTCATTCCTTTGATGCAGCTCCTTCCTCATAAGGTCAGATCATGCCCTCCTAATTATCTCATTTTCTTATTTTCTCAACTTTGCTTTTGATGCCACAGCTCTATTTTTATTTGCCTTTACTTTGTGTAGTTAGTTTCGATTTTGCCCTCAATGTTTTGGAAGTTTCAATTTACTCTTATGGGGTAATTTTGTCAGATATTTGTACAAAAATGACCAACCCATGGATCATTTTGAGTAAAAGAAAAAACCTTCAAAATATTAAGGGCAATGTTAAAATTGATTATATGGATTAAGGGTATTTTGTATAATTGAGTCTTTTGTGGTGCTAATAAAGCTGCCATACTGTATTATAAGCTTCCATGTTCTGTATCAATGTTGTGAGTGGGCAAAAACCAAACCGTTAGATAATGGAAGATTGGGGAGGATAGCAAAGCCTGTCTTAGGCTAGTGACGTGTTTCATGGAAAGAAAAAGTGTGGGCAAGTACTTCTAGGTTTGGTGGTAGCTACCAAGACGATTTCTTTACGCCTAACAAAGAATTTTGAGATGCTAATCCATAAAAAAATAGTTTGTCTTAGGTTAGCGACGTATTTCCTGGCAAGAGACCACGCATTAAATAGAGGACCCAGCTAACTCTCAAAGACTCTATAATACATAATTGAGCCCACATCTAATGAAACAATGTTGAGCCACCCGTTACGGCGACATGACACGTGTAGCATGTATAAAGGAGCTAAAAACTAAGAAGGCAGCACCATAGTGCTAATAGGAAAGTGCCATGATTCTTAACTCAAATTTAAGCAATTCGCTAAGAAGATGCATGTTGCTACGAACTTTAAGCCTCTGTCAATTTTGGTGCAGTGCCATGATGCTCACTAACGACGTCACGACGCTAATAATGTATTCTCCATTATAATAATAGGTTTCCACGATTCACACAATCCTGGAGAGTGAACACTGCAATAATACGAAAATAGAGGCCGATGAGAGCTTCAAGGAGCTAAGAGATGAGATTTTCAAAGTTTGGGATCGTGAAGATGGACTCAAAGAGATAAATTGATACAAAAGAATTAATTTTCTCATTTCATTTGATTTTTTTAGTTTGCTCTGGAACATAATTTGAGATTTCATTGTTCCAATTTGAGAATGTGTAGATAAACTCTTTAATTTGTCTTAGGGATTGATGTATTGCTAAATTTTGTGAGTTAGATTAATTTTGTGTTTACATTATTAATCTATTAATGTATTTATATGCTTGGTAATTATATTTAAATCTGAATCTTAGGAGATGTGGTCCAGATTGGAACTTTAATGCATTATTAAATAGTTATAACATCAGAAGATTTGGAATTGGTTTAGAAGTTGTTAAAAGAAATAGACTTAGGTCTTTGATTGTTAATGAAATTAGATATGCATATTGGTTTTTTAATTGACAACAAAAATTAATTAATTGTGCTCGAGAGAGACATATGATTTGTGATTTCTTGACTTATAGATTAATTGTTTATTTAGTCTTGGCATGATTTGTGAGGATTTAGATCTCTTGTTAACGATTTTAACAACCTTTGTGTAAGTGTACACAAATCGCGTAGCAAGTAATAAAAAAATCGAATTCACGAGGATTGAGTAACTAAATACTTCAACTTTCACTCAAAAAAATGGAAAAACAAACCAGAGATATTTTGGATTATCGCTACTTTGCAAATAAGATAAAAGTGCAGTAAAACATGAATACAACAGATTTGATAAGCAGCTGTCATTTTTCTCAGGTTCGACCTCGAGCGAGGTTGAGCCCGAGGTAATTGTAAGAGGCTCAACCTCGAGAAACCTCACTCAAGGTCGAACTCGAGAAAAATGACAGAAGCTTAGAAACCACGAGGTTGCGTCAATTTTTTCTATCACCAACCGTTGACGTTGGGCGAAACCTACGAAACCTCGCCCGAGGTTTATCGTTTCTTATGAAACTCAGTCGGGAAACCATATCTCCTGCCCGAGGTTCATAGTCAACCTTAACAGAATCATGTCGAAATACGAAACTAAATTTAAAAATGACAACCTGTTTCAAAATCAAAAGCAAATAAAAGCAAACAAAACAACAAAATTGTTTTTCAAATATAGTCCAATCTTAAGAAGAAATCAAAAGCCCCAAAATTAAGGGCAATGATTGTTGTGAATTAAATGATTCCCGGGCGAGAATTAATATGACCCCGGTCGAGTTTTTTTCCAGCCGTCATGTCTTATAATTAAGGGCATTTTGGTCATTTCATCTCCTCTGACACATCATTAATGCTTAAAGTAGGTCATCTGGGCAGATTTTGAGGGGAGCGAGTCATTTGAGCATTTCAAAAACTTTTGAAGGTTATTTGAGTCAATTTCCCGAAAAATCTCAACTAGTTAAGACACCAATATCCGATTAGAAGGTCGTGAGTTTGAATCCCCACCCCATATGAAAATGTTTCTTTTATATATATGTAAATAAATATATGCTGTTTCATATAATTTTGTTGAATCGAGATTATAAACCTATTAATGTTGTTTACTAAAATGTCTGGAATTGGAATACAAACAAAAAATATGACAATTACTATAATACCCCTTCCTTATTTCTAATTTTGTTAGTACTTTTCTTATTTCTAATTAATTAGAAATATATTGTGTATTATTTTTTAATTAAAATAATAATAAACTTTAATTATTCATAGTAAATATTTTTATTATAATAATTTATTTAATATTAACAAATAATAAATAAATTTTTTGAGTACACAAATAATAAACAATTAAAATAAAATCACATATAATTTCTATTAGAACCACACATCATTAATATAAAATATTGTTAAATTTTAATATCCAATAATAATGAATTGTATTTTAATAATTTTATGGATATAAATTAATAACGAAGTAAAATCAATCAATTGATAAATTGAATAAAAATTTGTAATATTTTACCATACATCACACCAATGAATTAAAGTCATATAACTTGTTATTAAAATAAAAATTATTAGTACTAATAAAAGGAATATAAAACAATTAATTAAAAAATTATGAATTTCATCTAGAGAGAAAAATGTATAGTTTGTAAAATAATTATTGAAAAGGTATGAAGGTCCACGCATAACGAATGAAAATAAAACTACATTTTGTTAGTGATTTGAAAACACGAAATTCAATAAAACTATCCATATTTTCGATATTTTGAACACGTATTTAGTAGCAGATTTTAAAAATGAAAATCAATTAAACAAATTGTACTATAAATATATATATTTTTTTAAATCAAGAAATGTTGTATTAAAAAGAAACAAGACCACTAACGGGTTACATAAAAAAAGTGGTGACCATGCACCACAATCAAAATCCTCAAAGTAAAACAATTATCATCATTCAATGATGTTGGGGAGACTCCTCAATTAATGGAGGGATCTTGTCAATTGTGACACCTAGAAGAGAAATAATTGCCTCCAAAGTTACCTTAATCTAATTGTGATTGCGCAAATTTGTCAAATCATGCTGGTCTCGAATCTTAATACAATTAAGACTGATGGCCTCCACAGATTCCAAAATAGTGTTCGAGCCGATTGTTGCCGCACCTCTACTGTCGTCCACCTTCTGCTTCGTCATTCTCGCCTGGACCACGAAAGTTCTATGAAGCAGGATGCAACGAAGATGAAGAGTCATCTTGAGAAATCACTGATATGTGCCCTCCCCAATTTTGTGCCTGATAACTCTTCAAAATACCTTGATGCGAAGCCACGAACCATAGATAACAATGTTGCCTTTGATTTTGTCAGCCACAACAACACTATCGACATCCAACAGGAGATTCCCAACACCGAACCACCATCCGCTATCACAGAAATTAGCACGAAAGAAAGAAGGATCATTCCCAAAATCATCTCCACACCGAACCACAGCATGGATGAGAATTTTTGCTGGGAAGAGGGCCTTGGTGTTCGTGTTAGAAGTTGGGTGAAGATAAATATTGAAGGACCTAGATGAGGTTGTGGGATACCACTAAAATATGAACATCTTCCGGATTTTTGTTATCATTGCGGCAGGATTGTGAGGATGTTTAATAAGATAAAGAAGACAAAGGAAGCAATTTTGGTGGAGTACAACAAGCAGATACCATTGGATATTTCTCAAAAATTCAATATCTAGAGTGGGATTTGGATAGTCTTTTGGATCTCAAAATGTAATTTTCCTTCGTGGCTTGTTATGTTTTCATATAAGAATATGATCTCAAATATAGTCTAAGTGGCAATTATTCCTTAACGAACTTCTTTATCATAAAAAAAAAATCTACATCTCAACCCCCCAACACCTTGCTTCGAGCCCACACTTGGGCATTCATTTTTGTTTTTTCGTGATTACATCCCTTCGCTTAAAGCCAAAGACCACCTGTACATGATGAGCTTGACGGAAAGCTTGGATAGCATTACCCAGCATCCCAACCTCCGACTCATCCTCACAACCCGACTCCAGCAAGTTAAAGATTCGAAGGGAATCGGTTTTGATCTGAAGCTGATAAAACCCAGCCTCCATAGCTAGACAAAGGCCTTCATAAACCGCAAAACATTCAGCCCAATCCACACTTGGAACAAAACGTAGGGGACGCACAGCCGCAAGGAGAATAAACCCAGCAGCATCCCGTATGATGTTGTTTAGTGATTTATTTTACTATTATGTTTCCTCTGAGTTTTATAGAAGGTAAAATATTTCATAATTTCTATGATTTTTAAAGATGGAAAAAAAATCATAAAATTAGGTAAATTTTTAAAAAAATAGAAAAAAGAATACAATTTTAAGACATATTTTAGTTTTCAATTGTTACGTTGTCTTCATATATATATATATATGAGATAATATCATTAGAGGGCTGTTTTAGAAACTTATTTATATAAATGTCTAAATTTTTATAAATTTACACTTTTAGATTTATGCATGTAGGATTTTAATTTAATTTCGAATTCACCCCTACTTATTGCATTTTCATTTATTAAGGGATTTTGATTTTTTTGAAATAAAAAATTGTTATTTCCATAAATTAATATCACAATCCTTTAATAAATGTGGGCCCCATAGTAATTGACAATTCAAATTCCTTAATTATCTCCTCCAAATCCCTCAAAAAAAAATCCTCCAAATCCCTAAAAAAAGATTGATTTGCTTTATTTACCAATATCATTAATTAAAAAAATATTCAAATCTTATCATCACATTGTTTCCAATTTTCTTCTTCGTTCACTGCCAAACTAATCTTCCTTCACTGCTACGGTGCTACAAACACTTTCCCTTCGATTTCTGCTATGGTGCACGATGCTACAATGTTTCAAAATGGTAATCTAAATTTTCTGCACTCCTCTCACATTCGCACTTGTTCAAAAAAAAAAAAACACAGTATGTTGTTTGCAAGCCACTGCCAAGCAAAAACCTGAATTCAGTTTTTTCCACTGTCATTCACGCCATAAGCAATTACATGGTTTTATTATTTCTTATGATTACAGGTTAATATCATAGTTTTAACATTATTATTGCACTTCCTATTATTATCTTGTTTTAAATTACATTTTAGCTATTCATATATATGGGTATAAATTATGTTCATCTTGTTTCGTTATTATAAGACGTGAGATATAATATATATCCTTATCTAAACACTATATATCCCCACATATACGTTATTCAGAACAAACGAATAAAGAAAAATATACTCGTATATACCAATGTAATATCGAAAGTCCTCTGTAAACTAGAGATATATTATATATCCTAATACATTTTCCATGGAAATTGGTCTGTATGCTCGGGTTCTAATTCTTTGAATTGTTTCACTGGTATATATGGAGATACTTTAATCTAGAGATATATTATATATCCTAATCAGTATCACTATATTATATATACTCAAATATACACTATTATAAATGATAAAACCATATAGCAAGAGATAATGAGAACAAGAGAGCAACAGATTCTATCCAAAATTGAAACCTAAATTGAGCATATCCAATAAGAACTATATACCTCGATTCTGTGCAAAATTGAAACCTAAATATATCATAAAACACTGTATAAGGGGAACTGACGGACTGGATTGCTCATGCTACGGAGGCCGGATATGAAATTAGAACTTACTGTGTAATGGAGTCGACGTAGCCGCCGGAGACGAAGGAAACGCGACGATGTTTCCCTATGAAATGCGACTGAGGCCGCCGGAGAAATCTTCTGCAAAGAACGGAAAAGCAGCCGCTGGAGAAATCTCGTGAGTAACGTCGACGAGAAGCTTCAAGAGAGAGAACCCGTACAGTCGCATCGATGAAAGGATATCGACGGAGATGAAGAAGGTTATGAAGTCGTGGATTTTTAGAAATTTCGGTTTTGGAAATTTGAATTAGCTTAATTTTAAGGATTTGATATATTTTAATAATTATTTACCAATTTCATATTTTATTAATGATTTAATATTAAGATGAATATATTAGTAATTTTTATTATGGATACCATTTATTTTGGGAATTATTTTAGACAAAAGTGTAAATTCTAGATCTGTCAATCTTTTTATGTAATTAGGACTCCTAAATAGACCATCTATATATTAATTCCTATATATATATACACACATATATACGCACACGCACTATATTAAAAAGAGACAACTCTAGAAAAATATTTTTGCACTAAAATGACCATCTCTTAATTTCTAAATTGCTACATACCGCTAGTAATTAATTTTAAAAAACCAATTAATTATTTTATCATTTTCTTTAAATATATTAAATTAATTATCAATAATACTAAATATATGAATATAAAAGGCTAGAATGGAAAATGTGTTTTCTACCAACTTTTAATTAGTTAATAATTAATTATCAATAATATTAAATATATGGAATATAAAAGGTTGGAATGCAAGAGGTCTTTATGCAAACTTTTAAAAATTTCATGTAATTACAATTTATAATGAAATTTCCATTCTTTTGTAACTTTCAACCATCTATTACTCTATAAATATAAGTTTTCTTCTACAATTTTGTTCACAAACACTTAGAGCTCATTTATTCTTCTTTTTAGTTTTCTCAACTCTTTGTTCTCAAAAAGCTCTTCAATCTTCAAATATGTCTAAAGATGGTGTGACATATTAAGTTGCAAGGGAAGTAGATATTGAATCTGTATTTCGAATCTTAAGCTCGCTCTCATAGAACTCTTCAATTTTCAAATACGTCTCAAGATATTTGTGACATATTCAAGTTGCAAGATTACATGTTGGATCTATATTTCAGATCTTGGGTGATAAGATGAAAAGTATACCCATATTTTATATATTTATTTTACATTTTATTAATTTATTTTGTTTATCTATAGTATACATAAAAGGTAGGATGAGGAGAAACTTCTATATACCATTTTTGCCCTCTCATTATAACTCTCTTCACTTTTCTTTTGATGGCAATTGTGTCATTTAAATACAAATTTTCACTCTCTCAATTTATCTCTTCTCTCCATCACGATCTCATCCTTCTAAATTCCCCTATTTTATCTTAGTAATCTTCTCTCTCTTAATTATTCTTTCATTAACTTTATCTTTCTCATTGATTTTTTTTAACTCCTTTCATCTACCTCGTACCCTCTCCCAATCCTTTCATCTTCCTAACCCCTTTCCAATTATTACATACCCTCTCCTAATCCTTTCATCTTCCTAATCCCCTTCCAATCCATATATAAATATGTGTCCTCTCTTTCTCATGCCAACCAAAAATCAAAAGGTGGTGGATGGAACGAAGTGGAAAAATTTCTAAGTGGTGTGAAGGTATGAAAATACTCTCTTGCTTTAGCAACGACAACAACAATGCACATATGGGTGATCGAGAGGAGAATTGATAGTGAAGAGAAACCAAATTAAAGTTGAGTTGATGATATCGGTTCACTTTCCCCAAATTTATCATTGTTCAGGTTTCAAGAAATTCTAGAGTACGATGTGTCGAGATGGTGGTTGATGGAATCGAGATAAAGCAAAATTCGATTATTCTCATAATTTGGATAATAAGAATGCTTATGAGTTTGATTTTTATTTATTTATTTTTAAACTGATGCTTTTGATTTATATATATGTGAAATGTTGTAATTATTTTTACAAAGTTAGGGCAAACAAACAATTTTTATCCCTCTTAATATCATCATGTTGGACCTTTTAGGATTTACTCTTTCTCTCACTCTTACCCTTCTTTTTCATTATAGAATGAACAAACTCAATGATTTAACGTCACACAATTTAACAAAGATAAAATGTAATATAATAATTTATAATCAAGAAAATTAGAGGTAAATTAAGAACGTTCATTCATTAAAAAAAAAAAAACTTGCACGTTGGTGCTTTTTCATCTTTCTTACACTTCAAATTTGTACTTACTTTCCATGCTAATATTTCATCATCTTCTTTTTTACAACAATATCATACATTGAATTTATATTTATATATAATCACTTTCTATCTTTAAAATGATAATATTATAAACTTAAAAAACACTATTTGTTTTACTTTAATTTAGAACTACAAAATTCTACGTGCAACACACGTGTTTCTTACTAGTAAGACTAAAGGGATTATTAATGATATTGGTGACATATTTTATAAGACTAAAGGGATTATTAATGATATTGGTGCCGAAGGGTTGACGGAACCATTAAATGCTGAAATTTCTGCCTCAATTAATACGATGTCACTTTCTATCGTGCAGTTAGACTTTGGATGATTGAAATATTTCTGCACACCGTCAAGCAAACCGACGTTAAATAATTGCACTATTGGGAAACAACCCAAATGTTTTCCTTATTTTTTTTTTTATAGTTTTGTTTTTCTATTTTCTTTCACTTGGTTTATTTGGTTTTTGTTTAGGTATTAAAAGAAGAAGTCCGAACTTTAGAGCATGCTTACATATTTTTTCCTATCGCCAACATCCTAAACTATTCAGTCCAAGTAGTTGCAAATCAGGGAAGTTTATCTTTTCCCTTTTATAACCAATTTGCATAGTTATACGTTGAGGACACCGTATAGTTTAGGTGTGGGGGAGATGTTGGTCATCTTTCAAATACTTTTGCATCTTTTTCATGCTTTAGAATTAGTATGTGCTGATTCGTATACATTGTTTCTCCTTTTGAAACCTTGATATTTTGATCAATACCCTTGATTGCTTTGTATGTTAAGAATGCATCTTTGATTTGAATTTTTTATGCATGAGAATTGATGAGCATGATTAGTGTTTTTCTTTCAAAATTATATGATAGTATCTCATTGATTTTTTGATTGAAAAATGCACTGGATACTTGATGCAATTTACACACCCAAGTGAGATTTTTGAGCATTTGAGCAACATATTACATCTTGCTCTATTTATTTTTCTTGATGAGTGTGATCAAACTTAGCATTATTATTCTAGAACTTGCTTATGAATAGATTTTGTGACCACATGTTTGAAGTGATGCTTTAATATGACAAGGACAATTTAGGCTTACCCAAATTTCAGACTTCTAAAAAGCCAACCTTTTTACATTTTTCTTTAGAAAGCCACCTTTGAGCTTAATTTTCCATTTTTTTTTCCACACAATAGTTAAGCCTGGAGCCTTTTTCATTTATTATCTTCAATATTTCTACCTTTGTCAAGACAACAATTAAAAAAAAAAACATTGCATGATATTACATTCTTACTATTCAAGCCATTATCCAAACTATGTACTGCATAAAAGAGAAAAAAAAAGTCACATCATGAAAAGAAGTCACCTCGTTCCCTTAATGAAAGAGAGGACATTTGGAGAAATATTTTCCAAGAAGCAATCAATTTCTCCAAGGTTCTTAGTGCCCGAAGAAGATGTGGGAAGAGATTACAAGCTACAAGTAGTACGTTTGTTTCAATATCATGCAAGTAAATAACTATGTCTTAAACTCCTAAATTTCCCTTTACCGCTCCCTTACCTAAGCCCCGTTACAACCAATATTAAAGTCCCTTTGATTTTTGCATTTAGTTCATCTTTAATAGGGAGATTTAATTCATTTGCAAGCCTATGGTAATAACATGCTAAATTTTGTCTTTGAGAGTAAAGTACCCTAAAAACACTTTGAGAGAAATTGAGTGAAACTCTGTAGGGGTGTCAAGTCTTTTGCATTTTAATTTTAATGAGTTAATGAGATACTTGAGTTTTTATAAATTATAACTTATGAATGCTTATTCACTTGATTGTCATTATGATTCATCTCATTGATGTGTGATTAACTTTACCAGTATTTTGGATATTGAGAAACATAAAAAGGAGTAGAGAGGGAAGTCGGTATGTCGAATTAAGATATGCTCGAGGACGAGCATGAATTAGGTCTGGGGGAATTTGATAAGATGAAAAATATACCCATAGTTTATGTATTTATTTTACATTTTATTAATTTATTATGTTTAAGAATTTGAATTTAATTATAATTTATCATTTTATGGCAGAATGCAGATATTTAAAAATAATACTTTGAAAGCGCAATTTTAGAGGATAATGCTGACACAATTATTATGGTGGGACGCTTCAAATTGAGAATTATGGATATTTTGGATATTTTGTAAATAAAGAGATATAATCAAAGTAGGAAACATTATCCTAAATTGATTAGGAACTCTTTTATTTTGTTTTCTTTTAAATAGGATCTTCCCAATTAGTTAGGAATTCCTTATTAGATATAATTCATCTTTGAAAATGATAAAATTAATCTCTATAAATATATAAGCCTTATTGGGAGATCCATCACCGAAGTTCCAACGAAAAGATCTCTTCTCCAAAATTCAAGTTCTCTCTCTACCATGAGTGGCTAGGCTTTAATTCTTCAAACTAAAGGATGATTCAAGTCCGATCATAAGTTTGGGAGGCTCAAGTTAGGTAGAAATTTCTTCTTTTTCAAGTATTCTTTGTTTCTTGTTCTTATTATTTATAAACAGTTTATATTAATTAAATTGACGTCTTAATTCATATTAATTGTTCTACTGCTATCCATGAGTTTGTGATCTGTAATTGTCATGAATGATTGAAATAAGTAGTAAGAGGTTGACTTATGTTTGTGTATTTATGGCTTTTCCATGTTTAAATAGCTGACATAATAGACTCTAGGAAAACAAATAGACAAAATTAATTAACTTGCAGCTATCTCAAATTAATTAATATTGGTTTAGTCATTCTTACTATCCTTAATGTTATTCTTTGATTAATATGGAATGTTATCGTGCCCAGTTGATTAATTAATAAGATTTAATTTTGATGCTTAGTCTAAATTAATTAAATTAGGAGAATTAAAACTTACCATAGTTGTTCCGAGTAAGTGGACTAAGTTCTTGAATCAAGAAATCAATTTTGTGTAAAGTCTATGATCAAGATTACAATTTGATGAAAATCACACCTTTGGATTGGAAGTTTGGTAAGATTAACTTTCGTTTTCCTTTTAGTTTATCTATTTAAATTTCAAAATTTAAATTCAAAACCCTCAATTTTTTTAACTTTGATAAATTAATTTCATTGGTTCCTTTGGGATTCGATCTGGTCTCACTACTTGTACAAGTTAGATTTAGTAAAATCAGTAATTATTTTGGAGGGTCTTGACAATTCTTACTATTAGGCTTCTGGCATTATGATTCCACTTCATGATGAAATTAAATTATAATATTTGTCAACCAATTATCAAGTGAAAAATTGCCAAAACAAGCATAGTTTAGCGATAATTGACATAAACCTCAAACCAAGAGATTGTGAGTTCGAATCCCCTCCCCAACATGTTGTACTAAAAAAAAATTGACAAATTTATTAAGGTTATGAGTCCATAGCTAGAGTACTAGTCTAATTGTTGCTATTGTTTTTTTCTTTCATATTATTGTCTTATTTTTCAATGTTTGGTGAACTTATTGATCATAATAAGCTTTATGTTCCTTTTAAAAAAAAAAATCATGTGAGTGAATACCTTATAAAGTTTTTAATTAATTACAAATAGTAAATTAGTTAATGAATCGATTATCAATAATAATAAGTAAGTACTCTAAAAAATTGGAATACAAAAAGTTTTCTCATTTCAGCATAAGTTATAGAATCTTCAAAATAATTAATATAGTTATAAATATGAAATTAAAATAATTTTTCTTTAATGAGGCTGAGAATATATAACAAGAAAGGCTTAAATTAGGTCAAATATATTTGTTTAAAATTCAAATATAACTTAAAATTCATTAAAAATGTTGTATGAGATAATGCGATGTAAATGCACGTAAGAGATTAAAGTCAACGTAATGTTAAAATTAGAACGTAAAATGTTTTGTATTAATTTACAAAAATTAATTGTACAATTTAATATTTGTATATAACTATATTTAACTTTAGAATATACGAAAGTTTTGGATTACCAAAAGATTTAATTTTTTAATTCTATAAGACTACAATTTGTGTCTTCAATAATCTTTTTTAATTCCCTACAACTACAATTTGTGTCTTCGATTCATTTCCACAAGAATTTAAAAGCTTTATGCTAAGAAAATTAAGAATATAATTAAGAAACTTAAACTTATATATATTAATAATAAACAATAAAATAATTGTGAAGATTTTAATGATAGAAAAAATATAAAACGTTGATAAATTATAAATATATAAATTAATTTAAAATCAAGATTGAGGTTGAGAGTATATAATACAAAAATAATGGGACTAAATTAGATCAAATGTTTTCTCATCATTTTGTATAATTTATTTTTTCATTTTTAACTTATTTTATTATTATATTTTTTTGGAATAAAATTTGTAACTTATTCTATTAATAATAGTATATACTTATAATCTTATATTTTAACGTCATTATAACATTTCTATAAATTTAAAGCACATACTAATAAACTAGTACCAATAAATTACAAGAATTTCAATGTATGTAAATAATAAAATAAGAATAATTAAAAGTAGAAACTCAACAAATGACCATTAACCTACTAGATCGAGTATCAATGAAAAACAGTGGCAAGCTGCAAAAAGACAACATCAAGCACTTTGGTTGCAGACATGGAGGAGTCGTGGCGGACGGATCGATGATCTTCATGATTGGCTGAAAAGCTTGAATCCGGTAAGGTAAGCCGTAGAGAAACCCTTCACATTGCTCTACCGGAAGGTTGAACATTTGCTTCATCTTGGTGGATACTGCAGTTGTGAGTAAACTATCAGAATCGGTGAATGTGTTATGCTTATTTGTTTCCCGTCGAGGAGCTTGACAAAATTTTTTAGCCTTAGGTCGCAATCGAGCAATCCATCGCAATAGCGAGCTATATGCTTCAAATCGCTGATAGTACCTATTAAGTTAATATAACATATTAAATTTACCATAATATATCAAATTAAGCTTTTAAATTGATTGACGATTCATTAGTACCTAATAGATGCTGAGCTATGACAACAAACGTTGCCATAGAAATTGTATGGATTTGATTTTGAGCAGCTTCAAAAGATAAGCGATGTCGTAGAAGTCATGAAATGTGATCCATCTCTCGATTCTACCACTACGACAAATCGGTAGAAACATGGCAGTGAAATCCTCTGTAGCTATTCTGTCTTTCTTCAATTTGTAGAAATCGAATCCCTTGTTCTTCATAAACGGATCTAGTGAAGAAACGCATTCTATGACGCTAATGTGATCAAAATCTCTAAAATGAAATTTCCAAATCATCACTACATGTCCATTTTGATCGACTAGTGTGAGATCAAGTTGGAGTGTGTTCAATCGGTTCACGTTGAATCAGTGACAATCATAGAATTCTTCCTCTAAACACCTTTCGGAGTGTATCAAAGAAATTCTGGTTCATCGATCGAGCTCAAGAGCGTCAAAACCTTTTCTAGCTAAACTTAAAAAATAGTTTCGATTATCCACCTGATTTAAGAAACTCAATACCTGAAAACTCTGTATCAATGACGACTGCTGAAACTCTAGAAGATACTCATTCAGCAGCTGTAACTCTTTGCAGAGATTGTAAGACCAAACCTCTCGATTCTGGTGGATGAATCTTGGAGTTGCTGGTAACTTTCCAATAGTCACCTCAATTCTTTCCAGTGACTTCTTCACTCTAAATGTATTTCCGCTACTTTGATTGGGAATTGTGCTGTTCATTTTCCTATAATTTTTCTTTATTTCTACACACTTTGATTCTTCACCTTGGAAATAGCTTTTTATACAGTGCTTCTTTATAATATCCTACTCCAAAAAATTTACACCATTATCTTTACTATTTTGATTTTTGAAATGTTAGTTTGATTTTTTAAAAGTCCAATGTGGTCTATTTTTTTTTTCTTTTAGTAATTTGAATTTCAACCACGTCATGAAGATATAATTACTTAAATAAATTTTATATTTTCCAATAATGAGTCAAAAACAATATTTTATACTCTTACTTTTTCATCTCAATAATCATCTACTGGGCGACTTAAAATATAAGGAAATGACAAATTCAAGTACTACAGCATTATGAAAATTTTTTCATACTTTAAACATAATTTGGGCCTATTAAATAAAACAATATATTGTTTAATAATGTGTCAAAATGTGGATTGAATGAATAGAGGGTAGATGTTAAGTACAAATTTTTTTAGGCATGTATCCAATTTTTTAAAACCTCATTCTTTTCATATAAAAATATTAATAATATTACCTATTCTTAGTTTACATTTATAAATGTAATTTTATAATGTAAGATAACTAATTAAATATTTAAATTATTTTTGAATTTTTTACTAATGACATAAATTTATCTTTCATTAATATAATTCTATGTAGATGTTTCTGGACAATATTAAAAAGAATGATGTGTATTGAGGATTTCATTTTGAAATTCTATTGAAAAAACCCTAAAATTTTCTATTATTGATCTTTTTAAAAAAATGAGTGAGAGACATTTTAAGTTCTCTTATCTTCTTGTTTCGTCTTTTTTTTTTTTACTTTTTTTTTTGTATAATGAAAATATTTCAATTTTTCTTAAAATTCATCGTAATTATCTTTTTATTAAACTTATCTCCCGTTTATGGAATAATGTTAATAATAAGGTATACATTTTTTTTATAAAATATTATTAAAATTAACAAATACTTGAAAGAAGCATTTTAAAACTATAAATAATGAAAGTGTACTTAGAAGTCAATTATTTCACAAAAAAGATTAAATGAGTTGGCCTTCCTAATAAAGAAAAGACAATATCATCAATTGAATAATATATTTTGATAAAATTAGATCATCAAAATTAATACATATACTTTGTTGAATTTTTAATGTAAGAAAGAAAGTGAATTTTGAATGAAATAAAGGAATTTAATCACATAAAAAATTATTTAGTTCATTTGTTGTTTTTGTTTATTTTTTATCTTAAAGTTGCAAAGTTACATAATTGTAACTTTATGTGTTAAAAACATATATATGTTAAACTTAAGTCATTTCTTAAGTGAGAAGTTTTTTACATTTATGTGTTAAAGTTACATATGTAAAAATGTTAGATATTGTGTTGAACGTTTGTGTGAGGTTACACGTTTGGACACTATATATAGTTGTGGTTTTCTTCATTTGAGAGATCAAACTTTTTCATTTGAGTTCTTCCTCCTTTCACATAAATTATCTCTTCTTTTTGAGGTGTTGTTCTTATTTGTGTTGAGAGCAAGTATCTAAAAGTTCTGTCAGATCTGAGTAGTTCCTGGTTACTGTTCTACCGGAGTTAGTCCTTGTATCATGTTGAGATGATTGTTGTAGTTTGCCAGCAACTTGCGTAGAGCGAATAATTGTCTTCAAGTCAACACTATTGAAGTGTGTCTCGACTATATTTATCAAGTTATCAGTATCTGTATTGTTTGTAGTCAGTTATGTTGTAATATATTTGTCAGTATTACAAAGTGTTTATATACAGCGTATATTTACTAACAATCTGAAGACAAATAATGATGGCTGTAAATACTTCCACCAATGCTCTTACGATGATGGGATCAACCATTCTCAGATCTCATGTTGAAAAATCAAAGAAATTTAAGGGAGAAAACTCAAAAGATGGCAACAAAAGATGATCTTCTACCTTACCACCTTGAATATTGCTCACATCTTAAAGAAGGTATGCCCAACTACTTCGTTAGAAACAATCGCTCCTTAAATTGAAGCTGCCAATCAAGCGTGGATGCATTCAAACTTTCTATGTTGTAACTACATTTTGAGTTGCTTAGAGGACACCTTGAATAATGTCTACTGCAATGCCTTTGATACTTCAAAGCAATTGTGGGAGACATTATACAAGAAATATAAGCTGGAAGATGCTGAATACTGAAAAAGACCTTGTTGGAAAATTCTTAGATTATAAAATGATTGATACCAAGTTGGTAGTCAATCAGATGGAAAAATTGCAAATTATCCTTAGTGATTTGCAAAGTGAAGGATTGATCATTAATGAATCATTCCAAGTTGCTGCTATGATTGAGAATTGTCTCATGCTTGAAGAAAATTCAAATGTTATCTTAAATACAAGTGAAATGAGTTGTCTATGGAGAATCTCACTGTGAAACTCCGTATTGAAGAGGACAACAGAAAGGGAGACAAAAAGCCATAGAAATTTGAAGCTAATGCTCACATTGTTGAAGCTTCAAGGCGGCATCCTAAGAAGCAACATTCCAAGACAAAGAATATGAATCTTGGGCCAAAGAATGACGCTAACAAGTGTGTTCATGGAATCTGTTGGGTTTGTAGCAAGAGTGACCACATAACTGCAAATTGTAGATACAAGAAGGGACAAAGCTCTAACAACCAGGCCAACATTGTGAAAGACGACAATCTAATTGCTGTCATCTCTGAGGTAAATATGGCCTCTGACACCAAAAGCTGGTGGATTGATACTGGTGCTACTAGGCACATTTGTGGGGACAAATTATTGTTCACTACCTATGAGAAGCTAGATGACAGTGATAAAATGTACATGGGAAATGCTTCAATAGCCACAGTGGAAGGCAGAGGAAAAATCCTGCTGAAATGGACTTCTAGAAAGATTCTTACCCTCACCAATGTGTGGCATGTGCCAGAGATTTAAAAAAATCTTGTGTCAGGAACCCTACTTAACAAAAATAGATTAAGCTTGTATTTGAGTCAAATAAAGTTATTCTGACCAAGAGGGTATGCATGTGGAAAAGGCTTTATCTGAATGATGGCATGTTCAAATTGAATGTACTGGCATAAGTGCCCAAGAATAATAATAATAACAACTTTTCTAATTTTATGTTGTTGAGTTGTGTGATGTATGCCATTCTAGGTTGGGACATGTCAATTATCATTCTTTGAAAAGAATGGTAAGTTTAGGACTATTGCATAATTTCAATGTTAATAATAGACATAATGCAAAGTTTGTGTTGGATCAAAGTTTTCTAGAAAGTCATTTTCATCTGTAGAAAGAAGTAATGAGTCACTTGATTTAATCTATAGTGATGTATGTGACTTGAAAAACACTTCCATAATAGGTGGTAAGAGATATTTTGTCACATTCATTGATGATTGTAGTAAATATTGATATGTGTATTTAATACGTAGTAAAGATGAGACCTTAGATGTTTTCAAAACATATAAGGCAGAAGTTGAAAATCAACTTGAGAATAAAACAAAAGTTCTTAGATCAATAATATAGGTGGTGAATATGAATCATCATCACTTTCTGAATTTTATGAAGTTAATGGTATAATCTATCAAATTACGACATCTTATACACCACAAAAAAATGATGTAGCTGAAAGAAAAAACCGAACTTTGAAAGACATGGTCAATTGCATATTAAATAGTTCAGATTTACCCCATAATTTGTGGGGGGAAGCTTTGCTTACAACAAATTTTATCTTAAATAAAATTTCACATAAGAAGACTAATAAGTCGCCTCATGAAGTGTGGAAAAAAAAGTTACCAGCCTCATATAAAATATTGAAAGTGTGGGGGGTGTTTGGCAAAGATACACGTTTATTAACCAAAAAGAACAAAACTTGGACCTAAGACAGTTGATTGTGTCTTTATAGGCTATGCTATGCATAATGCTGCTTGTAGATTCCTGGTGATTAAATCAGATATACCTGATATTAATCATAATACTATCATAGAATCTATTGAAGCTGAATTCTTTGAGGATATATTTCCTTTTAAATAAGAAAGACCGAAAGGAATCATGAGACTAGCTCTTCGAAAGGTCAAAAACGATCAAGAAACTGAGATTAAAATTAGAAGAAGCAAAAGAGCTAAGAAAGCTACTTCCTTTGGACCTAATTTCATAACTTATATGATAGATGATGAGCTTCAAAATTTTCAAGAAGCTGTGTCATCTCCGGATGTACCTCATTGGAGAGAAGCTATCAATAGTTAGATAGAATCAATTTTGTACAACAATATTTGGGTATTGGTTGATTTACCTCCTAGAAGTAAACCAACTGGAAGTGGATGGATTTTTAAAAGAAAGTTAAAAGTTATGGCACTATTGATAAATGTAAAGCTCATTTAGTAGCTAAAGGCTATCGTCAGAAAGAAGGGCTAGATTTCTTTGATACTTATTCTCTAGTGACGAGAGTTACATTTATAAGGATGCTAATTACTATAGTAGCTTAGAGAAATTTGGAAATACACCAAATGGATGTAAAAACTACATTTTTAGATGAAGAAATCTATATGGAACAACCAGAAGGGTTTGTTGTAAAAAAAACTTGAAAATAAGGTTTGTAAACTTGTCAAGTCTCTTTCTGGGTTGAAACAAACACTCAAACAATTACATGAGAAGTTTGATCACACTATGTTATCTAATTAAAGAGTTTGATTGATTAATTTTATATCATTGGAGTTATAAACTGTAGGTCTATAAGGTCCCCTTGCTAACTCATAAGAACATTAATGGACCAAATCTGTTGAAAGAAAATTGAAATTGAAATTGAAATGTTCAAATTCATATTTAATTATTTAATGTATTTGAATATATTAAATAATAAATGGAATATGAATTAATGTATTTGATACATTAAATAGAAAATTATATTTATTAAGATATACTAATAAAATATTTATTTGAATAAGATTCAAATGATATAAAATTTTATATATGAGATATTAAAAGATTTTATGGCTAAAGATCATATCATAATTAATGTATTTGATACATTTGAAGGAAAATTATATTTATTAATATATGAGATATACTAATAAAATATTTATTTGAATAAGATTCAAATAATAGAAAAGATATTATTTTATTTAAAGATTTCATCTAATTAATGTATTTGATACATTAAAAGGAAAACAAATATTTTATTGAATAATAAGAAGATATTTATTTAAATGAAAATAAAATAACATCAAACTTTTAGGGACCATTTGTTTTTTGAGAATGTAGATGCACGACATATTCAGATGCTTTGGAATCTCCGATGAACAGAATTTTAGTTATCCAGAATTTAAGATAGCCACGTTTGTTTTGCATGATTTATTCATGAGAATATTGTAAATTTATGTAATGTTCTAAAAATGTCCTCACAATCATCATATAATTTAATTTATATGTTAAATTTAATATTATTTGAATTCATAAAAAAAAATTTACTTTATTAATTTAATATTATATTTTCAACGTCAATTTTAGTTTATGTTTGGTGACTATGGGAAGAATAAAATAAATGAAAGATTTCACACTATAGATTTAAATAAAAATAAATTAAGATATTATACCATTGACTAATGTTTATTTTATATCTAAATGTAGGATATAAATAAAATTATATTTAGACATTTATCAATGGATTAGTACAAAAATTTATTTATTTATAAAATAAAATAAGTGAGAAATAAATATTATTGATGAAAAAAACATTATAGAACAAAAATAACGAGTAAAATTGTCAAAAGTTGATGCCCTCAACACGGGAATCTTAAAAATCCATGTTACAGGAGGGGATCTAAAATTGCTCAGGTGCTTCTCGTATAGGCATCCTAAGATGCCCAGGTATCTAAAAATGCTCGGGTATTCAACAATCCTATCAAAGAAACACGGGAATCATGATGCTCATCCCATGGAAATCTCAGATTTGCACGAAACAAACGGCCCCTTAATATATGAGGTATTAAAATATTCATCTTAAATCTTATAAATAGGACCCTTGGTAAGCCAAAGATATACATACTTTTCTACGAGAAAATTCTCTCCATAATTTTCCCTAAGCCGTGGAGGAAAAAGTTCCTATTTGTTTCTTCCGAGGAGGTTCCCACCAACCTTGGTCCATTGTTCGAGTCATAGGAACGAAGATCATGTGGAGCATCAAATTAAAGATTATACAAACGTAATTTTTCTCAATTTCTAATTCATAATTTAGTTCTAAATAGAAATTAGCCGATTCAAGATTTCTAAATTGTTTAGAAAATCAAAATTCCGCTGGAAAATGAATTGTTTGTTTCTACAAAAGCAATGTGGCGAAAACTAATAACCATGGTCCAGTAGACAATCACTACTTTTATTTTTATTTTTTTTCCTGAAGGATGACAACCGCTAATTTAATATAAGGGATGAGTAAAAAAATGGAGAGTAAGATTGTTATATGCAGGGGTGGTTCGAGATGATATGGTATCTTAGGTAAGACTTTGATAAAGAGACTCTAATATAGTAAAGTTGACATTTATTTAATTACATGCTTCATTTTCAACCATATCATTATCTACTATTTTAGCTTCATCTTTTGATTTGTCTATTACTATTATTTCTGCTCTTATTTCATCATTTTTATTACTTGTTAATCCAATAATGAATTTATCGTGAAGACATTTTTGAGATTCAATCAATTTTCTTTCCTTGTTTTCTTTTAAGTTCATATTTAAATTCATATTTTTTAATAGACTTATTGATATTCTAAGCAATAAGATCTAAACAAATTTTAGGTAGAGAGGTATTGAACAATAAAAAATAAGAAATACAATTAAAAAAAGTTTAAAAAAAATTTGAACGAAAAAAACCTGAAACTTTGAAGCCACTAGATTGATTTGAACAAATAAAAAACTTTGATTTCTACTCTAGAATTGATAATCACACTTCAAGGAATTGTGAGACCAAGATCGTTGATGAAAATTTTGAAATTTGAGAGAGAATGAAAAAGGTAACGAGATAGTTAAAACATAAAATAAATGATACATTTATAGAGTTTTTGTAGATGAATTTATTCAAACATCAAGATCCTTGATGGAATTTTTGAAATTTGAGAGATAATGAGAAAGGAAAGGAGAGCAAGTTAAACATAAAATAAATGATATATTTATAGAGCTTTTTTTACATGAATTTATTCAAACACTCATAGAATTTTACGGGTAGAATGAGGATTTTTTTTAATATTATTAATTTTTAAAACTTATTTTTAAAATACTATCACTTTCAAATTTGTTAAAAAATAATGTATTAAAAATTCTTACAACTGAACGTTGGTAGGGGTGTAATCGGTTCGGGTCGGGTCGGGTTTTAGGGAAAACCGACCCGAATCGAAACTGTTCGGGTCAAAACCGAACCGACCCGACAGTTTTCAGGTCAAAACCGACCCGACCCGAATTGAATTCAGTTTTTTTTTCTTCTTCTTCTTCCTTCCTCCTCCTCATCCTTCTCTTCCTTATCCTTCTAACCCTACCATTTTTCCCTATTTTCCATGAAACCAGAAACCAAAAAAAGATATCCAATTATTTTTTGTTTTTTCAAAACAAATACACTCTTACATTTTTTTGGGTCAAATTTTTCCTTTTTTTTTTTTCAAAAGAAACTAAAAAGGAGGGATGAAATCAACGTTTTTGTTGAGAAATTTCATATGGGTATTGCTCAAAAACCCCTAAAATCAACAACAACCTTTGATTTCCATCTCCCACCTCAAATCCTCTGACCAAAGCACCTCCAACGTCTCAAACAAGCTCACCGCCACCTCCACCGGCGCGATTTCAAGGTCTCTGATTCCCGTCGTGTGTCGCCACCGGTAGAAAATGTTGCTTGCCGTCGGGATTCGTTCAAAGAGAGAGATAGGGAGGGAGTAAGAGGAAGGGAGGGGGCGGTGTGGGTTACCTGTGAAAGACTGAAAGTGAGGGAGGGAGAGAGAAGATGGGAGTCAGAGGTAGGAAGGGGGCGTGAGTTGTGAAGTGAGGGAGGGAGGGAGAAGAGGTTATAAATATATATATGACCTAATTTGACTAAACCGAAACTTCGGTTCGGTTTGCTTTCGGTTTGGTTCATATTTTGTTCAAACCGAACCGACCCGAAATTCTTCTGTTCGGTTCGGTTTCTTTCACCCCTAGTAGTTGGTCAACAAGAGAGAATTTTGTTGCTTACTTGTTATATACCTGCATTTTTTCACGCTAGACTTATTCTTTGAGCCTCGCTCCCCTGAGATTCCAACTGCACAAATTAGTTTTTCAATAAATTTGAAAGGTAGAATATTTTTGAAATAAATTTAAAAATCATGAATTGCACAAGGACTTACGTGACTTCTAGAAAAATAAAAAAGAAATGTGGCAAAAACTAATACCCATGGTCCAGTAGACAATCACTCATTTTAGTTATTATTTTTTTTCCTGAAGAATGACAATCGCTAATTTAATGTAAGGGATGAGTTAAAAAATGGAGAGTAAGATTGTTATATGCATGAGTGGCCCCATATGATATCAGGCTTAGGCAAAACTTTGATAAAGAGACCTAATATAGAAAAGTTGAAATTTATTTAATTACATGCTTCATTTTCAACCATATCATTATCTACTATTTTTTTTTTCATCTTTTGATTTGTCTATTCCTATCATTTTTTCTGTTATTTCATTATTTTTATTATTTTTAAATCCAATAACAAATTTATCAAGAAACCTTTTTGAGATTCAATAAGTTTTCTATTCTTGTTTTATTTTAAGTTCATATTCCAATTCATATTTTCTTATAAACACATTGATTTTCTAAGCAAGAAAATCAATTCAAATCTTAGATATAAAGGTATTGAACAATAAAAAATAAGAAATAAAATTAAAAAAAAAGTAAAAAGTTTGAACGAAAAAACTTGAAATTTTGAATCCATTAGATTGATTTGAACAAATAAAAAGCTTTGATTTCTATTCTAGAATTGATAATCACACTTCAAAGAATTGTGAGACCAAGATGAAAGATGAAAATTTTGAGATTTGAGAGAGAACGAGAAAGGGATGGAGAGACTTAAACTTAAAATAGATCTAACCTAACCTATATAATATATTTATAGAGTTTTTTTTAGATAAATTTATGAATCTATGAATTATATATATATATTTTTATTTTGAAGCGAAGTATATACATAGTATTTCAATACTATAAGAAAAGAAAATTTTAGGAAAAGTATATTATTTATATTTTAAACTTTGTTTATAATTAAAACTAAAATAAATAAAAAAAATTATAGTATATATATTATATATTATATGAAAAATATGAGGCCCCTTTAAAACTGGAGGCCTCAGGTGATCGTCTCACCTACCTATAGCGTAAGCCGACCTTGGTTATATGAACAAGGTCTAGAAGTGAAACTATTATATATATATGTATATGTATACGTATATATATGTATATGTATATGTATATCTATGTATATGTATATGTATATGTATATGTATATGTATATGTATATGTATGTGCATATATATGTATATGTATATGCATATATATGTATATGTATATGCATATATATGTATATGTATATGCATATATATGTATATGTATATGCATATATATGTATATGCATATGTATATATATATATATATGTATATGTATATGTATATGATAACTAAAGAAAAAGTCTACCGCTATTGGTTTATCTACCTTAACATCAATCATACCAGTGTCAGTAGTAGAATATTTTCTACTATGAGTATTGTAAAAACTCGGTTGTATAATCGGATGTGAAAACAGTGGATGAATGATAGTTTAATCACATATATTGAAAAATATTTATTTGATAAAATAGATAATGAAGTTACTATATAAAACAGTGGATGAATGATAGTTTAATCATGGATGAAGCAAAATTCAAAGCAATGCATCTCCAAATCGAAGCATTCAAGCATGTTGGAAGAACTGAAAACCAAATGGCCTATGAAATCGCACAGAAAGCATGCTCTTCGGGTTCTCAGCAAGTTGGAGAGTTTATTACCCTTCGTGGCTTTTACCTTTTATTTCTTCTGATATTTTAGTTTCTATTTAATACTTGCATTCCTTTCTTTTTTAAAAAAGTAAATTATAGTTCATTTCATTTATCAATTCTCTGTAAGTTGTTCAATTTCATTATATATATTATTATTAAAATATATTTTTTAAAATTTGAATTGGCCTCTTTATAATTGTTAGTGGCCCGCTACCAAAAAATTTCTCCCTCAAGTTTATGGGTGGTTACGTGGTTGGTTTTAAAATCATTTTTCCATCTTATTCTTCTCGTTGGAAGAAGAATTTACAAAGAGAATTTTTACAGAAAATTTAAGGTCTCTGGCCCAACAAAGAAGCATGTGTTTTTCATCAAGTCACAGATTAAAACATTGGATAGACTAGCAACTGTGTGATCTTTTTAAATTGATTTTCAAATTTGATTGTTATGGCCGGAGGTATGTAATCTTTAATTTTTATGTATCAAAGCCAGGTTAATTATTCTTATGTTTTTAAGATATTTTACTATTTTTAATTTATTGAAATGACATCATTATTTGTAATTGAATATAAAATTTAAATTAATTTTCTCCACATAGAAAAATTATTTTTATTTTTATATTGGATTAAAATGAGACAATATTTGGTTTATTACGATAAGAATGTATATATTTTTGGGAATTTTAGTAGCCCACAACCCTAAAATATATTTTTGGTATAATAAATATTAGTCTCATGTTGAAATATATTTGAATGTTATAATTTTTGCCTACGTAAATTATAAAATTCAATTATTTGATTATTGAATTAGTTTACATGGGTAGATTTTACATACTTTATTTACTTCATTACAGTTCGTAAGCTTGTGTTTATTTATTCGTAAGCTTGTGTTTATTTATTTATTTTGCAGTTCAATCTTTAGTTCTTTCTAATTCTGAATCATCTCGTATCCCATTTATAAGTGGTGATGATTTTAAGGACTGGAAAGAGAAAGTTCTCTTTACATTAGGGTGCATGGACCTTGACTTGACATTACGTATTGATGAACCACCAATATCTATAGAATTAAGTACCCAAAATGAGAAAGCAGCATATGGACCTTTTAAAATTTCATATAACACACATAAGGAAAAATGGTCAATCAATGAATTTTTGACCTTGTGTGTTCAAGAAGAAGGAAGGTTAAAACAGAAAAAGGTTGAATGTGCACATGTGGCAACTCATGGTAAGAAAGTTGTCAACAAGGGGAAAGGAAAGACATCTCTTAATCAAGTTAATAAGGGTGCATTCATGTGTTTTTCTGCAAAAAGAAGGGACACATGAAGAAAGATTGCCCAAAATACATAAAGTGGCTTGAAAAGAATGGTACTCTCATCTCTTATGTTTATTATGAATCTAATATGTGTGAAATTTCTCATAATACATGGTGGATTGACTTTGGTTCTACAATTCATATTGCTAATACCATGCAGGGCTTCCTAAGCCAATGAAAACCAACGCAAAGTGAATCTCTCATCTATTCAGGCAACAAGATGAGCTCACATGTGGAAGCTGTTGGAACCTGTCATGTTGTTCTATCTACTAGTTTTGTTTTGGACCTTGAAAAAACGTTTCATATTCCTACATTTTCCAAAAAACTAATATGAGTTTCTAAACTTTTACCTTGTGAATATGTCCTTAACTTTTGTGGTAGTTCGTTTAATCTTTTCAAAGACAATGTTGTTGTTGGTTATGGTTCTTTATTTAATGGTCTTTTCAAACTTCACTTAAATTCTACCTTCGATTACAACCTTATGGCTATGTGTTACAAGGGCGAATTTCGGAATATAAGTGCCTTGGTGGACTGGACCAAGGCCATGAGCAACGACAGTGATGATGGATCAGCATGTGACGAAATTGGTGATCGAAGCCAAGGTTGCACGATATTTCAGGCATGCAGGGTATAAGTTGCAGACACTGGGCGTAGGTGGACATTCAGAGGAGTATCGAAGATCGTTTTCGAATATGCATAGTTGGTCCACTTCGCTTACGGGAGACTAACATCGGGAGTGGGTGAGTAGTGAGCACACGAGAGCATGTGCATGACATCGAGATAACATGTGCGATATGCAGATGGGCGGCTGGAGAATGGCTAGCGGCCCAAGACATGTGGGTAGCATGTGGTCAAACGGGTGGACAAATGGTCGATGCGTGTAGGCGGGCACGCACGGTTGTCCGAGGCTCATGCAAGCGAGCGGACATGCATAGGTGAACACATGTTAGGCCGAACACGCAGGCAGATGTCTAAGGAGGCAGACACGCGTAGGTGGGCGCGAGCCCCGCAAGCGCGACATGGTAAGCGCACGCAGGTGCGCACGCGCCCTAGGCAGGCGGGTGGCTCGGCGCACACGAGTGGCGAGCGACCAAGAGGACATGCGCGCGCACACAGTGAGCGCAAATGCGCGCAGATTGGCCTGGACTCTTGTAGGTGGTCACAAGGCTATGGGGCGTTTTTATACAAGGCGTGGTGGACTTAGCACTTCCTACTTTGAAGCTTGTCATGGGAACTAAATTTAGGAATACCAAAATTTAGCCATACTATATTTAGGGGAAGTAGTGGAGTAGCGATTTACACTCCAACCCCCAAGGTAGTGGGAAGTCATCCAAAGACTTTTAGTACACTCCAAGTAATGCTAAACTTGGGATGTCTAATTTTAGTAACCTGTTGCATATATAAGGGATAGCTTGAGTATTATCCACTCATTATTACACACATTGTAGTTCCTTGTCGTGGAAGCAAATAAAGTTGAGGTAAGAAAATTGGGGCGTTGCCCCCTACAATGGTGTGTGTTATGTTGTTCTTTGATATATTCTGCATTCTTCTATTGTGTCTGGATCCTGGGTATAAATGTGTTAGGCTGTACTAAGGCAATGTCCTTAGGCCGCACAAGGCGAAAAAAGTTATGGGGATTTTAGCATTGTGACACTATGCATGGTAATTTCGGTTTAAAGCGAAATGTTATGAATGAACAGTCTCCCATGTTAAATCATAAGAGATTAGGTCATATCTCCATTTAGAGAATTAAGAGATTAGTAAATGATAGAATCCTTGAGACTCTTGACTTTACTAATTTTGGTGCTTGTGGGGATTGCAATTAAGGGAAAGCAGACTAACAAGACCAAAAAATGTGCGAAAAGGAGTTTTAAACTATTAGAAATACTTCACATTGATATATGTGCCCCTCCAGAAGTATGCTTAAATGGTCAGAAATATCTAATTATCTTTATTGATGACTACTAACGTTATATGTATCTCTTTCTGCTTTATAATAAGGGTGAAGCACTAAATGCTTTTAAGGTCTACAAAGTAGAAGTTGAGAAATAATTAGGAAAACAAATCAAGATTGTGAGATCAGATACAGATGGTGAATATTATGGTAGATACATGGGATCTGGACAAATGCCCAGTCCATTTGCAAGGTTTCTTAAGGAACAATGGTATTGTTGCAGAATATACAATGCTTGGCTCACCACAACAAAATGGTGTAGCTGAAAGGCAAAACCGAACATTAATGAACATGGTAAGGAGTATGATTAGTAACTCTAGTGTACCATTGTCATTGTGGAGTGAAGCTCTTAAAACAGTTAGGTATGTATCAAATAGAGTTCCAACCAAGGCAGTTCCTAAAACACCTTTTGAGTTATGGAAGGGTTGGAAACCTAGTTTAAGACATTTACCTACATGGAGTTGTCCAGTTGAAATTAGAGTATATAATCCACGTGAGAAGAAATTAGACTCACGAACAATCAGTGGTCATTTCATTGGCTATGTAGAAGGGTCTAAGGGCTTTAGGTTTTATTGTCCATCCAATGCAAGTATAATAGTAGAATCACGAAATGCAAGGTTTTTAGAAAATGACGAGATCGGTAGGAGTAGTCAACCTCGAAATTTACTTTTTAAGGAAATTCAAGAAACACGATCCATTCCTGATTCATCAAATAAAGTTGTGGTTGTTCAAGATAATCATCAAGAATTATAAAATTTTGAACAACTACTTAATGATGAAACTGACAATATTGATATTGTTTATATAGATGATGTTAGCCAAAATTCTCCAAGAGAGGATGTTGATGTAACATTAAGAAGATCTACAACAATAAGAAAGTCTGCTATTCCATTTGACTATGTAGTGTATTTACAAGAATCTAATATTGACTTTGGTGCTGAGGATGACCCCATCACGTTTTCACAAGCTATGAGTGGAAACAAATTCACATTATAGTATGATGTTATGGACGATGAGATGAAATTTATGGCTAGTAATCAAGTTTAGGATCTTGTCGATTTGCCCGAAGGTTTAAAGGCCATTAGTTGTAAATGGGTCTTTAAAATAACCAAAAGAGATTCTACCGGCAATGTTGAAAAATATAAAGCAAGACTTGTAGCAAAAATGTTCACTCAACAAGAAGGAGTTGATTATCATAAACTCTTCTCTCCAGTTTCAAAGAATGACTCATTTAGGATAATCATGGCATCAGTAGCTCATCTTGATTTAGAACTACATCAAATGGATGTGAAAACAACCTTCCTAAATGGAGATTTAGAGGAAGAGGTATATATGAAACAACCTGAAGGCTTCACCTCAAGTGAAAATAGTCACTTGGTATGTAAACTTAAAAGGTCTACATATATATGGGTTAAAGCAAGCCTCCCACCAATAGAATTTAAAGTTCTATGATGTCATTACTTCATTTGATTTTGAAGAAAACATTATGGATCAGTGTATGTACCATAAGGTTGGTGGGAGCGAAATAATTTTCTTAATCCTATATATAGATGACATCTTGCTTGCTTCAAGTGATTTTGGCTTACTCTATGAAGTGAAACAGTTTCTCTCAAGAACTTTTGATATGAAAGATATGAGAAAAGCTTCTTATGTCATTGGCATAAAAATTAAAAGAGATAGAGCTTAAAGGCTATTAAGACTGTCGCAAGAAACCTATATCAATAAAGTTCTTGAAAGATTCCGTATGAAATACTATTCATCTGGTTTGACGCCTATAATTAATGGTGACAAATTTAATTTGATTCAATGCCCAATGAATGACCTTGAAAGGGAACATATGAAAAACATTCCTTATGCTTCTGCAGTAGGAACCTTGATGTATGCTCAAGTTTGTACTAGACCTGATATAGCATATAGGCCGTCAGTTCGTCGAAAAAAATTCTGTACATTCAATACGAATGTCATTAGTCAAGAGAAACGAATAAAAAACGTACTGTAACAAAAAAATGAGGCATTTAGTGGTACGTACAGCCAAGACGATGTCTCACGTGGTGAACCTGCGAGAACATAGGTCAGGACGCTGTTCCAGCTTCTTTCGCACGAACATGACCAGTGAATCAACGACCTACGTGTATTACCGTCATATTACAACCAATAGACACCAAAACAAAAAAAGGAATTATTATCAAACATCATTCTAAGCATATGTACCTCATTCGTGCACCAGTTGTTCGGCTGAAGTTGGTCACGAAACCATGCTTCCCTCTGTACGCATAAGGTGTCTTTCGGGTCGAATGGTTTTCTACGTAGTCTTCAATCCATTTTTTGAATTTTTCCTCCTCTGTGGCTGGGAGATCTGGAACTGGATTGTACTCGATTACCCTCTTTCGCTTCCCGCCAACTTTAACTTCGTACGATCCTCGAAGTTTCCATGGTACTTTCTTTTCTCGTTCTCCACGACGAGGGTTTGGACACGTGATTGGCTGTGATAACACACATACCTCGTCGTCGTCCACACGTGACTGGCATTGTGATTTCTCTTGCAATTGTGTTTCCTCGGGTGCCTGCGACTGAGATTCCTTGGTCGCTTATGACCCGGATACGATATCCGGGTCAGTGTCGGTGTCTGATGAATCATGAAGAATTTGTACCTGAAAGTATGTTATCATTAGAACGACGTCAAAGTTACCCAAAATAAAATAAGGTAGTGAGCAGCAGTTCAGATACCTGTATCGATGACTGGTACTGAATGACATCGGACTCAACAACTCCCACATGCTTTGATGTACCAATGTCCGTACTCTGAACGTCCTTTGGATGAACATGAGGCGTTCCTAAATGTACATCTCCCTCAAGGTCCACGGCTTGTTCGGTGCAAACCGCACCAGTGTCGACGTATGCTACCTCATGGTCGATAGCTTTTTCATTGCCAACTGCACTAGTGTCGACATCTGCTACATCAAGGTCCACTGGTTCCTTCTGGACATTTTGCACAATTGCGTCGTCATGGACATCGGACGCACCATCCCCACGTCCATCGCCCGCTGCATCTCCACGTCCGTCACCTTCAGGATAACTGTCTGTTGCATCCCATATGAGTATACCATCCATCACCCGCACTTCCCGCTCCACCAGCATCGTCACCTCCCTTACCTCTTCGCATGTCGGCCGGGTCGACTGGTTGACCCTGTACGTAAAATGACATATTGCATGAGGGCGATGGTGAAAACGAAATATAATACGAACTTAATTAATAAAAACTAACCTTGGCAATCTGTCTCAAATACTTGTGTATGGATTTCAACTCACCTTCTAGTCTTTCTCCATAGCGCTCATACGCGTGTCCAAACTTCTCAGCCGCCTGAACACTTTCTTGTTACTCTTCTTTTTATTTTTATCTTTCTTCTTTGTGCCCTCTCCGTCCTGTGTATCATGGACGACAGCATCAGTGGGAGCACCAACATTGGTAGGTGGACGTTCAATATTTTGTCTTGACCCCCGCATGCAATCTCTGAAGGTTCGGGGACTTCTTCATCCATTTCCACCTCATCTGATGCTGGTGGCTCGCATACCCTGTTCAAAAACGTCTTCTCCGCTTCAGTCAATTCTAAGCTCCTGATTGTGGCCTGCACAAAAAATGATATTAATACAATACAGTTCAAAATCAAGTAAAATTCAAGGGTGTAACTTACTGTTGTAGACCGAAAGATGTCCCTCTCCAGCACGACCCATCCTGTCGAGTGACTGCACCTCCACCGGAGCATACGGGGATGACATTGTCACTAATCTTCCTAGCAACTCGTCCAGTCATAGAAGATATAATCTCGTACCCCCACACCTGTACAAATTTCAAAGCATGTTAATAACAATTACTAGGTCCAAATTACTGTGCAGGTTAACATATATTTATTTACCTGGAATACCCACGGGAAACCGTATAGACTATACGATTTTCTCAACCTCCCCTCCTCTGTCTTCTTCGCCAATGCTCGCTGCAGACTTCTTATTGTCTTCTCGAATGATAGCTGTCCCCAATCATGGTTGGGGCATACTTCCCAATCATCTACTGTTCCAAGCAGACTACTGTCGTACTTTATGCTTCGCTCCCAGCCGTAAAGTACAAATTCAGCTAAGTATACGATTGATACCTTCACCGCATCCCAATCATTCTCAAAACGCATAACTTCGTACGTTTTCTCAAATTCACCCAAGCTTAGGTCAACTTTATTATCAAAGTACAAAGCCTTAAGCCTAACGGGAAAGGTGTTCTTCCTAACGAGAGATCTCGAATATTTTAGTCCGCTAATTATGTCGAATTCTCTCCGACCAAAGGACATCTTACTCCCAAATAAGTTTAAGCTAATGGTGTCCGGGCGACTCTCATTCACCTCCCTAAGCAGCAAACTATGGATTAGTGGTCCGTTAAAGACGAGGTCAACATCAAGCAGATGACCAACTACAGTCTTCCTAAATAGACGCATCTGACGGGGGGTAAGTTTCTTTTTAATGGCCTCGACTATCTTCGTTAAGTGCGATAAACAGGTCAGTTGGGACGAGGCATACAGGAAGGACCTTCAATACCATTTCCATTTCCTATAAGTAAATACAAACAAACATGTACACTCAGATTAAATCAAACAAAGTACACATTAAAATATACGAAGAGAAATGTACAATATACAGAAATTTGAAAGCTATTCCAGGGTTTTTTGTGCTCTCTGTTAATTTTCTCGGGCTCGACCTCGGGTGAGGTTTAGCCCGAGGTAATTGAATCATGCTCAACCTCGAGGCTCAACCTCTTTCATATACCTCGATGCTCAACCTCGAGGCTTAACCTCAAGGTTGAGCCCGAGGTAATTGGAATAGGCTCAACCTCGAGGCTCAACTTCGAGGTTCAGCCTCTTTCATATACCTCGAGGCTCAACCTCGGGTTGAGCCCGAGGTAATTAACAGATAACAAAAAACCCTCCTAAACCCTAAACCACGCTCGAGGTTATTCCCACTTCGACCAAGGTAGAGTCTTCTTTAACCTCCCATCACCTCAACCTCCGACATTTCAATAGACATTCCACCACACCACAACACAGAAGAACCACAGAGAAAGCAACAGATCAATAGCAAATACAGAAAGAAGATTTCGTTTCCAAAAAATGAAATCCAAGTCGAAATCGAGCAACAACTAAACTATGTTAAGAAAAAAATTAACTTCGGGTTAGTTTCTCAGACGCAATAAATCGACAGGTAAGCTTCAATTAACTTCTCTGACTCAATAAAAAACGAAGCCCTAATCTTCGCAATCGAGCAACAACTAAACTACGTTAAGAAATCAAACTAACCTCGAAGTTTAAATCTCCAAATTAACTTTCTTGCAAGACGAATTAGCAATGGGAGAACGGAGAAAGAAAGTTCAGACGAAGAAGAAAGGGAAGCTCGAATGGAGAAGACGAAGAAAACGAAACACAGACGAACGGAGGAGATGAGAAAGAAAGTGAAACAGTTTCTTTTTTTGAATCGAGGAATACTAATGTAATTTTACTTCCATTTAAATTCAATAAAATATTAAAGTGAGTTATTTGAGCTCAACTAACGGGGTGGGTTATTTCTGCATTTCAGAAGCTTTTGTTGGATTATTTGAGTCAATTTTCCCATGATATTGCCGGAAAATGAGATTTCTAAATTTAATTTGAGGAAGTCGCACAATTTGATTCAATCCAGTAGGAGAGAGAAATTCATTCCCATCCCATGAAAGTAAACATAGCTTAAACTCAATTCAACGACGGTTAATGATTTTTTTTAAACCATCGAATAGGTGCCCTATCAAAACATTGATTCAAAGAGAGTAAATTTAAATCCGAAGCGATGAACCGAACCTAACATAACCCGAGATGGATGATAGAGTCTATTCAAAACAATCGGTGGAAAGCTACGCAACGTGGAAGTATGATGAATTTCTCCATTTTCCCCTATGAACTTATAAAATTTGAATTTCTCACACAGCCTCTCCTCTTATACCCATCACAAGTAATCATTCTGAACGGTGCCCATGTTCATCCGCTTGCCCTCCTCCTACCGGCCATTCTTCAGTGTATGATGCTCCACTCTCCCTTCGAATCTCTGCTTTATTGCTGTTATTGTTAGTTTTTGAATTCTTTTGCTTTGACTTCATTGTTCGTTGCGTTCCTCATGAATCTGTGATGGGTTTATGGGATTGAGAATAATTTTTGTTCCTATTGTTGAAAGATATTTGACGAATTGGATCATGATAAGCTGGGTTCCATTTGTTTGAATTTCCTTATATTTGGGCCTTTGTGATGCTGTCTTCTTGGGTTGACTTTGCAACGTATTTCCTGAATTGGGTTTCAATGCTTATTATTTGAGAATGGGATATTGGATTATGGTTAAATTACCAATTTGGTCCGATGTTGGGACAAAGTAGGTTGATGGGGTTTTGAAAGTTTCAATTTGATCCCATAGGTTGGACTTAGTTTCAATTTGGTCTCTATAGTTTCAGAAGCTTCATGTGGTCTTAGGCTTAGTTTCAAACTTGGTTAAATCTCACCAACTGTCCCTAAATTTGAATTAGCCACTCGAAAAATCTTCACCTATTTTCTTTTTATTTTTTACTCAATCTTAAATCCTAATACGGCACAGTTACTTGAAAGAAAACTGCCATATGGAAGAAATTTGTCAAGGTGGTAATTGCATAGACGATTTGTGAAGTTTGACTAAATCACAAGAACCTAATTAAAACTTTTAAAACTATAGGGATTGAATAGAAATTAAACCCAAATTATAGACACCGCATTGAAAAATTTCCCAAACATTTTGAACCAAATTTGTTATTTAACCTGAATAAGTGGTAGAATTGAAGAAAAATGTAGAAGGGGTGCCCTGCTATCTGATAATAATTGGGTAGCATTCTCTAAGGCAGCTGTAGAATTAGGTTTCTAGTGCTGGAAATATTAAAATCAGTCCACATATTTTCAGAATTCGTATTTGTTTAAGTATCTCGTCAAAGTAAATTTTTTTTTTTGTCTTGGCTGCTGCCTCTTCTTGTTCTTACTAATTGTACTGTGTCAAATGAAAGAATGCATCTCACTTTAGTTTTGTGTGTATTAAGAGTTTTGTGATGTTCTAATTTAAAATATGCCGTGTTAGAGACTCAGCCAACTTCTATGTTCCTTATAGGCCTCCTATTGTGAAAGTGTATGGTAGGAAAAAGGGGGAGGGCGGGTGAGGTTTGTTCTGTGAGTAAGGGAGAGGGATTTGTTGTGGGTGGGGCCCATTTAGTTTAGTTTGTTAGAGGGATATGAGAGGGATGCGTTTGTGAATATGGTTAAGTGCGATAGTGAGAGGGTAGCAGGGCACTTACCTGGACCGGGTGTTTGGGCGATCAGCAAGTTCCATGGCTTGGTTAGTGATCGCCATTGCACTTTGGAGGGGTGCTCGCCTAAGGTCTGTCCAACGTGGCAGAGCCTACGTCATAATTTGTGGTAGAGGGGGCCTGAGTCCGCGCAGCCCCTATAAAAAGAAGAGAGGCAGCTCATGCATCTTTTTATCATTTTGTGGATATTTGGTATTAGGGAGAATAGGGAGCTCTTGAACTCTCCCTGGCCAGTATCTTTTCTTTAGTAAAAGGCGAAAGAATAGTTCGCTGTGTGCCTATCCCACAGCTCCGTTGGCCAGTATCTTTTCTTTTGAACATAAATAATAGAAGAGTTTCTATCAGTTCATTGGTGAATTGTTTTTGAGCTTTGGATAGTGAGTTGGTGATCCCTTTTCCTTGCTGGCCTTAAAACTTCTCTTTAAAACTCCAGCTGAAATACATGAATGGAGTGGAATGCTTTATTGTGCTATGCTTGAAAAAACTTCATCGACATTTTTGTTTATATTAAAATCAAATCAATAAAATGTTTGATGTTTGAATTTTATTGCAGGATTATGCCTATGTTTCTTTGAATAAGAAGTTGCAATACGATGCTTGGATGTTATTATAGGATTTTGTCCTGAGTTTTTGAATTAGAATTTCTAATAACACTGGTATTATCGGTAAGATGTAGAAATATGTTTTTAATCCTAATCTAATACCTAGAATTTCATCATATAATCCATAAACTTTAAAATATTTTGTTTAGCCATCAATTTTGCATAAAAAATAATTTTAGTTCTTACCATTAATTTTTCATTAGCTTGTTAAGAAGACCTAAATTTACTTGGAGACCCGACACGTAAACTGAATATATATGGCTTCTAATAATGGTCCAAAGTCCATATAGACATCTATTGACGAGGTATATAAACAAAAGATGTACCTAGGTGAGGTTTCTGTTAAAGAATCTATTAAAAAATAAATTAAAAACAAGGTCCCATCCCATCTGTTTATGGTTTTTTCTTTTGTGATAATCGGGAGTTGGAGCTTTGCTCCCTTATACCCGAGGACGTCCACGCCTGCCTCAAGGCTCGGACCCGAGAAACATCAAAGATTTTTGGTATTGAGCTCACTTGAAGTTTTGAACTTAAGACCTCTAAACCAGTATAACCAAGAGATCCCCTGACAACCCCCAAGCCTCACCAACATGGCCGCCCCTTGGGGAGCTACATCTATTTATGTTCTTACCTTTTCATACCTCCCCCAATCTTCTCATAATTTGCTAGTGTAGTGAAGTTTCCTTTCCATTTGTTTTGCTTTTTTTATTTTTATTTTTTATTTATTAATATTTTTTCCCCATCTTTTTTGAACGTGTAGTCTTCCTCAACCACAAGGAAGGTAATCGAAAACATCATGGGAGGCAAGTGAGATTCGGTTCCATTAGACATTTGAAATTTCAATGTTTTAAATTTCACTAATTAATCGTATTCAATCAATGACTTGATCATTTATTTTGTCATAAACAACAATAGATGTTGTTCAATCTAGAGGACAATGTTGGCGAGTGCTTAAAAAGGGAGGATGGTTGATGTCTCTTTATTGTTCCTCAAGGAATTTTCAAACGTCACGTAAAATTTCAGTTAGTTCCTCATCAATCAATGGAGAAAAACCTCACCAAAACTTCTTGAAGGACAAGAAGCTCATTCCAGATTCAGATCCCCCTAGCACAAAGGATGTTGATCTTTTATATAACTTTCTTGATCAAAGGTTACTTTACATACCTTTACCAGTATCTTAATATTTTTTTCATCAATAACTATTCTTGGTGGTAAATCCTTAGTATTATCGTGCTATTATGCATTCTGCAGTTCCAAGCTTGTGGTATTGACAGGAGCTGGAATAAGTACAGAATGTGGAATTCCTGATTATAGAAGGTTTTGTTTTGCCTTCCTTCCCTCATACTAATATTCCAAAGTCCACATTTTTTAAAATCTTGATTTGTTTTAATGATGAGATGATGAGGAACATTGATGTTCTAGAGTTAGATGTCTGTAGAAATGCTCGTCCACTTTATTTCTAAATCACAGTCCAGCCCTAATGTGTGTTCATGTGCGGGTTTGATACATAAAAGGAAGATTTCAGGCATATTACAGTCTAGAGACTTTTGTTGATTACTCTATATGGTTTTGGAGTTTTTCAATTGATCCTAGCTATAACCTATTTGGTTGTTCAATTTTGATTACTTCTATTAATTCTTTCTGTATCGTGTCATGACTTCTTGATTATTAAGGTTCCATTTGATAACCATTTTGTTTTTAATTTTGTTTTTTTTTTTTTTAAATTAAGCTTAGGAACAATACTTTTTATGTGTTACTTTGTTTTGTTATATAGTTTTTATAAACATTTTCAAATTTTGAAAAGAAAAAGTAGTTTTCAAGAAGTGGTTTTTTATTTTTGAAATTATGCTAAGAATTTAAATATGTTTTCAAGAGAGGTCGGAAAGTGGCTCTTCCAATTGACATCAAGGCCCTTCTCTCGTACGTTTTTGTGGGGAACCCCTTCAAGAAAGAAAAGGAGATCCTTTGGAAGCACATAATTAGGGCCTTTTTGTGGACCACTTGGAATGAAAGGAATCATAGGCTCTTCACCGACAAAGAGGTTCCCTTTGCTAGAGTCTTTGATAACATCATATTCCATGCTATCATTTGGTGTAAATTATCACCCCTCTTCTACTCTTATAGTTTTGATTCACTTTTGACCAATTGGAGAAGTTTCTTGTAGCTCCTTTGATTTGCGAGGTTTATACCTCTCCAACATCTTCTAATTTCACTCGTCAATGAAATTGTTTCTTACCCAAAAAAAAAAGGCGGTAAACTTACTTATGAAATTTAATAAAAACAAGCATAATTTTTAAAATAGAAAATTTAAAACGAAATAGTTATCAAACGAGCTTTTCATTGATTCTTACCTTTATTTCTACTCTAATTCATTTACAAACTGCAGTGCCATTCAGCATTTCAGGATTAATACCTAGAGACGGCATCTTCCTGCCCAGTTTCCCTATGCGAACAACATTTACTAATATTTTCTCTGTTCTCCGTTTTTCCTCTACATTCACAACATCAATACCCTTTCTATTAATTCAATGGAAAAGTCTTCTAGTTTTGAACAAATTTGATGAATATGAATACTGGCAAGTAAATTCATGTGTACACGTGCTTGTGTGTCATGGAGTTAGCATCTAGTCAAACCAAACTTTTATATACATAGATTGTCAATTTCCAATATTGTATTTAGTATTTGCTGTCCTCAAGACTTCTGTTAATTTATTTCTGCCTTCTTAGACTGGCATTGCCTTGATTTGCAGATTAAAGTTTCTTAGTTGATGAATATGCTTTGCATTATTTGGGTTTTGGTCATAATGTCATCATGTAATCTTTCTTTCTTTTTTATTCCATGTTTAAAGACATACGCACCCGATTTTATTTTCTAATGCTAAAGTTTCTCTATGCTGCAGCCCAAATGGAGCTTATAGTTCTGGTTTCAAACCAATTACACATCAGGTGATCTGAAGGCACGTGTCATACCTTCTTTTTGCATTGTTACAATGATTGGCTTAACATTTTGAATCTTTGATATAAAAATACTGATAGTAACATAACAGATATTTTATCTGCATTTTAAAATTAGATAATCAATGTTGTAATTAAAGAGATGGTAAATTTTGGATATTCGATATGGTAATCTTAGATCATGGTTGATAATATAGAATCACGTAAGGTTTCAAATATTCAAATTCATGTGATAACAAGCAATAGAATTCATTTGAAACCCGTTAGGATTTGAAATCACTCAAAATCTTGGTCAAACAAATGTCAGGTAATTAACTTTAAAAGTACACACCAATCTTGAATCCCTCAACAGGACTGACATCCAAACTTTTAGGTAGAGGTTGCTTAAACAATTAGCCAACACCATGGTCCGTGGAAAAAAAGGGAAAAATAATTTTCTCTAGTGAGTAGTATTTTAATTCTAGGCTTAGATTTAATTGTGGAATTTTGACAGAGAAGTTAGTACAACTCCACCAAACTCCTGTATGCAACTCCACCGAACTCTTGGGCCTTTCTGCTTTATTCCATTCTGAAGAAGCTCTAATCCACTTTGTTATGAGCTTTCACGAGGTCTTGCTTAATAACCATACCTCTTTTTGCTCCAATTATCAACCATGTCATTAGCAACTAGAATAGAATCAATAACCCTGCAAGTGTAGAGCTTGGTAAAGAGCTATGGTAGATGTGAGAATTCAAACAGAAAAATGTCAGCCGCATTAATTTGTTTTTCCCCCTCTCTGAAAGACAATGAGACAGTGAGGATACTTTCTAAGAACGTCATCTTTCAGCATCCTCATATTTATTTAGTATATAACTATGAGAAGAGTTTTAGTTTGGAGTCATGACAAAGTTCACCTTTGTTATGTACTATCAAGTTTAATGGTTTGGTTTTCTTGGAAGCAGGAGTTCGTTCGTTCACTCCGGACTCGTCGTCGATATTGGGCAAGGAGTTATGCAGGGTGGAGACGTTTTACAGCAGCAAAGCCTGGCCCTGCGCATTTATCTCTAGCATCTCTAGAAAAAGTAGGCCGAATTAACTTACTGGTCACTCAAAATGTTGATAGGTGATGAGATAGCTATCCCTGATTCTTAATATGATGAACTTTGAAATGTATTTAAGTTGAAGAAGTTTAATGGGACTGAAACTTTTATTATCTCATTCCAGGTTGCACCATCGCGCTGGTAGTAATCCACTTGAATTACACGGAACTGTTTATTCTGTAATTTGTTTAGAGTGTGGCTTTTCCATTTGTAGGAATTCATTTCAGGAACAAGTGAAAGCTCTCAACCCAAAGGTTTGTTTTTGTCCTATTTGTTGTTCTTGGGGTGATGAACATCTGATTTAATTTTATTTCCAACCCGAAGGTACGGAAATACATGTTTGCTAATCTTGTTTGACTTGAATAATGAGGGTGAGTTTGGGATGGCTTTTTCATGGGTGAAAATAATGCTTTTAGGCAGTTAAAAAAAAATTCTAAATTTTTTTAGTGTTTGGGCATACAACCAAACTGATTTTGAAAATTTTAAAAACATTTAAAAAATACTTAATTAATGCTTATTCTAAGAAGTGCTTAGAGGAGGAGTGCTTCACTTAAAAACACTTCTCTAAAAATACATCCCAAAGTCACTATTATTATAACATCAAAGGCTGTTTCTTCTCCTTGCTTTCCACAGTTATTTATTTGTGCCAGAGTTTTGGTTGCTCACTCCTTATTTATTTATTTATTTTGATATGAGTTCACTCCCTATTTTATATCATTCATTTTGGATTAGTGCTGGAATTTTGTGGATTATGATCGGAATCTGGTTGAGATCTCAGCAAGTATATTTTGCTACAGTGGGCAGAAGCAATTGAAAGTTTGGATGATGGAAGCTCAGGGTCAGATAAGAGCTTTGGCATGAAGCAAAGGCCAGATGGTGATATTGAAATTGATGAAAAATTTTGGGAGCAGGACTTCTGCATTCCTACCTGCCAAAAGTGCAATGGAGTGCTCAAACCTGATGTAATATTCTTGCTTTCACTATTTGATACATTTCCGCTTATTTGCTTCAGATGCATGTATATTTGTTTAATCCTTTCGATGTAAGCCACTTTGACGATGCTGAGACAAGTGAAATACTTACTGGAATCATTTGAGTTATTTGCTGTGGACAATCTCAAGTGTTTGGATAGCTGCTGATTATATGTAGAGAGATGCCATGGAGTAAACCATGTATATAAATATTGCAACTTAGTTGTCCCTCAGAGCTGGCCTTTGCTTAGGGTCGGCGATTAGTGGAGGCGGACCTTGAATGTTATGGAACGAGTGAGACCTCTTGAGTACCTGGTTATAAAGGAATATATTGGGACTTAGTTCGGCACTTGTATTGGCCCATCTGCGAAATCTCTTTCTTTGCAATACTAGGAAGATCTCAATAAATCTTTTATAGGCAGGAGAACTGGATCTCCTGGATAAAAATCCATATCAGCTATATCATCCATGTAAAAAGGAATCTATATCAACTATATCGCCATCAGTGATACTGCATCGTTTACTTGAGAGTATATGTACGTTTACTTGAGAGTACATGTGTAGAGTATTATTGGAAAATAGAGCCTTTCATGTTCTTGTTTAGTAAATGGTTGAAGATCTGTTATTTCTATAATGGTATATTCATATCATTCAATTACTTGCTAATATTTTGTGTCCCCCCCATTAATTTGAAGGTCGTATTCTTTGGTGATAATGTCCCAAAGGATAGAGCTACTAAGGCGATGGATGCTGCTAGAAATTGTGATGCTTTCCTTGTATTAGGGTCATCTGTGATGACCATGTCTGCTTATCGGCTTGTGAGGTGCTTTCTTTGCTTCTCTATTTTGAATGTTTCAGTAGTTGTAATTCTAATATTTGGGAATTAGCATTTCAAGTATCCATCTTTTTATTGAGTGCGATGGAATATAAATTCAATAGAAATTATCTTCGCTAGGCTGAGTGGTTGTTTTGATAGTGCTAGTCTTGGAGTTTCCAAGAACCATGGAGGGTTCGATTCGAACGCCTCGCTCTTTTGTTTGGTGAATCGATTTGCTTTTTAATTTATACAGTAGAATGAGAGTTGTTTCTTTACTTTATTTATTTTGCTTGGTATCATAAAAGTGAGTGGCCGCTAGAGCTCTCCTTTAGTGCATTTGGTTAGAAAGGAATCTTCTTACCTTTGAAGTTAAGGTTTCTACTTTTAATTTTTTTTTTTTTTTTTTTTTAAGAAATAAAACTTTCATTATCAAAGAGAAGGAATACAAAAAAGGAGATGAGCTATCCCCGAACACCAGAAGGCTACAAAAAGGAAAGCCAATTGGTGAAGATTTGAGATACTCCAAACCCAGTTATAAAAGAATCATAGGAAATTCTTTTCTAACTATTGTCTTTCCATGATTGTAAACAACTGGAAACCTTCTTTAGTTTTTTGGAGGTTTCCCTATCCCAGCTTTTAGGTTGTTCCTTCCTCTTCTTTTTTATTTATTTATTTATTTTTTATAATTCATATAGATATTTTATAAAAAATTAGAAGTGAGTGGCTTGGCTATCCTACCTAGCGGAGCCAAAGCAGAAAAAAAAAAAAATTAGCCAGAAATGAATATAAAAGAAAGGAAAAAGGAAGCCTTTCAAAACCTGATATGAATGGTGGGAATAATCTTGTCTGAATTAAGAGGTGTCATGAAAAGGATAGGTTCAAAATTACGACTGATTCAATTTACCTATTCCAAGATCCTTTGTTGTTTTAAGAAGCTGATAGAATAACTAAGTGGATGAATTTCATTTAGTAGCAAGAAAAGTGCAACATCTGGGAAATTTTATTAGATTCAGCTGCCATAAGAGTTGGTTCTTATCTTTCCTCTTGAAATTTTGAATAAAAACTCTCTCCATATTCAACTTCTGAATAATGAACCTGGTGACTAGTTCGTTCACCTAGTTCCTTGGCAATACCTAATGTGCAAATCTGAGCTCTTGGCCAAAAATAAGACATGGGTTACTAAGAATATACATTAACAGTCCATGTGTTTGGGATTTAGGAATGTTTAAACTATGAATTTAGTCCTTATGGATTGGATTTAATTTCATATTGGTTCCTAGTTTTACAAGTTTTAGTTTAGTCCAAATGGTTTGAGTTTCAATTTGGTCCCTAGGGTTTTAGAAGCTCCAATTTGTTCTATATAGTTTGGTTAAATCTCACAAATCATCCTTAAACCAATTTCCTTTCTTTTTTACTCGACCTTGAACTGTCACATATTTGTATGGTAACAGCAAGGAGATTTGTGAGTTATGACTAAACCATGGGAACTAAACTAAAACTTTTAAAGCCACAAGGACCAAATTGAAACTAAAACCTCAATCATGGGGACTAAATTGAAACTTTAAAAATCACAAAATCCCATTTGAAACTATATGCAAAACATAGGAGCAAATTCGTAATTTAACCATCCATTCATTCCCATAAGCAAGAATGTTAAGAATATATCAAACAACTAAAGAGTTATAATCTTTTTGATCAAGTCAAGTTTGGGTCGTGTTCCGTGTTCGGAGCTGCTCTAACTTTTGGTATTGAATCTTCCAGAGTGGCTCACGAGGCAGGTGCTGCTACTGGAATTGTAAATGTAGGTGTGACAAGAGCCGATGACTTTGTATCACTGAAAATCAATGCTCGCTTGGGTGAGGTACAGTTCCCTGTATGAAGCACTGTGAAAAATGAAATCTCTGAAAAATTAAGGTTTGTGTGTGCTTGTATTGCTAATAATTTTTTTCCATTTCCTATTGGCTGTTGCTACTACAGATCATGCCCAGAGTGCTTCAAATGGGGTCCCTTAGCATCCCTGCCCTCCAATGACAACACTTCCAAAAAAAAAAAAACAGGTCTCTTCTGTTTCAATCAATAACTTTTAGTAGAGAATCTAATTTGCGACATTATGTTTGGGACATGGATTTCTTCATTGTTATATTAATAGCAAACCTGAGCTGATCTTCTTTGGTTCTTCTGACTTTCCATTTTGTTTTTGCCTTTTCTTCTCTCTGGTTTCTCTAGTTCAAGAATGTAGGGGAGAAAGGGGGAGTGGAGGGAGGAAAAATATTAAATCACACTCAAAAGCTTGGGGAGAATTAAATTGCTAGATTTTGAATACAAGACATTTGATTAAGGACTGACCCAAACCGACTGAACTAACGTCTGTGGGCCGGTCTAACTATTGGTTCGATCGGTCTCAGTTATTTCATTGTCAAAACCGATGAGTTGGTTTGTTGGTCTGGTTGAGAAACAAAAATCCAACCAACCTACAAGTTATTCAAAGAAAAAAAAAACTACTGCAGAGGGTAGATTGCAATATTCATTGTAGTCTGCAAAATCGCTTTGAGAAAACCCGTGCTTCAACCGATCTCCTTTTCCACATCAATTCCAGCCATGTACTCTATATTTACTCGTACCATGTTTCTCAAAATATTTTAGAAACGAAAATAATTGATCTAGAACGGTTTGAATATACTATTAGGAACAATATAGAACACATTAGGATCCAAATAAAGAGTTTTATTAAATACAAAACCCCAAGTCATCAAGTATTAACATCCAAAAAAGAGTCATATTAGCAACAAAAAAGGAAAGAACAATATCGTAATACTGTTTTAACAAGTCCTAATGAAATCCTTAAAGGTAGTTTATTACTTTATTTTTCAAGGTTGATTGGATCTACAAGGATACTTGATGGTCTCTACTACTTCGACGAAGGTTCTTTTTAGTAATAAAATAACTCAGGTCTCGGTAGAATTAGTTCTCTCTCAGTTAAAAGAACAAATTATGTTTTGGCTCTTAGGCTAGGACATCCCACTTTTTCTATCCCAAACAATTATTTTCAAATTTATTCAAAGGAATTGATGGTTCATCTTTCGATTGTGAGAGTTTCATTCTAGGCATCTATCTTAATTAATTAAGTAAACTACAACACAAGACAATTCAAGACATCTAGTATTCCCCTTCTTACATGTTGTACTAAAAATAACAATGTAACACAATTCACCCAATTCAACACAAGGAGCACTAGAAAGGCAACCTGGAATTTGTGAAAAATGTCGAATAATCCATAGGCGGAGACGAATTATGGTAATTTGTTCCAATCCGAGACATAAACAAAGAGAAGAATAATCTTTATAAAAAAAAAAAAAGACCCCTAAGGCCACCTACAATATACACATAAATAAATAAATGATCGGTTTTGACATGACATGGATATATCCATATATCTCTAACTTAGATTTATGAGATATAAAAATATGCCTTGCTTTTTGTACTTATTTTTGCCTAGTTGCTACAACAATGCACAAACATTGAGAACACCATAAAAGCACAATTTCCCTAGTTTTGCAAGCCAACAATGTGCGTCTACAACTTTCAATTCTCTACTTTATTAAGCATGAATTTACTTGCACCACTTGTGCATTTCTACTAATTCTTAACCCCTTTCACTATTAAAAATCAGTTTGCAATCTACAAATCATGGTATTAAATATGTCGATTAAATGTGCGTCTACATGTCGACAGTTTCATGTATACATGGATCCGATATCGACACGAGGGGTAAATCAACATTTCTATAATATTACAAAAAAAATAAAGACAAAATATGAAAAATATCGATAAACTTTCACTAATATAAACATCACTATCAAATATTTTAAACTTATTTAGAAATGATGAAATAATTATTTGTTAATTTAAATAATTTTTAAGAATTTTTAATTTTATAGCTTTACCAGAAATATATGGTCATCAACATTTTATCGATATTTTAATTGACGTTGCAATTTAAAACCTTTCTACAAATAAGGAGAAATTGCAATTTACTTGATTTTCTGTTCGTTCTTGATAAGAAGATGCGCTAGAAAAAAAAATTAGAAAAAAAAAAGCTAATAATCAGGAACTATAGCTATTTATTCGTTTCTTGTTATTTTTTAATCGAAAAAAGAAATAGAATTATGCTTGGTGAATTTTTTATTTCTTGTTCTCTAAAATATTAAATTTAAAAAATAAAAACTTTAACTGAAAACTAATTTTAATATAGATACTAAATTTTTTTATGTTATATTATTCTTTTAATATTTATTATGCATTGATAAAATAATAATTTCTTTTATGTATTTGAAAGTCTTGAAACCACTCCTACTTTAACAAACCCTGTATAAATGAAGAAATTTATTTTAGGAATTGAAATTTCTCATTATTTTCTTCTGGGTAATTTTGAAATACTATTTATCTGCATTTATGTTATATTTGCAACTAACTCTAATTTATTTTCAATTTAAGAGTATTTTTAACGCGTAGCAAAAATATTTGACATATTTGCAAATATTGCAACATTTCTTTTGTTTTGGAAATATGACAAAATTTTTAAAATCAATTTTTTTTCGTTATTTCGAGTTTGCCTTTAATATTTTCAGAAATTGAAATATCTAATATGAATTATATTGTAATCTATTTGATATTAGGTATGATAGTTGTGTTTGGCGGGTTGTCGAGGCCCTTCAAAATAATTACTGATTTTACTAAATTTATAGGAAGACCAGGTCAAATCCCAAGAGAACCAATGAATTAATTTCTCAAAGTTAAAAAAATGGGAGGTTTGTATTTAAATTTTGAAATTAAAAAAATAAACTAAAAGGAAAAGGAAAGTCAATCTTACCGAGCTTCCCATTCAAGGTGTGATTTTCATCCAATTGTAATCTTGATCATAGGTTTTATATAAAAAATCGATTTCTTGATTCAAGAAATTAGTCTACTTACTCGGAACAGCCGTGGTAAGTTTTAATTCTCTTAATTTAATTAATTTAGACCAAGCATCAAAATTAAATCTTATTAATTAATCAATTGGGCATGATAGCGTTCCATATTAATCAAAGAATAGCATTAAGGATGATGATAATGACTAAACCAAAATCAATTAATTTGAGATAGCTGCAAGTTAATTAATTTTGTCCCTTTGTTTCCTTAGAGTCTATTATGCTAGCTATGTAAACATGGAAAAACCATAAATACACACATAAGCCAACCCCTTGCTACTTATTTCAATCATTCATGACAATTACGGATCACAAACTCATGGATAGAAGTAGAACAATTAATATGAATTAAGGCGTCAATTTAATTAATATAAGCTGTTCATAAATAATAAGAACAAGAAACAAAGAATACTTGAAAAAGAAGAAATCTCTATCTAACTTAAGCCTCCCAAGCTTACAATCGGACTTGAATCACCCTTGAGTTGGAAGAATTAAAGTCTAGCCACTCATGGTGGTGGGAGAGAACTTGAATTTTGGAGAACGAGAGCCTTTAGTTGGAACTTGGATGATGGATAGGCTTCTCTATGTATAAAGATTAACTTTATCATCTTTTAAAGAAATTATCTCGAGTTCCTAACTAATTGGGAAATATCATTTTTAAAAGAAAACAAATTAAATAAAAGAATTCCTAATCAATTGAGGATTATGTTTCCTACTGTGATTATATCTCTTTATTTACAAAATATCCTAAAAATTCATAATTCTCAAATTGAAGCTTCACACCATAATAATTATGTCTGTATTTATCTGTTGAACTCTTCCCAATTTGGTGAAGTCTGCATTATCTTCTAAAATTGCGTTTTTAAATTATTATTCTTGAATATCTTCAATCTGCCACAAAATTATAAATTATAATTAAATTCCAATATTTAAAGATAATAGATTAATAAAATGTAAAATAAATATATAAAATATGGGTATCTTTTTCATCTTATCATTGGCCTTCGAATTTTAAGACACATCGACACTCCAAATTAATTACAAGAGAAAACACCCGGTGGAGACAAATGGTACTAGTTCGAACCAAAGCCGAACTAGGCGACCAGTCGAACGGTTTTGCCTACTAACCACGTAGCAGGCCAACTGTCCCCTCCACTAAGCGCGTGTCTCCCTACTTTTGTGGAATTGGAACCGTTTATTCAAATGAGGATCCTCACCACTCCAACGGTTACTTTTCTCATCCCCTATAAATACCAATTGAAATGAATGAGTTAAGGTACACAAAAACTGATTATCTTGAATTCTTATTATTTACCAAGCACAAAGACTGACAAGATCGTTGGAGTACTAACTTGTTTTTTGCAGGTTCTTAATCCTAGAGTGTTCTCGAGAATCTATTGTGACTATCGGAAATTTTTTGGTAAGAATAAGTTGCATAAAAGATATATTGAATAAGTATATCACTGATGTAACTAATATACCTAATATCAAGTATATTAGTCACACTAAATATATGAATGATACATTTCATAAGTATATAATTGATGAATCTTCTTCGAGTTGAAGAATTTTGTTCAAGTAACACTGAAGACTTCTTATCGATATATCAAGTACATAAGGGATATACTTCATTTTAGGTATATCATCATCTATATACCTAAATGAAGTATATCTCCACATTGATAAATTGATAGATCTAAACTGAAGTATATCACTAATATATCTAATATTACGTATATCAATCACGTCAAATATATGAAATGATATATTTCATAGTAAGTATATCTAATAAATCTCCTTCAAATTGAAGATTTTTGTTTAAGTAACATTTCAGATAATTTCTTATTAATATATTAAGGATATAAGCGATATTTTTATTTTAGGTATATTATTATCGATATACCTAAATGAAATACTATATCTTCATCCCTTGTATACTTAATATTATGTATATTATTATATCCCTGATATAAATAATATATATAATAAGGTATATCAATGATATAATTCATATTAAGTATTATATTCTTGATAAATCTTCTCCAAGTTGAAGATATTTTAAAGTATATTGTAGGTTTCATAACGACGTCGCTAAAAGTTTTCTTTAGCGATGCAGTCACATATTAGGGTCGCTGGTTTTCGCGAGCGGTCAAATATAGGAGTTGTCGAAACTTATACTAGTGACTTTTTATAATACTAGTAAGAAACATGTGCAATGCACATGAAATTTCATGGTTTTATTTTAAATTAATAAAATTATAAAAATTAATTAAATAGTTAAAATTTATAATATATTTGGACTCTTTTTATCTCTCATATTTATATCGTTATTCTCATTCTTCGTTGCTAACACGCTACCGTAAATCTCATCACACCCATTGATATGAATTTTTTTTTCATAAATAAAATACATCAAGTAAGAATGAACAACTTCTTAAGTATGGATAAACCACCACTCAACCCAAAAGTTTAAGTTGATGGATTGGTAAATTTAACTCATATATTGGATATCTAATGCAACTCAACACGTATCTTTTTTTAAAAAAAAAAAGTTTAACACATATCTCTAAATTTCCACCCTTCTTCATTCTTTAAAGTAACGAATAAAAGCAAAGAAAATTTTACTTCAAGATCTTATTTGAGTCCAAAAAAAAAAAAGAAAAAAGAGAGAAGGATGAGGATCAAAACCCCACGTCCACGTGCTCCCCATGGGTTACACGTTTGTTTTTTAGACCTTAACCTAAGGTGTTTGAGTGATATCCATATCCATAGTTAAAAAAAAAGTTACATTATAAATCAGAGTAAATTGATTCAAATCTATAACCAATGACAGACATTTAAAATCACTAAAGAATAAATAATCGGTGGCGGATGGAGCAGCGGAGGGCATTGGTGAGACAGTGGTAGTTGGTCTCTAAGGGGTTAAACAATTGGGCGAATCTTGATAGATCAGTTCGCACCGAGTTTCGCTGTCGAATGACACTTTTGGCGCCAAAGCGAGTATAGTTCAACGGTAATTGACATATATCTTCAACCAAGAGGTTGTAAGTTCGATCCCCCATCCATACATGTTGTACTAAAAAAAAGAGCACTTTTGGCGACGAGTTATGATATCGTTGCCAAACGTCTCGTTGTCGAAACTTTAATTTCTTGCAGTGACAGTGAAGCCATAATTGGCAACGACGACAGAAAATAAGAGGGGAGATAGAGAGTAGAGAGAGAAAAATTCGTCTGGTAATAGAAATTTAGAGAATGGGATGAGAGGAATTTGATTAAATAGTCGATGAGCCAAAGAGCCACGATCTTGAGGAGGGGGCATGTTAAGGATCCCACATTGAAAAGAGACGGGACTTAACAATGGTTTATAATAAACATGGACTACTCCTTTCATTGTCAATTGGTTTTGAGATGGAACCCCATGAATATTAATATGGTATCAGAGCCCAACAAGCTCAAACGAAGAGCCACGATCTTGAGGGGAACGTTTTATAAATAATTGATTAAGGATGGGTATTTTTTGTAATGAATTTGATTTCCTTTTTATTGCAATTCGCAAAATGGGTAATAATTTGGATAATTAAATATATGTAATGTATATTTGTCCTTTCTAATTTGACTTGAGAATTTAATTCTAATATTGGAATTTTAAGTGAACTTATTTTGGGTTTTATGAATAATTGATTGAGGGTAGAGTTTTGCAATTAATTTGACGTTTTGTTTCCTTTTTATTGCTCTACACAAATGGATAATGTTATGGGGAGATAAATGAAGAATAGACCAAGCGATGGGGGTCGAAGGAAACCCCAAAGAAAGCACGAACCAGGAAAGGGGGGCTGGCACCCGACGACTTGGGCCGGCCCCTAGCTGACCAGTGGTCGGTGCCGAGCAGTTATCGGCCCCCCGGTCGAGAACCGTAGCAATTTATCCCGACTGTTTCGCAGTCCCACTCGAAGTATCCCGCCTTGATTCTCAATTCGACCTAAAGCCCACAACGAATGAGCGAGCCCGAATATTGAGTTTGTCAAGATGTATGAAGATTCGACTGGGGTAAACCCTAAACGGATTAGAACTCGACTTCTATAAATGGAAGGGTGAGTCAAACCCTAGAGGTATGCCAAAACACCCTACTCTCTACACTCTAATTCCATTATCCATCTACTCTCCTTGCTAACTTAGCATCGAAGCCCGTATGATTGGAGTCACACCAATTTAGGTTTGATTGGTTTTGCAGGTTCTCTGTCCCCTGATTATCAAGTTTGGTGCGAACCTCAGAAGGAACCGGAGAACCTAATTCACGCATCAACAATTGGCACCGTCTGTGGGGACGATTCAAATTCAAAAGTCGAAACGATCAACAAGTTGACTGAAAACTACTCGGACCCGAGAAGGGACGATTCATATCCAAAAGTCGAGAAGATCAACAAGTCGACCAAGAACTGCTCAGATCCGAGAAGGACGATTTAGATCCAAAAGTCAAGACGATCCACAAGTCGACCGAGAACTGCTCGGATCCGAGAAGGGACGATTCAGATCCTGAAGTCGATACGATCAACAAGTCGACCGAGAGCTGCTCAAGTTCCGAGAAGGTCTAGAGTGAAGCGAATCTACAAAATCCAGGACAGATCCTGAGAGAAACAAATCGACATAAATTTTGGAAATAGACCACAACATGCCGACAACGAACGTCATATGACTAGGAGGCTAGCTGGCTTTACTCAAGACAGCCGAGGGTAAAACAGGTTGACAACTTCCCTAGCAGGCCCTGGGTGATACAAGACGACAGATTCCAGTGCAGAAAGAGCAACAGACAGAAATTCCTGAACGATAGGAGAACAAATGAGCTACTTTAGAAAAGAAGATTGTAGGAGTGAACCCAAACATATCTCTCATTCTTGAGACACTTGAGCAACAAGAGGAGAGTCCACCAGCACTTGTACGAGATCCACGAAAGGACAAAGCTCCAGCGAATGGAGACGCGAAGGAGTCAACGGACATCCCATTGGAACGGAGTAAACTGGTAATGTGAGGGAACGTCAAACCACAGAATGATACTTACCATCGACAGGAAACCCGACCAGGCCTCAAGAACACCACACTCCATAAAGAAAAATCGCTTAGCTGACATGAGCATACATAAAGATCACAGAAAGGTAGTAAAAAACAAAAAGACAGAAGATACGATATTGAGGAGATTATAGAGCAAAACTATTCCCCATTCGTGGAAGAAATAATGAGAGAAAAGATCCCTCAAAAGTTCAAACTCCCTACTATAAAGCAATACGACGGCTCAACAGATTCTTTTGCCAATTTGGACATGTATAGATAATGGATGGACTTCTGTAGGATGACAAAGCAATCAAGTACAAAGCGTTCTCTTTCACGTTAATGGGCACTGCTCGTGTTTGGTTTCGACAATTAAAAAGAAAATCAATCTTCTCCTTCAAAAAACTGGCCGAAACATTTGTCACATAATTCGTTGGATGGCAAAATAGGAGCCAACCTGTGACTTACCTCCTGACTATAAAGCAAGAATCAACTAAGAGCCTCAGAAAATATGTGGCTCGCTTCAACGAGGAAAGACTACTAGTCAAAGATCTTACCGACGGAATATCACTACTCGTTTTCCTATCTGGCATAAGAGATAAAGAGCTGTCATTCTCTTTTAGAAAGAGGGCTCCAACAACCTTCTCAGAAGCATTGACTCGAGCTCAAAAATATATGAGCGCAGAAGAACTACTCCATTCAAAACAGAGTCTTGACAAGACTCAAGACCGGTTGTATCAATGAGACCCTTTGGAGAAATATACTCCAACGACAGACACATCCGAGCAAGATTCGGGAGAAAGCCGTGAGTATTGCACGGATTCTACTACGCCATCTCAAGATAAAGCGTGACGGCCTGATCACACAGGACAATATTTCTTTCCTTTTTGCCTGGTTAATAGTTTAGGCTTAATTTTTTGATAATTGCTTATATAGGTTACTTTGTTTCAAATTACGTTTGGCCCTACATTTCAGAAAATATCTACTTGCTTTTGGTTATAGCATGTGATATTTGATTAATTCTTTACTACTTGAGTATTTATCTTTTATTCTAAATGAAAACTCCTCAAGTGGGGGCATGGGTAGATTAATTAATAGCTGGTCAAGGAACTCAAACTGGGACATACCTAGAAGCAGGCCGATAAGCTAGAAACCAGTTAGTGAAACCAGGGAAGAGAATCCCAAAGGTGCTGAAAAAAGTATGCGTACAGGCCCATCAAGGTTGAAACAGAAAGCAGGCAAGCCAAACCAATCGAGGGAACCCAGGGTATAAAATCATTTGGCAAAAGCCAAAATAGATTAGAAACCCAAGAGTATTGATTAAACCCAGGGTAAAAAATTGGCAGAAGCCAAATAGGTTAGAAACCCAAGGGTTCCGACTAAACTCAAGGTATAAAGCCATTGGCGAAAGCCAAATAGGTTAGAAACCTAAGAGTAAACCCTAGGGTATAAAACCATGGGCAAAAGCCAAATAAGTTAGAAACCCAAGGGTGGTACTGCTGGCGAATAAAAGTTAGATCCCAAGGCTAAAATCTAACGATTAAAACTAACCGTATAGTAGAGCTCATGAGACTTGATTGCAGCCAACTATGTAGAAATAGTATGGAGTTAGGAAGACCAGCCCATGAAACGACTCGACAACGATAGAAGGGTACCAACTGAACTCGCGGTATAAAACCATTGGCAAAAGCCAAATAGGTTGAAAACCCAATAGTAAAGCCTAGAGTATAAAACCATGGGCAAAACCTAAACAGGTTAGAAACTTAAAAGTGGTATAGCCAGTCCAACTGAAAGTTAGATCCCAAAGCTAAAATCTAACAGTTAAAACTAAAACTAACCGTATGGTAGAGCCAAGAGATTTGATTACAGCCAACTGAAACAAAAGAGAATGGGGGCTAGGAAAGTTAGCCCATAGAGACGACAACCAACAACGACTAAAAATAGGGCAGTTTCACAAAAGTAGCCATCCACGCTAGATAACAAATACTCTCAATATAGAAGCCTTAGCATGCTCTTGCCTTTTATTTTGAGAGTGAGGGCTACTGTTATGGGGAGATAAAAGAAGAATAGACCAAGCGATGAGGGTCGAAGGAAACCCGAGAGAAAGCACGAACCAGGAAAGGGGGGCCGGCACCCGACGACTTGGGCCGGCCCCGACCGACCAGTCGTCGGCGCCGAGCAGTTATCGGCCCCCCGGTCGAGAATTGTAGCGATTTATCCCGACCGTTTCGCTGTCCCACTAGAAGTATCCCGCCTTGATTCTCGATTCGACCTAAAGCCCACAACGAATGAGCGGGCCCGAATATTGAGTTTGCCGAGATGTATGAAGATTCGACTGGGGTAAACCCTAAAGGGATTAGAACTCGACTTCTTTAAATGGAAGGGTGAGCCAAACCCTAGAGGTATGCCAAAACACCCTACTCTCTACACTCTAATTCCATTATTCATCTACTCTCCTTGCTAACTTAGACATCGGTGCCCGTGTGACTGGAGTCACATCGGTTTAAGTTTGATTGGTTTTGCAGGTTCTCTGTCTCCTGATTATCAAGTTTGGTGTGAACTTTGGAAGGAACCGGGAGAGCCTAATTCATGCATCAACAGATAATGATTTGGGTAATTAAATATATGTAACGGCGAAATATATGTAACATATACTACGTTGGTTCTTTAAAATTTGAGCTAAGTGAGATTTTTTTATTTTTTTATTGTATTATTTATTTATAATTATGGAAAATTCAACAGTGGCATGTAAAAGAACTATTTTGCCTCAAAATTTATATTGAAGTGAGTAAAAAGGAAAAAGACAAAAATGATAAAAAAAAGGCTTTTATATATACTATAGATGTCGTAAAGTCTAATTTCTCACGGTGAGTATATCAATTATATAACTGGTCTACATATTACTTAATACTAAATATATAACTAATATAACTCTTATACCTAATATAATATATTAAATGAATGAATATATATATATATATATCATAAATCTTCTTTGGAGGGAAGATCGTGGTTTAAGTGATAGTGTGGATTTTTTTATTGAGATATCAAGCATATCAATGATCTATTTCAATTGATATAACTAATACACCTAATACGAAGTATATCAATCACATGTGATTAAAAATAACAGTATATATTTCAACATATTAGGTATATATATCATTGATAAATCTTCTTTGGGTTAAAGATTTTGTTTCAAGTGACGTGGTAAGTTTCTTAGTCACATATCAAGGATATACTTTATTTTAGATATATGATTGATATAACTTATACCTAATATAAATTAATAATTGATATATATATAATACGAAGTATAGTAATCACACTAAATATATCAGCATTATACTTCATTTTAGGTACATCATTAATATAACTTACATACCTAATCTATATCACTGATGTACTTAATATTAGGTATATCAATATGATTATTTTTCTCGTTTTCAAAAATCAACTTATTTTATGGGTATTTTTTTTAACCATTTTTTTTTGTATTAGTTGATTAGAAAAGTGATTACTATATTTGCAATTAAATGCGAAAGTGAGTGTAGCTCAACAATAATTGGCACATATCTCTCGGAGAGTTGTGATTTTGAACCCACCCCACTATTCAGAATTTCTTTTAACTATTAATTTTTTACTATATTTACTAATGATACTTCTTTTTCTCTATTCGAGTACATAGCAATCATTCTAGGACATTTCATTGTGAAGGAGTTTCAAAGAAGCATATTATGGGTTAGTATTTTGTATTTTAAAATCTACAAATTAGTTTATTTTATATACCATATTTGCTAGACTTGTGACCAAAATTTAATACATTTTCTTTGTTTGTTTTGTTTGTTCTTTTTTTCCTAAATCATGTTCATTTAAACACTTTTCCCCCACTATTTCACTTTAATACAATAGCAAGCAAATACACACACTTTCAATTAGCAAGTTGGAAATATTTAAGTGTGTCTAAAATAATTGAAATCAATTGAGATCATAATCAATTAGCAAATCCAAGCCATGAATCCATTACAAAATCATATATCAACTTTTTCACCAAATCCAACAATTTGTTCAAAATCCTCTTTGATTGCTCTCATGATGTTTTTCTTTTTGTCTTCTTCCACCATCTCATTCTCATTTATTTATTGTAACACTTAAGCAATGTCTCCTTACCTAAATAATCTCATCAAATAATCTTATTGTTTTTTTAGTTCAACAATAGATGGCAATTGAATATCGTCTTTAGAATCATAATAATTGTCTCATTTACTCTGCCGAACTCGAGACTCATGAAAATCATCTTAAATATAAAAAGATTTGTAAATTTTTATTTTTGCTCTTATACTTTCTCTGATCAATTTTAGTTTCATCTTGAATTCTAAATATATAATTATTTACGTTTTTATAGTTTTTTTAAGATTTATGACCAGCTATAAATGTTGAGATGGATAAATGATGTTATTTTTGTGGATAATCATTCATTTTACTATTTGTAGGCTCTTTAGTTGAATTTAGGTGCTGTGAGTTTAGATTCTTTTGTTTAAAAGAGTCGTTGAATTTACGATAATTCTTTTTTTTTTTTTTTTGATTGACAAATTTTCTAATCTAATTCTAAGACTCTATCAAGTTCATAATTTATTTAAATTTATAGTTCAATATGGTGAAATTAAAATTTTAATTAGTAGATGAAGTATGCGGATAAAAATGAAAATTATTATATTTTATATTTTAATCTTGTAGTTGGTTGTAGTAGGCTTTAAATATATTTAAATGGACATGATTGTAGTTTTCATATCAAAATTATAAAATCTTTAGATCATTGTTTCAAAAAGGACCATTTTTTAAATAAAACTAAATAGCTATAGGATAAATTGCAATCTCAAATTAATTTTTAAAGAATATTACATAACAAATCGAGTGGAGATTTAAACCGTTGACCTTTAAAAAAGGTTATTAATATGTTAACTAGTTGAGTAATACTGAGATTAAAAATTATAAAATCATAAAATATTTGTTTTTGTTCATAAGGTTTGAAAGTTGTACTAAAAAACAATGTTTGAAAGTTTTTTTTTCAATTTAGTTTTTATTGTTTAAAAAGTTTTAATTAAGTCTCTTTATCTTTTAACATTTTATACGTCTGTCCCTAATTATTGGCAAATGTTAAAATTGTCATTAATTATTGGCAAATATTAAAATTGGCTAATGACAAATTTATGACATAATATTTAGTGGATTGACTGAAATATAGAGGAAACATATCATCAAAGAGGAGTAAGTTTCTCCATCTCCCCATTTCTAAAAAATTGGTAGAAATTTTGAGTTTTTTTTGTGACTTTTTTTTTCTCCTTTAAATTTTCACAAATTCACTGAGTATTATGTCATATAAGTTTATTGTCAGACAATTTGAACATACACAAATCGAAAGAGACTAAATTAAAAGAATTTTAAATATAGGGGACAAAATTAGAACCTTTTAAAGAATAGGGATTAAAATATATATTTAGCTTGAAATCAAAGTTTGATTTTTCTTTAAAATAAGAATGAGCATTTACCGGAGGAAACTTTGCGCAGAGTTCCATTACTATTAATGGGTGGCTTCACGATTTCTTATGGACACAGGCATCCCAGGTAATTCAGTTCAAGGAGCCTTCAAAATGTAGTAACTAATAGGCTGCTACTCTAAGCTCGCTTCGTTTCTTCAAGCTCCCCATTAGATGATGAGCCCATGCAAAAACTTTCTCTTTTATTGGCGCCCGATAGGTAGGTTATTAGATTGAGTGCGTAAGCTATTTAAGTAGGCTCGAGAAGGGTAGGCTCGCAGCTTCGCTCAGCAGAAGAGCCTGACTTTCGAAACTATTAGTCAAGCGGGAGCGCCCAACCTATGGGCTTTGAAAGGATAGGGGAACCGTTAAGAGTAGGTAATCTGTTCCCTGTGTCTTTGTTTCTATTGCATTCTATCTCATCGTATCAAATTGTGTTATGCAATATTTGAGAATCACATACCTTTGTCCTATTCTTTTATCATAAACTTTGCTACTGCCATATACCTCCTCCTTCGGGTAGTCATGAAGCACGAGGAATCGTGGCCAAATCACTAATAGATCTCTCAACGAGAGCCTCATTCGATCTCGAGGAAATTGCTTCAGTTTATATTGTAGTCGTAGTCTCTAGTTTCTAGTAGTAGTCTAGTGTTCAAACAAATAGTCTTTGCCTCGTATACTTGTATACGTGGATTGTTGAGCCAATTCTAGCATGAGAGGACCAATGAGACAGAACACTGTTGGATGCATTCCTTCGCTAGCAGGGCTAAGAGCGTTGCACGATACCAAACCGCTCCCCTGCCCGATCAAGTACCTGTTGCTTTGCTGGTAGGCCCACTTAGGTTAGGAGGCATTGTCCCTCAGTTCTTACCTACCTCCGGTGTGTAATGGACATGTTGCTAGCTTCAACTCGGTGGAATAAGAAACATTGCCGCCTTCCTTAACAAGCCCTCGAGCCTCCTTTGCACCGCCTTACTCATAGAAGCCACCGGGTTGACCCCTCAGGTCGAATTCTATGGTCGAGAACGCAGTAATAAGAAATTGGCCATGAGAGACCTTTTTAAGTATTGTAAAAGAAAAGACCTGCTGATAGAGCTGGGCGGGGAGGCGATACTAGTTATCAAGTCAGGTTTCGATGATCTATGAACAAGAGAGATCCCTAAATATCCATTTGAAAAAAAAAAGATGAATAGATAGGGCAGGGGCAGCTGAAGCGAAGGGACGAGACACTGATAGGCACGAGAGGAGTTCCTTCCAGGGGAGCATGTAATTGAAGAAATGAAAAACCCACTAAGCTATGGGTGCAATCATTACATATGACTTGGCTATTGGCTTGGCCTTTTTGGGTGCAAAAAAGCGAAAGCTCTTCTTTTAACTTCGTCCCAGATACACGGCTTACATACACGGCTCAACATTCTTGGAAAACAATCAATCGAGGGTCCGAAGCCCAACTCCAGAATTCTCAAGTGAGACAACTTAGCCGCATTCTTGGCTCTCTGGTTGAGCCGCTTTGTCCTTCCGAACAACCGCAGCAACGTCCAAAGTCATTCACCCAGAAAAATTTGTCATGGCTGGGTAGGCGGCTCTCTTAGGGTTCCCCCATCTGGGATCCCTACGGAAGAGGATCAAGTTGGCCCTTGCGAACAAATTGATGCACTATCTCCCTTCAACCCTTTGAGCAAAATGCGGCAAAAGGAAGGAAAATCCATAGGGTGGATTTTGGTTGAAAGATTTTTACTTTCGGTGGTGGCAAAGGCATTTGAGCCAGGGCTTGTCTCTGGGAACAAGTGACCCCAAAGCCATTTGATCGAGATCGAGTAGCTATAGCAGATCCATTCAGAGATCGGAACCCCGTTCCGGGTACACCCATTTTAGTAGCAACTGCCCCTAAGTCGATAGGTCTTGTTCAAAAGCCACTTTAGTTGATGTGTCCCAATCAATGTGCTTGGTGCATTCGGGAAGCGACTAGTCGCTTCTGGCCAAGCTTCTATCAGGCCTACCACTACATAAATAAAGAGATCCATATACCAGTCATGAGCGATAGTGAAGCCTAGAGATGCGGAAGCTGTAGCTTTGTGGACGAAGCCGAGCCACTAATGGATGGTCAGTGTTAGGATTTTCTCTACCTTTAAAAAGATTAAAGATTCGTGCAAGCGCACACGGTCACAAGTAATACTCGGAAGTAATTCAAGGTCGAATCTTCAGGGACTTATTGCTTTTCAAAATCAAGTAATGCAGTGAAATGATTCAAATATGCAATTGTGATTTAGGAAGAAAATAATGGTGAAATGTTGTTGTTTGGGATTTTAACTATCAAGCAATTTAATGAAACTAAACCTCCTTGTCTCCTACCTTAGTTTTGATGCAAAACATGGAAAACACACTATGTTTGGAAAATGCACCAGACGCAATTCCTGACTTTTCTTGGGATTTGAGTTCTACTCTTTCACTACCGCTTTTGGTTGCTGTAGAGGCTAGAGTAACCTACAATCATATTCCTATGTGTGATTACAATCCTAGATAATATCTACCAACTCATTTGCATTATGGGTCAGAGGGCCTATGCCTAGGACCATGTTTTATGCGCTTATTCCTAAGTCACATCCCATATTGGTTTCCTATTATTTTACCTAACTCACCTTTCCCAAGGTCGGGCTTTAGTGTATAAATCAAGTTCCCACTGGCCGAATGGAAAAAAGACGTAAAGAAAAGTTTTTAGAAACCAACCCCAAAAAAGTGTCAGGCGCAATCTGGTCAAAATCTCGAGCGTGTTGAAAATCAATTCATTTGACTAAGACATTCCACAAGGAGGTTGATAACTAATTTAGAACATAATTAAATGAAAGTAAATGCATGAAAACATAAAGAAAGTATTTTTCATTGAATTTAAATGAATAAATAATTTATGTATGTTTTACTTTAATAATATGTGGTCCTTTTTTGCAAATAATAATAGGAAATGGGTCAAAAACGTGGTCAAACAGGGCTACCGACACATGTTTCTGCAGTAAAAAGTCAACCCTAACAGTCAGGGACAGGTTCAGTCACTCTTTCGATGCCATGTCATTGTGGTGGCACGGGAACCGCTGAATGGGGGCGGTTTTCATCTCATCGCTGGCGTGTGGAATACAAGTGCATCCAAGCACAGCGCAAGCATCTGACCGGGCTTTGGAGATGAATACCGAAAGAGCTTATCGGATGCACCATCGACCTCAGACAGCTCGATCGAGCGGGGGAAAAACTAAATCGGGTCGATGCCGCCACTCGGCCCTAAGACAGATCAAAGAAGAGTGGGGAACCTCTCGCAGGTTTTTGGCTTATACCCAAAAAAGAAGTATGACACGCACTAGATGTAACGGAACGGACGGGATGAAGCCCAAAAGAAAACTACAAAAAGAATGGCTTTCATTTCCGCTTAAGCTTCCCCGGTTTGGGGGATTAATTGATTGGATACCCGAGAACCATAATCTTTCCTTTGATATTCTAATAAATATTTAAAATTATTAAACAAACCGGTTAAAATAATTAAAATGTTTGAATAAATTTTTTAAATAGAGAAAATACATAGAATTATAAAAAGAATAAAAAATGAAAAATAAAAACCTAACCTAATATCATACATTTTTGTAATCTTTTCCATTTTCTTTTGAAAAATCCAATATACTGGGTTGGGCGTATTGGGCTTAATATTATTTATTATATATTATAGTATAAAAATTAATACTGTATATAAATAATTAATTAGTATTATTAAAATATTTATTGATATAATACTAATATAATCATTTTTAACTTAAGTTGAAATACTTATTTATTAATTGAAATATTTTTTACTTTTATAACATTTCTAGAAATATTCATCGACGTCGACATTTTATCAATATTTCCATAGACATATTCGTAAAATTGATCCCTCATAGTTCCTATCGACACATCAACATTAAAACCTTGCTTATACATAATTTTAGTTTATATAATAATCAATCAACGATATTAACTGTATCAGCTAACATGAGTTTAGCCCTATGATAATTGGAACATATCTCTGACCGAGAGGTCATGAGTTCAAATCCTCTCATCCTAAGTACTTGTTGTACTAAAAAGAGGAAAACAAACTATATTTAAATTACGAATAGACTAATATAATGATGTTAATTAGTCATTTACTCGTATATTTACTATCAATCAAATACTAATTCGACCATTTTTTAATTTTATAAATATTTTTACTTCAACAGTTTCATAAATCATTTATCGTTGAGAGAGTAATAGACGACGACGTTATGTTTTCATTAATAAAATCGTCTATGCCACGAGTACTAATTAAACGTATTCGGTTTGGTCATTGAAGCAACTTTTGAAGTTTGAATGCTTCTCTTTATATTATTCTCTTCAACAACACTTTTGGACCACACTTTTGTCCCATCCCATCACCCTATGTTCATTTGCATTTTTACTTATCAATACATTCTCCTTTATAAGGTGCGAGATTTGAATTCTTAACCATACCTTTTGTTGTACGAAAATAAAAAACTTAAAGTTACACGTTTAAAATTATATTCCAAAGTTTTCTTTTTTTATTTAAATATTATTTTAATCTTTAAATTTTGAGGCAATTATATGAATTGCATAAAATAATTATGTATTTTCATATATATCCTAAAGTTTAAAACTTTATAAAAATATCATAATTCACATTCTAATGTAATATCAAACCTATTAAAAAAAGTCAAACGTATGTTATATTTGAAAAAAAATAAATGACAAGTTTTGTGATATTTTTAAAAATATATACTAATGCTATGATATGGAGTGAAATTCTGTTAATTATATATTTTTTTAAGTATAACAGGAAAAGTTGGAGAATTCAAATTCATGACATCTTGATCTGTGTCAATTATCTAAGCTCATTGGCTCTTAATTATATTTATCTCTTTCATCTTGATAAATTATTTGATTTAGTCTTCAAGCTCTGCTCAAAAAATATTTTGATCTTTGCTATCAAATTTTCCACCTACATATTTTAAAGTTTAAATATTTTTTTGTTCTTAAACTTTCAAATTTATTTCATTTTTGGTCCATGAACTTTTAAAATAATTTATTTACACGCACGCACATATACACTTTGAGGCTTAAAAGTATTTGGTCATGAATCAAACTAGAATAAACTTAAAAGTTCAAGACTAAAATAAGATTTATTTGTTGTTTTTATCATTTGAGATATCTAAGATTTCATCATTTTAGTTTCTCCTCATATCACGAGAGTTCTCTTTTCTTTTATCTAGTTATATTGAGAGCAAGTATTTAAAAGTTATGTCAGATGCGAAAAGTTTGAGATTGTTGTTCTATCGGAATTATTCGTTGATCCTGTTGGGACAATTGTTATAGTCTGCTAAAAACTTGTGTAGAACGAATAATTATCTTGAGTGTTACACAGTTTACACATAATTCATCTTTTTTATGCAACAATTCCTTCCAATCCAAAGCGAGCTTAGCTCAGCGGTAATTGATATATACTTCCAACCAGAGGTTGTAAGTTCGATCCTCCACCCCGCATATTGTGTACGTTTTTCATGCTAAAAAAAACTCAACTATTTGAAAAAATTATATATATGATATTCCAACGGAAACAATAAATGGAAACGTTATCATAGCCATAAAATAACATGTTGAAGACTCGTATATGAGCGAGGAACTTGAAATCTCATATAAATTATTCGATAAAGTCAATGATATAAAACTTAACCAATACGTATTACAAGGTAATGCGTATCCACGTGACTAAAAGGTTACGTAGAGAGTTGGTCTGATTAGTATTGTATTGAATAAATATTGGAAGTCTGCACACAAAATGTGAGGTAAGAATCCGAACCTGTGACATTTTGGTTTAAAATATATAATTTAACCAGTTGAGCTGTATATAGAGTGGTCCGGGAAGTTTTGATTTATTATTATTATTAGTTTTTTTTTTTGTGGGGAATTCATGCTACCCTATTTTTGTGGGAAAAAATTGAAAGGTATCTATTTTGAGGCATGAGAAGTCATAAGGATGGGTTAAGTGTTGTTAATGTGTTGGGTCACATTCTATATATTATTTGTCACTTCATATAATATATCACAAATGTCACTATATGAATATTTATAGACATCATGGTGAAACACATGGTGGGGTATCTCTCTCATTAAATATGCATCTACTTTATATTTATTATATGATATATTCTTGCTTGGTCAAACATACATTACAAAATTTGTTTTATTTCACAAACGGAAAAAAAAGGACAAAAAATATTCCAAAAAAAAAGTTTGCAAAAGAAAATAAGTATGCTACCGACTTGAGCAAGTGTTCAATATCTTCATAAATGTGTGATTTAATTTTACACACCTTGATCGAGAAAATTCATAAGATTTTAATATATCTTAGATATTGGTGGTCATTATAGAATTTGAACCCGACATGTTTCCCGAAAGTTCTTTATTTTTTTACATTTATACTAACGAGTGAATCAACAGTTTTGAATATCAAATATAAATTTTAGAATTTAGTTACTTGACCTTTTTCATTAGAACTCGTTTGAATAGTCTCTTAATTTTCAATTAGTGCCACTAAACTCTTGTGATTTTTTTCTTTTAATGCAACAACTCATGATGAGGGGTACACTACAAGGAAAATGGGTTTCAACGACCAAAATATTTCGTCGCTGGAGCTTCATTTTCGTCGCTGATGATCAACAGCGACGAAAATATTATTGTCGCTAAGCGCGTCGCGTGAAAGCCGTCGTCAGTGGACGCGCGCGACGAAAACGCTACCGTCGCTAGTTCCAGCGACGAAACAGATATTTTCGTCGTGAGCTTCAGCGACGAATTTTCGTCGCTGGAATTATATTGTGACGCTATATTTTCGTCGCTGTTTATTTATTATATATATATTTTTTACTTGTACGTTTTTTTCTTTCTTATGGTGACATTATGCGATTTCGTCGCTAAATACAGCGACGTTTTCATTATTTCGTCGCTAAATAAAAACTAAACTTCAATATTAACTACTTAATATTGCTATATTTCCTGCAATCATAAAAAATACGATAAATGATAATATAGAAATAATAAATCACACTAAACTTTATAATTAAACATAGTGTAAATACAAAATATCCAAATTTGAAAAGCAAAACATATGTTATGTGTCAAAATATAAGTCTTTTTCACATTCATCTAATATAATAATAGCAACAAGTTTACCGAATTTTCGAATCCTGACAAGTTTATTGATTAGTTTCAATCCTGCACAAATAATTTCATGTGATCAATGTTTTTGACCTTAAAAATACATCCAAAATCAAAATGATAATATATAATATAACAAAGTACACATAAATACATCCATGAACACACATCTATATTCAAGCTCGACCAACAAACTTTAACAATAAAACATCACACACATCCAAAAGTTTAAACTCCCCCTCCCCTATATAACGAATTTCATTTTCACAAGTTTCAAGCTCCAACAATAAACATAAACATAAACCACTTCCATATCTTTCATACTTCAACTAAACATCAAATACATCCAACAAAATTCAATTCTCATTCAAAAGCTCCCACATCTCAACAATTATATAACAAACTTCATATTCACAAGTTTCAAATTAACATAAATTACATTCACATTTTTCAAACTCCCCCCCCCCCCCCCCCAACTATATAACAAATTTCATATTCACAAGTTTCAAGCTCCAACAATAAACATAAACATAAACCACATCCATATCTTTCAAATCCCCTCCCCCCCCCCCCCCCCCCCCCCAATACCATACTCAAAATCAATAACTTCACAAAATACATATTCAATATCAAACACATAAAGTCAAACACAAAGAAATTCAAATTGTTCGTACCTTGCTTAACGATGAACTTCCTCCTCCTCCTCTAAAGCTATTGAGAATTTCTTCCATCTGGCTAAATCTTCTCTCATATTCCTGTCGTTGCATATCAGGTAAGTCTTGTGTTGACCTTGCTGCTTGTTCAGCCTGCAAACGCTGTGCCTCTAATAATTCTTCTCGTTGGCTTCGTAATAATTCTTCATTTCTTGCAACTCTGGCCTCCAATGTGAGAAAGTATTCTTGTGAGCATCCTGCCGACGCTTTTTTACTCGGTGGCTTCGGACCATATCCCATCCCTTTAGTGTATGATGATCTTTTCCCGAGGGTCATTTCCATAGCATCTTCTTCACGCATATGCTTCAATTTTGCGACGAAAAATTTTCGTCGCTTTTCCAGCGACGAAACTTTTTTCGTCGCATTTCCAGCGACGAAAATAATTTTCGTCGCTGTTTTGCGACGATAAATACTTTTTGTCGCTGGAAAAGCGACGAAAAAAACTTCGTCGCTAATTAATGTCGCTGAAGACCTTTTTTGTTGTAGTGGTAGAAAATCAAACTTTCAATCTTAAGATCAAAAGTAGTATGTACCTTATCCATTGAAATATGGTCGCATTAGTTGCCAACCTGAATATAGTTCAATGAGTTAAGGTATCTATATGCAACTACAAAGTCGTGAGTTTGAATTTTTACGCCTGCATGTTGTACTAAAAAAGGTACTAGTATTAGTTTGTTAAGATTATTATTTGACTTGTAGAATTATTAATAATATAAATATTTCTATGAAGTGTTTGAAAATTATTTTTCACAAATTTGAAGTTTAATTTTTACAAAAGAATAATTTCAAATTGATCTAAAAATGATCAATTCCTAAAAATAAACTTGGGACAGATGTAAAAAAATAACTTATAAAAAGGGAAAATCAATTTGCAAAAACACTTCCAAAAGAACAATTTTAGAAAGTTGTACACGTGGTCCTTGTTGTTTGGGAGAGAAATATCTAATACCTACCAAAGGAAGTCATTTTCCATCCATGAGAGAGAGTTGTTAATATTAAATGCTCACAGCCCCAAAAGAAAATAACTAAGGCTGAGCCATTTGGTAACCAATTCAAACATAATTTAACGAGAGGTAGAAAATTCGATCTTCCATCTCTATATTTGTCGGAAAAAAAAAGAAAAGAAAAATAAACAAAAATGTGTTAGGTATGACCGACTTAGTCATTAATTTTGGTGTTTTATTTTGAGTTTTAGGTTGTGTAGACTCAAATCTTATTGTCTCCCCGATCCTAATACACATTAAGAAAAAAAAAATGTGGTTATTTTCAAAATGAAAAGTATTCTTAATTAATTAAATTTTTTTAGTGTTAGGTTATAAAAAAGTATTCTAAAACTACCAACCTTAGCATAACTCAATTATGACATATATCTCTAAGTTCATGGGTTTGAATTACAGTACTCCCACATATAAAAGTAAGTTTTATTTCGACATAAAAAAATCCAAATTATACAAAAAAAATAAATAATAATAAAAATTTAAAACTTGGTTTCAATAATGTATACGATAAGCAAATTAAAGTGGTATAAACTTGAATTTATTAGAAACATATTATATATATATATATATATATATATATATATATATATTGGTAGGATCCTGCTATATTTGGTGTCGAGAATTAATTCGTAGGTGGTAATCTTGGAGTTCAAACCCATCCCTTCTAAATTTACTCTAACCAGTCCAATGAGCTAGACCAATGAACTATCTATAATAGCTGATATATACTCAATATCTGCAACCAATATATATATGTTTTGACAATACAAAAAGAAATTGTAAAATATTTTGTATATATGATTTAGGGCTAAATATATAGTCTGGTCCTAATGTTGATGTATTTTTTAATTTATTTCTTAATATTTAAAATATTTCAATTTAGTCATCATGTTTTAACATTTTTCAATTATATTATTCCTTCTACTGCGCACTGAATATTAACATTGGTTGATTATAAACTTACCTGACATGATATTTAGCGACTTCGTAGAAATTTAGAGGAGAAATTAAGTTACAGATAAAAATTTATAATTATTTATCTATATTTCTAAGAAAATTTCAAATTTTCTTCTCTTAAAAGTCCAAATTTATTCTCTAAATTTCTACCACTCACTTATGATCATGTCGTATTTAGCCATTTTAACATCTATCAATAAAAAGAGTATAATTAAACAATGTTAAAAGTATAATTAAACAATGTTAAAATATTAAGTTGAAACTTACTAAATTCAAAAAAAAAAACTCAAATATTAGAGTTTTAAGTCAAATTTTAAAATAAGAAGTATTATTTCAATAATAAAGAAAATGAATGAATTTACTATATTTTAATGAATTTCTAACGACAGAAACAATTTAACAATAAAGGAAATTTTGTACTAAAAAAAACAATAAAGGAAATTTTCAATTTCATAATAAAATCAAATCTGCAATAAATAAATAAAAGATATATATTCAAATAGCCACAAACATACATAAAACACATAAATAACTGAACAAAAGTTTATAATTCAACTTTTTTTTTTAGTACATTTTATAATTTAATTTAGGTCAAAATGTTATATCTTGGTTTCTATACTTTTGGTTCATTTGGGTCTTTGTACTCTTGAAATACTCATTTCGATCTCAGTACTTTCAGTTTATTTTAGTTTTATACTTTCAAAATATTTGTTTGGTCCCTATCTTCAAAATTTTAACATAAATTCTACACGTAAAGAGAATCTTTTAATATAAAGTCATGGTTACATCTCAAAAAATATATTAAGTGCAATGTTGTGTTGAAATTGTGATAGAAAAAATGGGTTTGAAAAATAAAATTAGGACGAAAACTAATGAGAATCAAAGTGAACACGCAACTATAACTTCTTGATGTTTTTTTTTAAATGAAACTAAAAAAAAGGAGCATAATATGGAATGAAATCAATTAATGATTCAAAATATGGAATGAAATCAATTTTAAAAAATTAACCAAACAGAATCTTAATATAGCAAAATTCAAGGAAATTTATTTCAGTAAAAAAAAATTAAAAAATAATAAATAAAAGTAAGGGCTTAATGGGGAAATAATTAATAACATAATTTTTAGTGAAACTTTATTTGTAAAATTTGTAATGTGTGGACGTATAGAAGCTATAAGATTAGCCTTGAAATCACAATTTCTACTTTAAATTTACTTTTGAAAGACTTTAAAATAGAAATACGGACAAAAATATATTTTGACATAAATTTTATAAAATATGGATAATGTTTACATTTTATTTTGATCTGTATAACATTATTTTATATTATTTAAAATGTTTTGGTCTCACAACTTTGGGGCTTGTTCTATTTTAGGTGTCTAAACTTACCTAATGCTTATTTTAGTCATTAAACTTAAAATAATAATAAAAAATAATAAGAAGATAACTATTTGCATCGTCATCTTTATTTTGCTTTTAACAAAATTATAATGTTGTTTTGTGGAAGTATTGTATATTGGTTGAAGGTTGAGTATTGGATAAATAAATATTATATGATGGAACAATAAATACTAAAATGGTTTTTTTTTTTTTAAGTTTAAGTACTAAAAGAGACATTAAATTAACAAAGTTTAGAAATCAAAATAAGATTAGTAGAGACATTTTAGAATTTGTTTGATATTATCTTTAATTTTTTATTTCTTAAAATAAAACTTATGATCAACCCTAGTTTTACAGATGTGTTTTCTATTTTATTATATTATTTAAAAAAATGTTTTCAAGTCAAATTTTTAAAAAAAATTTAAAATAATATTTTTTTTTTATTTTTTAAGCCTAGTTTAGAAGTTAAATATGTTTTTAAGAAATATGAAAATATTTGGACAAAATTTTTAAAAACAAACAGTAAGAAATAAAATATTTCACAAAGCACATTTGTCTAATGGCCATTTGACACATGGGTGGTGAATCTTTCTTTTAAAAGATATGGTTTAAAATTCAAATAAAATGATTAATAAAGCTAACCTAAATTACATGTGTCAAATGACGATTGGATCATATGCTTTTTCTCTTAATAATGTAAATATTATCATGGTACCTATACTTTCAACTTTAGTTCATTTTAATTTTTAATCCATGTAACTTTAATCTCTATACTTTCAAAATGTTCATTTTGATCCTTATACTTTTAAAATGTGACAATTTTGATCCATTCATTTTCTTATTTATCTCAAATTTTTCTATCAAAATTTTTGCACGACACTACCATCAATATATATATATCTTGAGATGTAGTCATAACTTTGTATTAAATGATTTCTGTCATATATAGAATTTATGTTAGAAATTTACAAATATGGATAAAAATTGTCACATTTTAAACCAGAATACATATATTTTAGAAATACATGAACTAAAATGAATATTTTAAAAGTACAAAATCAAATGAACCAAAACGAAAAATATATATGAAAATAGTTTTTTTTTTAATACAACATGTAGTCGAATTCACAATCTAGATTGACGGAGATCCAACTCACAACCTCATTTGGAGATATAAATAAAAATAAGATACTAAAATTGAGGAGAAAAAAGGGAAAGAATTGGCCCATCATTAGGCCACAATCGCAGACATACCCACATGTCCATGCATTTATTGCACGTAAACAAGAACATGAGAAATCTTCTTTTTTTACCTTTTTATTTATTTATAAAACAATGTCATGTCGGAATGTGTCACCTTTACTCTTAAAAGGACAATGGCAATCCAACACGATTGGTCGACTCCATCAGTTCCTCATGTTTTGGTACCATTCAAAACTAATGACTTGAAACGCATCTCTTTACTGTGGTTACTGGATAGGTACCTTCACCATTTGAGCTATGCTCGGTTTGGCAGGAAATTAATATTTCTACCATATGAGCTAACCACCAACTTCAAGACATTGGTTAATTCCTAATTCAAATACCATAGACGATTTTTAATTTTGTAGTAGGGACTATAATTATTAGATTAAAAATCATTTTTCGCCCCTATATTTTGATTGAAGTAACGATTTAGTCCATGAACTTTAGTTTGTAATGATTTAGTCCATATACTTTCAAATTTTTAATAATTTAGCCTTTGAACTTTAATATGTAACAATTTAATATTTGTAGTTCAATGTTTGTAATAATTTAGTCCCTGTCGTGAAAAATGTTAAGATTTAATGTGGTTTCTTGTTTATATAGATCGATAAAATGACGAGAGACCAAACGTATTTGTAAACTACAAAAACTAAATCGTATATCATAATAAAAATCAACACTTAATTTTGATAAGATTTTTCACGACATAGATTAAATTACAAACTTTAAACTATAAAAACTAAATTGTTACACACAACTTCGAGGACTAAATTGTTAAAAATTTAAAAGCACAAAAACTAAATGGTGTTACAACCTAATAACTAAATCGTTATTTTCAATAAAATATAGGGACCATAACAGTTTTTTAACCTAATTATTATTTTATCTTGGATATGAGAATTGAAGAGCAATTATATTAATATTTTATTCATAAATATATAATATATGCAAACCAATCTAACATTATCTTCCATTCTTTTTCTCTCTTTTTTGAAAGAATAAAAAACACATTAAAATAATAAAAGTATTTTTAACTTTTAGCAATTAAAAAACATTTTTGGTATGCAATTTACGAACAGAAGATTCTCAGTCTATTCCAACTCTCTTTTTCTTTGTTTATTTCCCCCTTCGACGGCAGAAATTTTGGCAACCAAAATTTAAAATTTTCTTTATATATATAAATAACTAAAAATTAAAACAATTTTTTTTATATCAAAAATTAAAACAATTACTGAATGAAAAGGTCAGTCAATATAATACTAAAATAAAAAGGTCCACCAATCTCTTTCAAAATCTTTACCCTTTTTTGTTCTCTCTTTTTTATCCAAGAATGAACCTTACATTATAACTTTTTTTTAATATTTTATTTTATTTATTCTTTATTAAAATACTATTTTGATCTCGGTAATTTCAATTTTAGTCTCTATACTTTTAAAATATTCATTTTGGTCTGCATACCTTCAACTTTAGTTTTAGAATGTTCATTTTGATCCATGTATTTTTAAAAGTGATCATTTTTGTCACTAAATTTATTTTTAGTCTCATTTTTCTATTACAATTTCAACACGACACTACGCTCAATATATTTCTTGAAATATAATCATAACTTTATATTAAAAGGTTTTTATTATGTGTAGAATTTGTGTTAAAATTTTGTATTAGAGACCAAAATAGTAACTTTTTAAAAGTACACGGACCAAGTAAAATGATTAAAATTAACAAAAGTTGAAAAGTAAAAGGATAAAAAATGAACATTTTAAAAGTATTGGGACAAAAATTATCTAAAGTTGAAAGTACATTGATCAAAATAGTATTTTAACCTTATTTTTTTATTAAATAAGTTTTAATGATTTTTAAACTTAAATACATATTAGAACAAAATTTAAATATTATTTTGATATCTATAATGTGAAAAACTCATTTCATCCGAATCATCTACTTTTAGTAAATCTTTAAATTAGTCATTATTATTAATTTGAAGTTAATTTTTTTCTAACCTAGTAAAATAATAATAATAATAATTTTCATTTGGGGCTAAAGTTTATAATTTTTTAGTTAAAAAATATGAGGTAATTTAAGGTCTAGAGAAGTAATTGAATTTATATATTATATATATATTTTTTGTACCGAGTACATGTAGGAGTGGGAGATCGAACTTACAACCTCTCGTATGGACCAATTATCGCTCAGTTATGCTCGCTTTTGCTTTTTCATATATATTTAAGAACTATATATATGGCTAAAAATTAAATATTCAATATCTCATTTATCCATTAGAAAAATTAAGTTGATAAGCTAATTTTAATTAATTTGAGCTGCCTTTTCTTTTTGCCCAATTCAATGGCGGATAATTAAAATTATAAAAAAAAAAAAGAAGAAAAACCCTAAAATCAAACTGGGCCAGTAACATGCAGTCAATATCTAATCATATCTTTAACATAAATATGCATTAATTAAGGGATTTGTAAAAAGATTAATTACTTAATCTTCACTTTTTCTTTTCCCTTTTACTTTGGATTGGCTTTGAATCATATGAACTTTTAGAACAATCATTCCCCATAATTACCAACCAATATATTCATTTTAATTAAAAAATAAAAATTTTCAAAACTAAATATACAAATATAACAACTTGAAAATTAACCCAAAAGATATGAGTGTTTTTTCTTATAATTATTTTTTTGGTGGTAAAGCCTGTAAGGAAAATTTAGTATACAGTAACCTTTCAAAAATTTTTTTAATACTATTAAATTCTGTCTTAAGAATAAACTTTTAAAATTATTAGAACTCCTTCCAAGGGAAATGTGAGTAAATATTTTGGTTTTGATCACTATTGTAGTCAAATTTTGGTAGTAGGTAAATTATAACTTTTTCTTTTTAAGAATATTTGGCATATGGGTTTTGAATTTTAGCCCTCCAAAATATTTCATTTCTCAATCTTACCATTAAAATAGTTACATTTCTTTTTTTAGTACAACATTAAAATAGTTAAATTCCATTAACACTCAGAATGAGTTTTTTCAGGAGTACCCTTTAAATATTGGCTTTTAAATTTTATAAATCCTATATCTAGCCTCAAATTCGATCAACTTTATTTATTTATTTATTATTATTATTATTATTATTATTATTTAATATAAATAGGGATGAGAATCGAAATCATGACAATTAATCAGAACAAAACCAAGATGGACAGAGTTTTAAAATAATCTAGTTTTAAAAATAAATTACAAAAATAATGTTAGTTTAAAAATAATTACAAAATAAATATAATTTAAATAAATAAATTCAAACCTAAATTAGGTTTTCAAAACTATTGACAAAAATTAGGTCAAAATAATATGGCAGGTGATTATGCGACACCTTTTTATTTTTTATTTTTGGAAGTTGTACGCCACTTCCACCTTTTTATTTATTTATATTTTAATTTTTATATTGTTATTTTATTAATATTGCAAAATTTAATTAAGATGTGATTAATTTTTTTATATTTTTTTGTTATTATATTTTAAATTTTGATTAAAATGTCATTTAAAGTCTGTAACATTTAAATTTAATATAAACTAAATCGATAAAAAATTATTAAACTAATAAAAACATAAAAGTCAAAGTATAAATTACATAAAATCCACATGTTTTGTCATTTCCATCGCCAAATACATGACTTTAAAACAAAATCTAGATTTTGGTTTGGGATTTAGAGGCCATTTCTGAATCTGGGGTATAGATAATTAGGGTTTTGTTTTGTTTGTTTTATAATTATTTTGTTTTAAATTATTGCATTATAGGGAGATGTCCATCATGTTTTAGGTAATGTATGATCTATTTTTCAAATAATATACGTCATTATATATATAATACATTATTTCTCAAGTTAAAGTTAGCTAGTGATAATTTTATATGAGATCATACTTAGTGAGTTAGACACAAATTTTAATGAAGAATTAGACCAGAAAGTTTCTACTTTCCCTTCCAAATGTCTTAGAAATTGATAAAAAAAAAAAAAAAAAAATCCGACTCTTTATCTCTTTTAGTGGTCTAATTCCTTCACTGAATTCTTGCCAATTCCCTAAACGTTACACCATATAAGTTTATAATCGTTGTATTTTGACATTTGCTAACAAAAAATCGTATAATTTCAAAATGTTAAAAGGTTATTTTAAGCCACACCAAAATAATTGATTTTTTAAAACTTAATTAATATTAATGTCAAGACGTAAAAATAGCATGGATAAAAGAAGACCAAAAATAAGGTCCGGTGGAAATAAATAAAATATTACCTCAACAGACAAATTCTGCCATATTCACGTTCCCATTCATAAACAAAAGAAATAAGAAAAAAAGATAAAAATAAAATATCAAATAATATATATATTTTTTATTTTAATATTTAGAGGTCCTAAAATGAGGTGTGCAATCATGTTCTTATGTTATATTTCATAATTACATGCGAATAAAAGATCCACATTCTCATCTATCATTATTTTAATTATTTTAAAGGGAAGAATGTTGATCTTTGACCCAAGAAAAAGGTTAAAAATATATTTATTTAATCTAGACTATGATTTTATAGAGGTAGCTTTATTATAATATTAACTGCGGTTAAATATTGTTTTAGTTCGTGTACTTTTCGTTTTAGTTTATTTTGATACATGTATTTTCAAAACGTAAACGTTCATTTTGGTTTTTATAGTTTCAACTTTTATTTATTTTAGTTCAAATACTTTCGAAACATTTATTTTAGTCGTACTTCAAAAAACTGACTAGTCCATTTATAATTTCATTTTTATCTTATTTATTTTGATCATAATTTTAATATGACACTTCGTTTACTAAATTTTTTGAGATGTAGGCAAATATTTGTATTCAAGGGTTTTTATTGTATATAAAATCTGTGTTAAAATTTTACAAATACGGACCAAAACAGATGTTTTGAAATACAGTAACTAAAATGAATAAAAATTTAAACTACGTAAACCAAAATGAATTAAAGTCAAAAGCAAAGAAATAAAATAATATTTAATTTATTAATTAATACAGCCAACTAAATATTTAAATAGCTTTTAATTTTAGTTATAAATATTATAGGCATTAAAATAAACATCTTTGTCCAATCATTTCATGTGGAATTAACTGTGATAAAATACCATCAAAGGGAAGTTTAATTAAGTACACCGATATATTGCTTTTTTTTTTGGAGTGAATCTAATACTCAAAATTAGATGTCGAGAGCTAAAACGATAGCTCAGCGGTAATTGACACATATCTCTAATAATAGGTCGTGAACTCTCATCCCACATGTTGTCGTAAAAAATAAAAATTAATTACATATCGGGCTCGTATTTGAGTTGAAAGATTTTAGGTCATTCTCATCTTCTTTGTGTCAAATTCATCCACGCGACTTGCTCATAATGCCAATAATTTTCATTCTTTGAATAATTAAATGTAGACACAAGCTGGTTTGAAACATAGTTTTCATATACTTATAAAAGGAATTTTAACAAAAGTTAGAAATTTAAAACCTACTTCTATTATAATTAACCCTTTATTCTAATTAGGTAAAGATTCTTAAAAAAAAAAAAAGAAAAAAAAAGAAACCTCTACAAAAAATTTCTTGAAAATTATTGCAACAATAATGCATATCTAGACAGAGACTAAAGAAAATTTGAAATTTTTCTAATGCAAAAAACTTGACTTTTTAAACTGTTTTTTTAAGCAGAATAATCATTTACCGTCTCATTTCATCAACATGTTGATCATATGTCTATGAGTTCAACATCTACTTAATAGTTGAATCGACATTTCCATAGTATCACAAAAAATTAAAATAGAGAAAATATTAATAGAATATCACTAATATATACATATAATATTCCTAGTGTTTAACTTATTTTAAAATAGTGAAATATTTATCTGTTAATTTAAATATCTGGTATGAATTTTTTATTTTTATAATTTTTCAAAAAATATTCATCGGTATTAACATTGGAATTTTATTGATATTTCTATCAACATTTTCATAAAATTAACATCACAACATTTACATCAATATCATAGAGCCTTGATTTTAGTTACCTTAAAAAAATTGTACTTTTTTCCATGAAAATTTAACCAATAATAACCTAATAGCAAACATCTCAAGATTGAATCAAAATTTTAAGGTTTGTAGGGTTATAAATTTATTGGTTTGATGATCATATTTCTTTTTCTTCTTTCAAATTATATTACTTTTAATATTTTGTAATTAAATACGACATTTTTGTGGGTTTTAATTGTTCATATTTACCATTTTTTCCTATTCAACTTGAATGTGTCTGTGAAAATAAGAACCTAATTAAGAAAAATTCTAAGAACAACTAGAAAAGCTTATTCAATATTAAAGAAGATGTTGATAAACTTGTTAAGAGAATTAATTATAACAAAAGATATTTTTTCTTTTAAGAAAAATTATAAGAAAAGATTTGGTTATGAAACTCAACATAGATGATTTTTTTTTTTTATAAAGATAATAGATGAATTTTAAAATAACAAGATAATGAAAGAAAATAATAACTCACATTAAAGTGTTGGATAACATCTTAATAAAATAAAAATTAACGCGATAAACTATTAGTCAGCATTTACTTAAAAAATAACAATATCTCCTAACTTGAGCATAAACTCAACTGGTTAAGAAATCTCTCTCGATCAAAGGTCGTGAATTTGAATCTCCACCTCCACGTGTTGGTACTAAAAAAGTAATATCTCTCTTATAATGTATTGGGGCCGACTTAATTATAGATGGTTTGCCATCCTAGCTCGACTCAAGTTGGACCGATTCAACTAGATTAGATCAGCTCGATCTGGTTTGGTCAATTTGGATCGGGTGGTCCTACCCAATTGACTTGATCTGAGTAGTTGGCTCATATTGTTTCTTTAATTTTGCCTCACTCGAAGTGAACCTATACGATAATTTCACCCCCTCTTCAAACCCACAAACTGCGGCACCCTGTGAACCTAACGGTTCCTCCCACTGAATAGGGTTCAAAAGTTGTATGAAAATATCAGACTTTTTAATGGATAATAGATCACTAGCATGTGTTTTGGTCGTTAATTTCGGTTTAATTTCTTTTTAATGAATTTGAGTATATATTAAATGACAAAGTATTATGACCACAAAATCTTTCATAAACTAATAAATAAATTCTAATATTTTACTAAAATAAAGTTGATTAGCTACATGTCATCATTTCATGGTTTTATTTTAAATTTAAAAAATGAATGAGTGGAGATTCCGACCTCCAATTTTTTTATATATGATATATATTTTTTTGACTTTCTGAAATCGACGCTGTGTGGGTTAGGCTGTGAATTCCGATAATTTTTTATTTAATTTTTTTTTTTTTTTTTATCTTAATCAGTTGAACTAAGCTCATTTAGTATTTGATGATTTGTTTCTAAATTGAAACAGGTAATTATAATACATTAAATCTACCAATGTTCATTGTTCACTCTAATTGTATAGATTTTTTGTTTGGGTCAACTAATTGTATAGATTTTCGATCATATATTTATTTGTACGATAATTAAATATTGGAAAAAATTTCATTAATGTTCTTTTTTTCAAAGGAAATTTTATTAATATTAACATCAATTGTTTTTCTTTTTATTATGGTACAATCAAATTAAATTATTAAAAATATGTAGACATTAATGAAATCTATTACTTTATATGTACAATTTTATATCCAAAATCAATAGTTCAATCATACAGAGAAAAAATGACAACTTGAGGATAGTTCCGTTGATTAACACATCTATCAATCAAAAGTGATTAGAAATTTGAAATTTCAGCCTGAACTAAAAAAAATCTACAAAATAAATATTAAGAAAAGTCAATATGTAAAAACTTCTATTTCATTTCCTTAAGTGCAAATTAATTATGATTTTTCTAAAAAATAAAATCTAAAAGTTTATTTGTAAAGGTATTTTTTTAATAAGGAATAGTAAGTAATACCATTACTATGATTTAATAATGACCCACTAATTGAATAACAAATTAGAAAGGAAAAATCTAGAAATGGAAAGACTAAATGAGAATGATATTTAAAGTTAAAAGAACAAAGTAGAAAATGATTTTGCCATTAAATAAAAAAATCAAGAATTATACTTTACTAAATAATTTAACAAAACAAAAGGTAGAATATAATTACTTTTACATTTTATAAATATGCTTATTTAAGTAATAAATTAATTTTAAAGTTCAAACTTATTATTATTATTATTATTATTATTACTACATTAGTTCAAACTTATTTCAGACTACCGTTAATACAAATCCTTATCACAATGATATTTTAAAAATATAAATAATTATATTAAGTTGCAATAATAAAATGTTTAATGTGTTTCGACTATTATTTGGTCGACAAATTGACATTGTCATTGAAATTGAAATTTCTATATCTACAGTGATTTGATATTGGAATAAATCAACATTTTCATAATATGATAAAAAGTTTTGATAAAATAAAAATAAATCAACAAAATGTCACCCTAATATGAATATTAATAACTCCGTAAAAGAATATAAATTTTAATTTTTTGGGGGAAGAGTAAAATACTTGTTTGTAATATTAAATAATTTGTAATATTAAATCGCCTTTTAAACCTTGGGTTAATTTTTTCCTAAATAAATTCTAGACTTAAATCATACTTTTTATGGGTGTTTTTTTCATCCATAAACATTCAATTTTATTATTATTATTTTTTTGTATTTTTTGTATTTTTAAGATTTCATTATTATTTTTTAACTTGGCATGATAGACCATTTCAATCTTTTGACAATTTCTTCAAAATAATTTTCTACAAACTAAATGTAACGCATATTTTGTTCAAGTGATATCCACACATAAGTGTTGTTCTTCTTCTTCCTTTTTTTTGTTTGTATTAACCAATAAAACTAAAATTTTAACACTTACAATACTAATGTCTTTAACCAACTAAGCTAATTTCGATGGCAACACAAGAACACTTGTGTTGAACCTACAAGTAGTTCTAAAGTTTCAAAATGTTCTTGTTAGACGATTAGAGAAGAATTAATGGTAAGATATAAAGTTGTATTTTTATGCAAACTTTGTAAACAAAAGCAAAACATTTAATACCCTTTTGAAAATTTTGAGAAGAATTAGGACAAAAAGAAATTGTAAGTTATAATAGGAAGTTATTGCCTCTAATTGGTCTCCCAGGTAGAATTAGTTAGAAGATTATTTTCTAATGAAAGGGAAGCGAAAACACACTCTACTTGCCCACAATTCTATTGTTTCAACGTCATTCTAATCTTGATGCTCCGTGTACATAGCAAAGAATCCACTCAAAGGGACAAGATACTGTATGACTAAGTTTGACAAAAGTCCCTATAATATTCACCGCCTATCGTTACTAATGTAAATAACCTTCATATTAAATAAGGCTTTCAGGCTCTTGCTGCAAAAGTATAGAAAAAAAAAAGACATCGACTTGACTCCAACTACCTTTAGAATTTAACTGCTACTAGATCGTCTCCGAGTAGAAATTCAAACCTACCCTCTTTAGGAAAGATAAAAACATTTAACCACGAACTTGTAGTCAAATTAACAAATGAGGGGAGGATGAAAAAAATCACAAAAAGTATGAAAGTTTTAGAGATGAAAATAGAATAAATGACTTTAAGTGCATCTATATCAAGTCTAGCTTCAAGCTTCAGTTATGTTTCTGTTTGTGTTACTACTTGGTGAGATAGCGTTGACAGTTGATTCTCGAGCCCAAATTTTGATGGAGTCTGTTTATGTTTGTATTGTTTTGACACTTGTTCTCGTTATTGTTTTGTTGTTGTCGTCGTTCCTGCTACGTTTTTATTGCCAGATCCTTCCGTCCTTTTGTGCCTTGATCTCGGGTCGTGAGATCCATCTTAGATCAATGCGTTGGTTAGGATGAGAAAAAGGGAGTTGTAGAGTAAGAAGAGAAGTAGAGGAAAAAAACCTCTTAATACAGTTAGCAGCAGTAACCACGATTGCTCTCCCTTATGATTCGCTTCTTTGCTTTCTTTCCTTTCCCAGTTCCCATTTCCCATTTCCCGTTTACCACTACATATGCTCTCTGTTCCTTCTCCCATGGCTTCTGTCGCGCCTCAACCTTTTTCCTTCCTCTGAAAAAACCCATTTCCAAGCTCCGACGACGGAGACGCGCCGCCGATTATGGTGGTCGGAGAGCCAGCCGGCGATGGCCCCCGAGTGGTGGTGGTCGGGGTCAAAATGGACCCCCACAGTAGGGAACTCCTCACTTGGGCGCTCGTCAAAGTGGCGCAGCCCGGCGATTGCGTCATTGCTCTTCATGTCCTTGATTCTTCCGCCGGTAATTGCTTTCTCTCTTCGTTTTTCTCTCTCTCTCGTTGCTTCCCCTTGTTCTGAGTGTGGAATTTCTGGTGTTGAGCTTCAGTTGCAGAGGGGAAATCGACGTTGCTCTCTCTGGTCAAGTCGTTTGACTCTGTACTCTCCGCTTACGAAGGATTCTGTCACCTCAAGCAGGTTCTGTCTTCTTAAACTCAGCTGTTCTTCGGATTTCGAGGATTTTTGTGAATCGAGAGTGTTCTTTCTTTTTTTGTGGTGGAATTTTGAGTGTGAAATTGTTGTTCAGGTCGACTTGAAGCTCAAGGTCTGCCGAGGCTCGCCGGTCCGGAAAGTCATTAGACGGGAATTGGATTCTTACGACGAGGCTTCACTGATTCTCGGTACTTCTAAATCCCACCATAGAATCCGTTCATCGGCCTCGGTTGCTAAGTACTGCGCAAGAAAATCGTCGAACAGATTCAGTGTTTTAGCGGTTAATAATGGCAAAATTATTTTCCAGAGATTAGCAACTTTCCCTAACAAAGACCAGTCTCGAGGTACCAATTATTTGACCTTTTATTTCGCTTTTAGGCTGTGATTTCTTATTTTCCGCTTAGGAATTATGGGTTCTTATTTCCCCCCTTTTTTGCCTAATCGAGCAGACAAGGATGGGGGCAAGAATTGTGCGGTCATGGTCGACAACTATTTGAGCCAGATTGTAGAAGTAACTAATGAAACAAAAGCTGTTGGGCTGGGTGAAAATTTTGTCACGGGTCATCATTGTTTACAGAAATCTGACTCTGGATTCAATGTGGAGCTGGACTGTGTTGAGGGTGCTCTGTCTTTGCTTGAACGAAATGATTCCGGGACTAATTTGGTGGAAGAGTTGCCTGGTGACATTGATGTGGGGGATTCATTGGCTTTGGTACCATTTCAAAGGCCTCCGGAAGTTACCAAGTCGAATTCCATGGTAAGTCCAGACCCTTCGCAATGGAAATCGAGTTGGCCGCTTCTGCGTCGGATATTTTTGTCCAAGCAGCAAGCAGAGAAGCCTCCGAAGAAATTTTCAAGGCTTCATGGTGTTTTGCACATATCGAACTTCCAGTCGTCGGCCGTAGTTTATCCAGATCAGAAACAGAGCAGTTTTGATCAGGATCAGGCTTCGACCATTGATGGAGACATTGGAGCAATTGTGCCATATGGGTTCAACCACATTTTGGAAAGCCTTCCAAAAGAGGTACTGGATTTGAAGGATAAATACTCATCCACTTGCAGATTGTTTAATTATGAGGAACTTTCGTCGGCAACGTCTAATTTTATGCCTGGTTTGTATCTAATCTTCTCTCAACTTTTTATCCTCGCATTCGGCTTATTCTGGATTGGATGATTCTCTGACAATTATTTATGTGTATTTTAGAGAATATGGTTGGTAAAGGAGGCAGTAGCTATGTTTATCGAGGGCTTCTTCCCGATGGGAAGGAAATTGCTGTGAAAATCTTGAAGCCATCTGAGAATGTGCTAAAGGAGTTTGTTCAGGAAGTTGGGATCATTGCAACTTCAAGTCATAAGAATATTATACCTTTATTAGGTTTTTGTTTGGAGGCCAATAATTTACTCTTGGTCTATGATTTTCTTTCAAGAGGAAGTATGGAAGAGAATCTCCATGGTAAGATCTGTACATGTGTATGAAGAAGACTGCTGTGACTTATGTTTTACTATATTCTTACTGTCCAACTGGTTTATTTTCTTTAAGGTTGTAAGAAGGATGCAAATTCATTTGGTTGGCAAGAGAGGTTTAAGGTTGCTGTTGGTGTTGCTGAAGCATTAGACTATCTACATAATTGCAGGGAGGAGCCCGTGATACACCGCGATGTCAAATCCTCTAACATTCTTCTTTCGGAGAATTTCGAACCGCAGGTTTTATGATATGTTCCTTTTGCATACAAATGTATAAACTCTCCAGGAATTTCAACTGCGCTTATATTCATCACTGTAGTTAGTATGTTTTGGAGAAGGGTTCTTCCATTTGATTGCTCTAGGTTCTGTTTACTCTTTCAGCTTTCTGATTTTGGGCTTGCGAGTTGGGCATCCTCATGCTTCCATATCACTTGTACTGACGTAGCTGGAACGTTCGGGTATGCAGTCTGTTCCTTGGTATTAAAATGTCACATTGATTAAGTTTTTCTTCATTTTCGACATGTTAGATATTCTTAATGTGATGGTTGATAATGTATTCTTTCGAGCGTGCTTGGTAACATTCGCTTGTATGGCAGTTACTTGGCTCCTGAGTATTTCATGCACGGAAAAGTGAGTGATAAAATCGATGTCTACGCATTTGGTGTGGTACTTCTTGAACTACTTTCAGGTAGAAAGCCAATCAGCAACGATTGTCCCAAGGGGCAGGAGAGCCTTGTAATGTGGGTAAGTTTCGATCTCCTCGACTACAATAACTTCCATTTTAGTTCCATGTCGGGATAATGTACGAGTAGTCATAAATTCAGTTCTTCTGAACCTCGGGCAAACTTGTCTATGGAATAACCGATGCCAACATATGTAATATAGGCAAAGCCAATTTTGAGGGATGGCAAAGTTTCGCAATTGCTAGATCCAAGCCTAGGCAGTGACTACAACCATGATCAAATAGGCCGAATGATTTTGGCTGCTACCCTTTGTATTAGACGAGCGCCAAGACTCCGCCCTCAAATCAGTCTGGTACGTCGACTAAATGCACAACCCATTCGACGTCTTCCACTCGTCAATGCTTGTCAAGGTTGTGTCATTTTCCCCTTCCCCCCATTCATTTGTTTTATTCAAAACTGCAGGTATTGAAACTCCTCCAAGGCGACGAGGAAATAACAACATGGGCAAGACAACAAATCGATGAATCAGACGAACTCGACGCAAGTGACGGAGAACCTCTACCTACCAACATCCAATCACACCTCAACATGGCCTTGCTTGGCTTGGAAGATGACTCACTTTCTATCAGCAGTGGAATACAAAGCATTTCCATAGAGGATTACTTGCAGGGGAGATGCAGCCGCTCCTCAAGCTTTAACTAGTCATTGCTCAACATAGGATTTTCAGCAAAAGTTTAGGTATTAACACCTTCCACCCTCACTCGTATAAGTAGCTACCGTGTCGATGTGCCCCAAAAACATTGTTTTTCCTCCTTTTTTTTTACTTTTTTTTTTGTTGGGTTTCTGAAACTGGGTCATGGTAGAGAGGTTGTCCAGGGAAAGAGGTTTGCCCCTCCTTGACTTGGTTATGATGCCATATTCTGAAGGGCTTTGTTTTATCTTTTTGTATTGGTTGGAAAATTGAATAGTTGCTGTTCATAGAAAATGTGGATTTGAATTAAAGGAGATGGATGTGAAAGGCATTTGTAGATATCAACTTCTTGTTCCTTGAAAACTTCTTCTTCTCTCTCTCTTCTGCTCTTTGAGAGTTTTTTTAGCCTTCTGAGAACCAATGAAAAGGAAACAAGTGGCTTCTTTTTCTATTTAGTCAAAAAGGGCAGCCCATATGGGCTTGTGTTGTTTTCCAAGAATGACACTGTGATTGTGAATTGAGACACTGATGAACATACTGATGTGTCGATGGATTTGATTAATAAAAGCTATCAACATTAAACAACTTTTAAAAAAAATTTTAACTAGTAAGTTATATATCTTATTATTAGTTTTTAGTTTTGTATTGGTGAAGACTCGTCAGGTTTCTCTGAGGCTGAGGTCGAACTTGAATAGAGACGTCGTTTGGACATTAAAGTATGCCCCTTATCCTTGAATTGAGGAGGACGAGTCTCGTGTTGACCTATTTCACTTGGCATGTAGCATTATGATGTGACTCGCCACAACTAGTGAACCGTGTGGAGTAAGTCGAGAGAACACTCCTGAATTAAAGCGTCTCACATTCTTCAATGGATGATTTAATCTAACCAATAACTCAAGTGCTTCCTTTGAAAAGTTAATTTATGATTTAACTATGAAAAAAATGTGTTAGTGTCAAGGTTTTAAATGTTGACGCCAAGGTCTCAATTTCATAAAAATATCAATAAAATGTCGATGTCAATATATATTTATGAAAAAGTTATAAAATAAAAAATTTCGTAACAACCATTTAAATTAAAAAATAAACATTTTATCATTTCTAAATAAGTTAGAAATAATAAATATTAAAAGAATTGGGGTTGGGGGATTCAAACTCGTGATCTCATAGTCAAAAACATGTATCAATGTTGGCGATAATTTATATATCCCAATGATATTTTAGTGGTAAATTTGAAATATTAATTCACTCCCAATATCGATATTAAATTTCTCCAAGTTATAAAAATATTTGTGACGATATCAACATAAATAGATATTTTATTCATTCTATAGAAGTAATATTCAATCATTTTATTTCCTTTGGTAGGAATGATATTTCTAGATTTTGTATTTAAAGAATATCAGGTTTTTCAAGTATTTGCCCAGAAAAAAAATTTGATAAAAAAATAAAAAAGAAAAAAAACCCATGTGTACATTAAATAATGATGCACAATTTTGAAGTTAATGAACAAGGTAAAACAACAGTGGTAAATAATATGGTCAATGGTTTATTATTCCAAAGGTCAATCAACAGGCTAATGATAACAAAATCATTATTAACTATAATTTAATATTAAATTTTAATTAGCCAATATTTTCTACTTTTATTATGCCTGATTAACTTCTTCAAAAGGAATATTATGGCTGAATAATTAAAAGTTCACAAGGTACAAAGTTTTTTTTTCTTTTTTTGTTTGTACTAAAAAAGGTTATTTTTTATACTAAAAAAAAGTTTTTTTTTTCCTTTATAAACTTACATCTCCTAGTGAAACTCTAGCCGTTTGTTTCCTGAAAAATCTAAGAAAGACTCCCATGAGATGTATCCAGATTCCCCTATTTATTTTATAGGAATGTTGGATACCCGAACATTTCTAGATATTCAGGCATTCTTATGCCCGGGCATCCTAGGATGCCTATACATGAGACATCTCAACAAAATTTTAGATGTCCTCCTATAACATAGGTCTTGCATCTTCTTTTGACAATTTTGTCCCTCATCATTTTTGTTCTATAATTTTTTTTCATCAATAATATTTTTTCATCATTTATTTTATTTTATTTTAAAAATAAACGTATGCACTAATTCATTAATAAATGTCTAAATACAATTTTATTTATATGCTACATTTAGATATAAAATAAACATTAGTCAATAGTATAATATCTTAATTTATTTTTAATTCAAATCAAGGGTACAATCTTTCGTTTATTTTACTCTCCCAATAATCACCAAACATAAACTAAAATTGACATAAAAATGTAATATTAAATTAATAAAAATAAAATTCTTTTATGGATTCAAATAATATTAAATTTAACATATAAATTATAAGATGACCAGACATTTTTGGAACATTATATAAATTTACAATATTCCCACAAATAAATCCTTCTTACCAAACAAACGTGTCTATATGAAATTGTGGATATCTAAAATTCCGGGCATATAAGATTCTAGGCATGTGAAGATGTCGGACATCTACATTCCCAAAAAATAAACGGCCCCAAAGAGATACTCTTACTCGAAAAGTTTGATCATTTAACTTTCTCTCGTAATTATATGATATTGGAAGTCCTTCTGGCTTATATACAAGTTGTTAACGTAACTTCAGCAAGGAAGTTGAAGCCACACACCACGTCATAGTCAAAACAAGAATATCTATTATTGTGCATTTTTGTTACAATATTTTTGTTAAAGTTTAGATTCTTTTTCTTCTAAACTTAGGATATACTTTTGTATAAATAGAGCCTTTGAGTGCTATCATAATACAGTGAAATATAAACATCATACCTTCTGTGTGAAACTTCCTCTTGTGAAATTTTAACTTGGTATCAGAGCTGTAATGGCCAACGCCTCCTCCAACACCTCTACCCACCCCACCTTTAGGAGCCCACCACTCAATCAATTGCTTAACCAAATCACCACAATAAAGCTAGATAGAACCAATTACTTGTTGTGGAAAAACCTAGCCTTACCCATATTACGAAGTTACAAACTAGAGAGACACCTCTCCGGCGAGCACCCATGCCCGCCCATGTTTGTGCAACAGTCGATTGGTAATATGGAAACAAGCCAAACGAACATATCTGCACCATCGAGTTCCTCTATAGCAACAGAAGCAGCCATCAATCCACTATATGAGTCATGGGTAACTACCGACCAGCTACTTCTTGGTTGGTTGTACAACTCTATGACTCCAGAAGTTGCAACACAGGTGATGGGGTACGAAAATGCTTGTGATTTATGGGCTGCCATACAAGAACTCTTTGGAGTACAGTCTCAGGCGGAAGAAGATTATCTCCGTCAAGTATTTCAACAAACTCGAAAAGGTTCTCTTAAAATGACTGATTTTTTGCGTGTTATGAAGTCTCATGCAGACAATTTGGGTCAAGCTGGAAGCCCCGTACCCACTCGATCTTTGATTTCTCAAGTTTTGCTGGGATTAGATGAAGAGTATAATCCTGTGGTAGCAACGATCCAAGGAAAACGAGGCATTTCGTGGCCTGAAATGCAAGCCGAATTGTTGGTATTTGAGAAGAGGTTAGAACTTTAGAATTCTCATAAAAATACAGTATCTTTTAACAACTCTGTTTCTGTGAATATGGCTAATAGTAGCAGAAGTGTAAGTGGTGGAAACCAACGTCAAAATCAAAACTCTCAGCCACCATTCAACAACAATCGGGGGGGTGGTCGAAATTGAGGTAGAGGACAGTGGAACAACAACAATAGTCGGCAAATTTGTCAGGTGTGTGGTAAACCTGGACATTCAGCACTAACGTGCTACCATCGATTTGATAAGGAGTACAGGAACAATACACAAAGCCAGGGTAAAAACTTCAATGGCGACTCTAACCAGGGGGTTAACAACAACTCTGGACAAGGTACATCTTATGCCTTCACAGCAACCCAAAATAACAATCCTTTTTTGGCCAATCCAGAAACAGTGATAGACCCGAATTGGTATGTGGATAGTGGTGCTTCAAATCATGTCACCGCCGACTACAATAGTATGGTTCAACCTACTGAATATGGAGGTATGGAAAGAGTTACAGTAGGTAATGATGATAAATTAAAAATATCTCATGTTGGCAAATCCTGTTTAGTTTCTGACGGTGGGTTGGTAATGCTTGAAAATGTGTTGTGCGTACCTAACATAGCTAAAAATCTAGTTAGCGTGTCTAAACTCGCTAAAGACAATAACGTATACCTTGAATTTCATGCTGATTCTTGTCTTGTAAAGGATATACGTTCGGGCAAGGTGGTGCTGAAAGGGGCTCTTAAGGATGGACTTTACCGCCTCAATACTGTTGGAGTAGTCATTGGGAGTACTTCGACTCCAGTTGACTGTGGCTTGGAGTTGGCTGCTAATAAAACTATTTGTTCTGTGTCTCTTCCCAAATCATCCAGTAGTATAAATGTTGTGGTATCCAAGGACGTTTGGCATCGTCGACTTGGACATCTGTCTTCTCAAGTTTTTAGAAGTTTAATTAAACGTTGTAATCTGCCCTTGAAAGTTCATGATAATGTCAACTTTTGTGAAGCATGCAAATATGGTAAATCTCATGGTCTGCCTTTCCCTCTATCCAGTTCACAAGCTACTGCTCCATTCATGTTAGTGCATACTGATCTATGGGGACCTGCACCTGTTATGTCATCTGATGGGTATAGATACTATGTTCATTTTCTTGATGACTATAGCCGATTTGTATGGATTTATCCTTTGAAGTTAAAGAGTGACACACTTTCAGCATTTAATCATTTTACTACTATGATCAAGACTCAATTTGGCAGCCATATTAAAATGTTACAGTCTGACAATGGAGGAGAATATAAACGAGTCCATCAGTTATGCCATCAGTTGGGGATACAATCCAGATTTTCGTGCCCGTACACTTCTGCGCAAAATGGTCGAGCTGAGCGTAAACATCGCCATATTGTTGAGACCGGTCTCACTTTGCTCGCTCAAGCTTCCATGCCTCTAAGTTTTTGGTGGGAGGCCTTCCTGACATCAACCTTATTAATCAATGGTCTTCCTTCCCCTCTGCTTAATGGTAAGTCTCCAATGGAGTTATTGATACAACGAAGTCTTAACGTCTCCGAGTTGAGAATATTTGGGTGTGCATGCTATCCCTTTTTACGCCCTTACCATACTCATAAGTTTCAATTTCGAACTAACAAGTGTGTTTATCTTGGTCCAAGTCCAGCTCATAAGGGTCATAAATGTCTCAGCTCATCAGGAAGAGTCTTCATCTCACGACATGTTCAATTCAATGAAGGTGATTATCCATTTGCTTCTGGATTTGGCCTTCAACAATCCACTGTGTCTGACAATTCTTTATCTCATTCCACCGCTGCTCCAAACTTACACACGTGGTTCGGTAGCCTGCCTACTCTTGAACCTGCTACTCACCCACCATCCAACACCCCTCACCCATGCCCACCAAATTTGCCTATCACCCATAACTCTCAGCCTCCTAGATCCCAGGCCCCAACAACCTCTCCAACCTCACCTCCCCAATCACGACCTAATAATCTAGAATTCCCCATAAACAGTCCCCTAAGCCATGAACCTTTACCAATTGACACATCTCTTATTTCTAGCCCATCCCACCAGCTCCCTAGTACGATTTCAGCTGACCAACATGCGTTCTCCACCCCCTCCAATCCACCATCTTTCCCTCTATCTCCACTACCCACACCTGAAGCATCTGACCTAAATATACCAACCTCGTCCCCTTTACCTTCTCTCTCTATTCCTGTACCGGAAACTACCTCAGCGGTTGAAAGCTCTATCGCACCTCAGCCTCCCCCACCATTTCAGTCTATCCACCCTATGATTACAAGAGGGAAAGCTGGAATATTCAAGCCCAAGGTGCTCCTATCCTCCACTCCCACTGATTGGTCGGTAACAGAACCCACAACTGTTAAGGTTGCTCTTGCTACTCCCATCTGGAAATCAGCGATGGATTTGGAGTATAATGCTCTTATGCAAAATCAGACTTGGACCCTCGTCCCTCCTACTGGTTCAGTCAATGTAGTTGGGTGTAAATGGGTTTTCCGCATCAAACGCAATTTTGATGGCTCGGTTCAACGCCACAAGGCACGGTTGGTGGCCAAAGGCTTTCATCAAAGTCCCGGTATTGACTTTTTTGAAACCTTCAGTCCTGTGGTCAAAGCCTCCACTATCCGAGTTGTTCTGTCATTAGCTGTATCTCGAGGCTGGAAACTACGACAACTTGACTTCAACAATGCCTTTCTCAACGGCAAGTTAGATGAAGATGTCTATATGTCTCAACCTCCAGGATATGCCGATCCCAGATATCCGAATTATATCTGCACACTACATAAAGCACTTTATGGCCTCAAACAAGCTCCTCGAGCTTGGAATGTCACTCTCAAATCTGCCTTGCTTTCTTGGGGCTTCACCAACAGTAGATCAGACACATCCTTGTTCATATATCACCGCGATCCATCCATCATCCTCCTTCTGGTCTATGTCGATGATGTCATTGTCACTGGAAATAATGTTGTTCTCATAGACAGTCTTGTTGCCACACTAGATAAAACTTTTGCGTTGAAAGATCTTGGCTTGCTCAGTTATTTTCTTGGCCTCCAGGTCACTCATCTCCCTTCCGGAGTTCTTTTAACTCAGGCAAAATACATAGATGACGTGTTCCGTCGCCTGGATATGGAGGGCTTAAAGCCAGCCCCTCCCCCACTGTATTGGGCAAACACTTGTCAATTTCTGATGGAGAGCCCATGAGTGATCCCTTTCTATACAGAAGCACTCTTGGTGCCCTTCAATATCTTACCAACACTCGGCTAGACATCGCGTATATTGTTAATCACCTGAGTCAATTTCTCAAACAGCCCACCGACATACATTGGCAAGCTGTGAAGCGGGTGTTACGCTACTTAAGTGGTACAAAACACATGGGCCTCCACATCCAACCAAGTGACACGGTCTCTCTCACAGCTTATTCTGATGCAGACTGGGCATCAAACATTGATGATCGCAAATCAATTGCTGCTTCTTGTGTTTTCTTTGGAAACACTCTTGTCTCGTGGTCGTCAAAGGAACAAACGGCTATTGCTCGCTCCAGTACTGAGTCCGAATATCGTGCTCTTGCTCATGCTTCCGCTGAAATTATTTGGCTGCGACAACTCCTTGGTGAACTTGGTGTCAACGTTAGTTCTCCGCCCATTATTTGGTGTGACAATATCAGTGCTGGTGCTCTAGCAACTAATCCAGTCTTCCACGCTCGGACCAAGCACATTGAAATAGATGTCCACTTTGTTCGGGATCACGTGTTACGCGGTGCTCTTGAAGTTCGTTATGTACCATCTGCTGATCAACTAGCCGATTGCCTGACTAAACCACTCACTCACTCTCAGTTCCACCGACTACGATCCAAACTCGGAGTGCTTGACCTACCCGTTCGTTTGCGGGGGGATGTTAACGTAACTTCAGCAAGGAAGTTGAAGCCACACACCACGTCATAGTCAAAACAAGAATATCTATTATTGTGCATTTTTGTTAAAGTTTAGATTCTTTTTCTTCTAAACTTAGGATATACTTTTGTATAAATAGAGCCTTTGAGTGCCATCATAATACAGTGAAATATAAACATCATACCTTCTGTGTGAAACTTCCTCTTGTGAAATTCTAACTCAAGTCTTTGGCATATTATTTTTAGAAACATAGGATAAGTACCACATGTTGGGAATGACAAAGCAAAAATGCTTCTCCTATATAGGAAGATGTTTACAGTGAACCAAAGACATTATCCACAAATTTTTTTTTACTGATCTTCAATTTTTATAATCTTTTGAAGTATACACTACTATCGTGATTACATTGAAGCTCTGCATGCTAATTTCTCGCTTCTTTATCATGAATCATCTCTCTTAATATATTCTATAAGTCATTTATTAAAAAAACTCGACTATTATGTATTCATTTTTTAGAATATAACATCATAAATAGGAGACGAAGGAATCAAATTTACTTACGACCTCTTAAAAGAAAATAAATATAGAAATTTGATTTTGATTTAATTAGTGAGTTTTTTGTGAATTTTTTTAGCATGGTTCCAAAGAGGGGATTAGTATGCTGAATCTTATAATTGATCACGGGACACGGAGGGAGGAGAACAGTTTCATAGAGGGGAGGAAGCTAGCGGACCAAACACCGTTTTGTTCTTCAAGATTATATAATATATATTCTACGTGGATATTCCCGTAGTTTTAACTAGTTGAGTTATGCTTCATTAAATTAAACGCCTTAAAAACGAAACCTACCATTATAGTATATTTGTTTCATTTGTAGTTCCCATGTGCGGTGTGTATTAGAGATTGGATCTCAAGTCTCTTCAAACATTGTGTGCCTTTCAAACTGAGCTTGTGGATTTTACAAATTTCTCCACCACGCCTCTTTGCACAAAAATAATAATAATAATAATAATAAATAAATAAATAAATCATTGTTTACACTGAATTTGATAAGTTTTATCAATTTTTAATTTTTAATTTCATCCCATTGTGTTTTAAACTTAGATAATTGTTGAAAATTTTACCTTCAAATAAGTTTTTCTTCAAAGAATTGTTGAAAAAAGTATTTTCTCAGGCTGTTCGATGAATTATAAAACATATGTTTGGCAGAAATTGATAGGATTTTAGAGAAAGATGATATTAGAGTTTTTTTTGGTTGAAATTTGTGAGTATTGACAGAGTTATTAAATGATCGATTCTGTGTAGAGATGATTTTATTGGAATTATTGATTTTTTTTATTATTATTATTTTTTAGATTCTTGCAAAAGATTGTTCTTGTCGGTGAAAATTAATAGTAAAAATGATTTGGAAAGGACTTTCTTCGTTGTTGTTGGAATAAGCAGAAAATAATCGAGAAATTAAAAGAAAATAGCAACAAGATGCAAGTTTTTGTACCTTTACTATTCACAACGTGTGAAACTGCTTCTTTAGGTAGAACGGATTTGAATTGACATTTCACGGATACAATGTTTCAAACACTTAGCTTTCAAAATTTCATGCACACTTGCTAGAATTGATAACATTCGAATGTTATCAACCAAACTTAGTCTTATTATGCTTGCAGCTCTCAAATTCATTTCCTCTCCTTCTAATGTTCATCATTCATGCTAGACTTCTTACAACCTCTGCTACAACCATTATTGGACTCTATTAAACCAACCATCGTCGCCTAACTCGTCAAAAGTATCAATATTGTTCAATCTTCCTTTCGAGGTCTTATGTATCTCATATTGTTTTTAGTAAATCTTTCACTTACATTTACCACAATCCGAAGTTGATCATTCCATCAAATTTCTCTACGTCAAACCCTCGTTGGAATCATAAAATTTGACATATCTACTTCACATTTTTAGTACATCGACAAATACTGAACAACTCACATTATTTACAGTATTGTAGTTCGTTAAATAATTTTTTCTCATATGGAAGTTCAAACAAATCTACGGACCACGAAGCATACTTAAAAATTAAAGAAACTACGGAGGTCTGACATTATTTGTTGGAAAAAAATAAACCTCTCACTTTTATGGTAGGAAAAAGTAGAAAAAAACTGAGAAATTAAAAGAAAATGATAAGGATAAGAAAAACACAATAATTTATGTGGAGCTAATATTTTATTAGAATAAACAAAAATTGCAGAACTTATTTTAAGCTTGGAGTCCAATTCGATAAAATAAAATTTGCGGTGAAAATTAATACAATTTGCCAAGCTCAGTGATGAGAATTAATTTTTTTTTTTGTCTTCCCTTTCTATTTTATGCTTGATTGAGTTTAGTTTAATAGTTCAAATATTTATTATTTCACTTCAAATCTAGAAGTTAAAATCCATATCTCTATATTTGTTGTATTCAAGGAAAAATATTTGAATTTGAACTTATGCATTATCATTTCTTTTTCGATCAATATTGACAATAAACTTATTTCTGTTTTTACAAAGCTACTTCATCCTAGTTAGTTTAAGGGAGAAAAGAACGAGCTCGACTTCTATGAGTAATTTTGAAATGATTTTAAGCTTTAAACGCTATAACAATTGTCAATATGAGCCTTTTAATTCAATAGTCAAGACATTCTCTTCCTCGAAATTGGAGGTTCAATCTTTCATCTCTACATTTGTTCTCCTCAAATAAAAAAAAAGACGACTATAACCGTTAATGAAAGAAAAAAATGTAATCTTAGATTAAAAATAAAATAATGTGCAATGTGCTCATTCTTGCAAAATATAAAAAAGTGAAAATTATGAGTGTAATGTGCTCAATTTGTGACAGTTAATTTTTTTTTTCAATTTTTTATTTTCTTACTTTCAAATATTTTATTTTTGTCAGTGAATCTTGCATAAAAATAAATTTATGTCTTTATCATTAATTTTCTATTAGTATATTGTATATTGCAAAAATCTAACGTGACGTATTATCTAATTTATTTACTTTTTTTAAGTACAAATTTATTTACGTAATAAGTAAGTAAATATAGAGGTCATAGGCCAAGTTTCAAAATGAATTACAATAGGTTAAAAATATGATTTAAATCTCACTTGGTCCCTACCATTTTAAGTGGATTTTATTTTGGTCATAAAATTTTTAAATTTATTCTATTTTAATTTTTAAACTTTAAAAATATCTAGTTTAACCTAAGCTCTACTGGAAAATGTATTGTAGCCACATAAGTCTACTGGAAAATGTATTGTAGCCACATAAGTCTGTAGAGATAATTATTGAATGTGCAGATATTAAGTAAATAAATAAATAATTTTTTCTAGTACAACAAATATGGTGAGTGAGAATTAGAAAATATTGAACCTTGATGCCTTAACCAACTACAACTATGCTCAGGTTGGGTAAATGTGTAATGTACACGGGAAAAAAGTGAGGTAATGAACGAGACTGTATTGATAAGCAAAATTATTAATTAAGTGAAATTTTCTAGTACTATAGTCGGAGACTCGGAGTACCTACTCTTTTTGTCTACATCTATAATATATTTTCTATATATATAAAAAATTATTTAATATTAATAGACAATAAATAAAAATAGTATTGATATTTCTATGGTAGTAGAAACTTTATTGAGATGATAGAGATGGGACTCAAAGCACATATAAGATCAATTCGATACGTTTGTGGCTCAAAAGTGTGATTGAAATGAGAATATGAAGAGAATCATTCAAACTTCAAAAAGTTGGTCCAATGACGAAACAAGTAACGTTAAATTAGTCTTCATCGCATAAATTATTTTATTAAACGGTAAAATTTCGTTTGTTGGAAGGCGAGGTTGGAAGGCGAGGTCTTCGACGAGGTGGACTGAGCTCGGAGGTCAAAACTCGCGACCAGCTCCTAGGTCAGTCATAGCAGACTTACTCCCTATAGCCAAATCACGATTGAGCTAATTGTGAACCAGTTCTGACATCATGCAACTTTGTCAACAGTAGAGATATGTATCTTAATCAGTTGAACTATATTCAAGTTAGCACCTGACTAGAGTATTAAATATAGAACAAATAATAATAATTTTTACCAAGTTAAAAAATATATGGGTATTGAATTCTAAACTTACTTTCTTAGAATTAAAATTAGAAATTATCCACAAACCAAACAATGTGCCGTTTGACAACCCATTTTATTCTTTACTTTTGTCTTTACGAATTATGCTTGTTTTAATTTTTTACAGTTTCATTAGTAAATTTTTCACATCTCTTCACAATCTAGTTGAATTCTTAGTTAAATTTCAAAAATAAAACTACTTTTTAATTATAAAAAAATGGGTCTAGATTTTAAAAATGTTTAAAATATATATATAACAAAATAAATGTACGTGAAAGTAAGGTTTATAAACAAAAAAAAAATTATTAAATAGAAAAACTATTCAAAATTCAATCAAGAAAGCACCCAAAATAAGCTATCCAAATGTTTGATATCTAAATTTGTTCATGTTCCTAGTTCTTTTGAACATACAAGTTGTTTTATTGGTAAAGTGTGTCATTTTTGATCGTTTTTCTATCCTTTGGAATATTTATTTTTCTTGGTAGATTTTGATTGTGATTTGTAGTCACAACTTTTCCAATGTAATCCTTAGTTGTTCTATCTCTTTTTAGTGCAATATTTCTTTGATAAAAAAAGAAAATTAATATACTCGAATCTAACCATAAAATCAAACCTACAAAAAGACTCTCAAACTCAACAACAAAATACTCCAATTCAACTAAAAAAACAATCAAATGAATTAATCCTATAATAGTCTCACCTAGCCATGACGAGATTAAAAGTTTAAAATTAAAATAACTAGCAAGGAGAGTAAAAAATAAAATTTTATGTTATATATATATATTAGTACAATACGTAGAGTGAAGATATTTTAATCTATCGAACTAATGGTGTCTTACACTATTATTAAATTTTTTTTATTGGGGGTAAAGCAAAAAAGGAAATAAATTGAGAATAAAGATAGTGGAAGAAGACAAAAGCAAAACATCTATTATTCCACTTGCAAAAGTGATGCCATCCTCATGTGTCTAATTAACACAATCACATCTCTTTTTCACACATATGGAGCAATCAAAGAGGATTATATTTAACAAATTGTTGGATTTGTTAAAAAGTTGAAGTATGATTTTGTAATGGATTCATGGGTTGGCTTTGTTAATTGATTATGATCCCATTTCATTGCAATTATTTTAGACAAAACTTATATATTTTTCCAACTTGCTAAAAAAGTGTGTATTTTCTATGTATTAAAGTGTAAAAGTGGAAAAAAAAGTGATTAGGTGAACATGATTTTAAAACAATAATTAGATTTTAGTCTAGCAATTATGTCATATAAAACAACTACAAGAGAGTTACTCTTATGGCCACTTTTGCTCTCTCAATCTTCAAAAGCAACATTTTAATTTTTTTTATTTTAATAAATAAATTAAAAAGATCTCCAGACTAACGAAATTGTTTTTTTAGTACACGTGGGATGGAGGATCGAACTCACAACTTCATGGTTTGAGGTATATATCAATTACCGCTAAGTTATACTCGATCTGGCTGACTAACAAAATTGTTATTTGCAAACTATTGGGTAAAAAGAGTGACCAGACATTTTTATTAGAAAATAGGCTAAATAACAGAAAAAAAAACTAGCCTTTGTCATTTATTTAAAATGTGTCCCAAAAGTTTCAATATACAACACTCGAAGTTTAATATATGTTTCAAAAATATCATTTCAAACAAACACCCATTAATATTTTGAAAGAAAAGTTGACGTAAAAAAATATTAAATGACGTGACAATTAACGTAGAAATTTTCACAAAAAATATGAAAAAAATGTAAAAAAAACTATCATTCATAAAAGGAGGAGGATAGGACAAAATTGAGCAAACTTGAATTCAAATTATATGGGTACAATTTTTTATTTTTTTTCTCCGTGTAAACTTAATTCAAAGATTAGAAAATTTGTTCTAATCAAGATTGAATCTTTGACTTCTTGATGATGGAAAAAGCAATCAATGTCTAGAGGTCTAAAGTTTCTCTAAGAGATTTTAATCCCGGAGGTCTTTTAATCAAGTTTAAGTTTTTGATCATTAAAAAGTCTTTTGGGAAGTCTTCTAGACTTAAAAAGAGAGTTTTGAATCTTCTATGATAACTTCTGAATAATTTGAATATTGAAAATGAGAAATAACCTCTTCAATATAAAGTTTTTATTGGTCTAATTTGGGCTAAGGCATAGTTGCATTTGGATCAAATCCTTAGATTTGGGCACATTTGCCTTTAGTGGACTCAAAACTTCTTTGGCTTGGATCTGATTTGAGCTCTAGCCCAATAATCTTTAGTGGACTTAGGCTAATTTGGGCTTCGGTACAATTACCCAATTACACTTTATTGGGGATACAATAGAAATAAACTGACAGCTTTGCTGACGCGACATTGATAAGTTGACAAATTTTAGATGATATGATAATATTTATTCATTTTATATTATTTGTAGCTTACGTGGCATTTTTGGACCTGGTGCTCGCTTGAGATTCTAGGCTCTGATATCATATTAATATTCATGGATTTATAGTATACATGAACTACTTGAGATAGAACTCTATGAATATTGATTAGTACAAATTAAATACCAAAATGGAACAAATTTAAGAGTTTAGAGATAAAACTAAAGCATTATGGAAATTCATGAATAGAGGCAGCTCGAGGTTATATTCAGCTTAAAACTAAATTCTTAATTAGAGGCCTTAATGCAGCAGTATATGTTAAATTACAAATTTAGTTCCTTAGTTTGGTTATAGTTTCAATTTACTTCTAAATCCACTTTTTTTTTTTTAACCAAAGAAATATTGCATTAAAAATAAATTGTACCACTAAGAGTTACATCAGAAGAGGGATGACAACGCACCACAAATAAAAGCCATAAAAGAAAACAGTTATCCTAAAAGACATAGAAACGATCATTATACTTGGTCAATAAAAGAGATTGCATGTTCAAAGAATTAGGAATATGAAAAAATTCTAGCCCACCAGACCTTTTCTCCAAAGTCACAACATCCACAATCTCATTTAATGACTTTGGGGGAGATTCTTCAATTAATTGAAGCATATTCACAATTATGGCACTCTTATTTCGGATTTGGAGATTTGGAGAGAAATAATTGCATCCAAAGTTGTCTTATCTTCCACCATGACAGGTAAGGAAGGATTAGACAAATTCCCAAAATCATGCTGATAAGGGATCTCAAGACAATTAAGACTGATATAACCTCCAAAGATCCCAAAACGATATTTGAGCCGATGGCTGCCGCACCTCTATCGTCGCCCATCTTCTGCTCTGTCATCCTTGCCTTGGAACCATGTAAGTTCTCTAAACTAGAATGCAACGAAGATGAAGAGTCATCCCAAGAGATTAGTGCATGGTAACTCTTCAAAACGTCCTGATGACGAAGCCATGGACCATACATAACGATGTTGCTTTTGATTTTGTCAGCCGCAACAACACTATTGGCATCCAATGGGGTGATCCCGACACCCAGCTACCACCATCCACCATCACAGGAACTAGCGGGAAAGAAGGATCCTCTTTGAAAACCGCATCCACAACAGCAATAGAAATCCTTGAAATATCTTGATCTATGCTACTTCCTACTTGAAAAAAAAGAACTTCGAAAAACTGAAAAAAAGCATAAAGGAAAACCCTCTGAAAAAATCGAAAATTGAGAGAAAACGCATACCGTTGATGGAGAGGAGAAGAAAAGGGGTGGAGTAGGCCACTACCACCCTTCCATTCTTCTAAACCTACTTATGTTCTTCTATTTTTTATTCAATCTTAAACCATGTAGTCAAACAATGCATTTCTTTTCCTTGTTGGACAAGTCAAACAACACAATTACCCAAAATAGAAAACTAACTCCTCATTTGCCAACTAAAGAAATGTGTAAATATAGTATTAAAAAAATATAATTTGTGAGATCGTTTAGAATAAATTTAAAATTTTAAAACCATACCAACTAAATTATTGAAATTTTATTTTAATAACTAGAGACCATATAAAACTTATTTCATAACCATAGGGCTCAAATTTGTAATTCAAACTATTATATATAATCCAAAATTTATTTTTCTTACTTTGAGATGCTAATTTATATGTGTATTAAATTTTGATAATCCAATTTTATATTTGTCAACCAATGATGTTGCTAGTTTTTTTATTTTTTAAACTTTAATGATATTACCAACCCATTTAATCTTTCTTTGGACATAATTAACTTGAAAAAAACTTTTAAATGTATTTTAATTTTGAAAAAAGTTTTTTTTCCCTCTCGGCACAACAACATGTGGTGAAGATTTGCATCATTGTTAATAACATTCCACTAGTATAAGTTAATTAGTTAATAAAAAAAATATTATGGGTGGGGTTTGGAGAGATGAAAAATTTTCATGGTAGAAAATTAAGAAAGAAAAAGGTAAAATAATAATAACAATCATTTGAAACACTCCTCATGAAATTTTGAAATGCTAATCTTGGATTTTTTTTTTTTTTTTTGCCAACTTAAACATAACTCAACCATGAAAGAAAAAAAAAAGTCATTTGAATCCCTATCTTCACATGTTGTCGTAATGGAAAAAAAAACATAATCTGATAGCTTATTGGTTTTGTGGAATTCAAAGAATATCCATTTTTTGGATTCCATGGGGATCCAAAATTGCATCATCGTCATTTCATTTGGATCTAATCAGGGTTATACAAATGGGATGATTCAGCATGGATAATAGGTCGTGATTTCAATAAAATTCGTTGGGATTTTGATATTGTTGATTGTTTGGAGAGGGAGTTGGATGATCTTTTTTAGACAGAGGAGATATATTGGAAACAAAGATGTTGTGAAAAATGGTTGAATTGGAGGGATAGAAATACAAACTGGTTTCATAAGCAGCGACTACGTGGAGACAAAAGAATTTAATAGAGGGTATTGAGACGGAAGACAACTCATGGACAGAGGATATGGGTCATGTTGAAGAATAATTTGTTTCTTATTTTGATGACATATTTTCTTCTTCTTGTCCATATGATGCAGACCTGCACAACGTTTGAATGCAAGGTTGCTAGCTCCTTTTGGTAGGACAGAGATTGAATGTGCACTCAAACAAATGAATCCTACTAAAGCCTCGAGTCCGATGGTTTTGCAGCACTTTTTTTTTATCAAAGATATTGGAAATCGGTGTTGGGTGTTGGAGCCAAATCTAATCGGCCCAACATGGAAGCTCGATATTGTTCCTTTTAGGTTTTTTTTCCCTTCTCACTTGCCGCCGTACCAACAACATATATATTTATATATATATATGTTATTAACACCTTTTTTGGGGTCGCAGCCGCGAAACCAAAAATTGGTGGCCGTGGAACACAAGGAAGAGCGTCAGAATTGTAAGGGCAGTCGAATTGGGATTTTTGGCAGCAGTTTTTGTGGCAGCGGCTCAGGTATTAGCAGAGATATTGGGAGAGATCAAGATCGTCTTTGTTGGATAATTGTATCTTGATCTATTGTGTTTTTTCATTCCTATACCTAAGTATTAATTGTGTAAACTACTTGGAAGCTATAGGGCTTTTGTTGGAACCTTTAAGGGATATTTTTGGGAGAGTTTATTGTATTCCAATCCTGAAACAATTATTAATGAATTACTCACATTTGAATGGAAGACTGGATGTAGCCTTTAGTGGTGAACCAGTATAAATTGTTGTGTCATTTACTTGTGCTTTACTGTTTTTCTTTTTATTTGCATATTTTTTTGTTGTGTTTGGATATTTCTATGGAAGGGAAAATTATACAAGACCGTTAATTTCCAACAATCAGTTGGAAATAAAACAATTGGGACTGTTTGGCCTTCCAGAACATAAGAAGATCAATAAAGGGTGAAATTCTACTATTATCCGAAAACAAAAAGACCTTGCAGACTATGACGTGGGTCTCCTACTCCGTCACCTTATGGTAAACGCTTTTGTTATGTACTGCGCTTCTTCTTCTATGCCTCAAACAATGAATCCGAATACAAGGCATTGATTGTCAATCTATTAATGGAAAGCAAAGTCGGTGCTGACACTTGTTGAGACACTTGTCGATATTTAGCAACTCCCAACTAATTGTCAACCAAGTCCTGGTCAAGTACCAGGGGAAAGAAGAAACTTACCTAGCCAAGTTGATCAGCCTACTTAACACCTTTTGAAAGTTGGAAAAATCAAACAAATCTCTAGATCCCAAAACTCCAACACAAACGCTCTAGAATAGTTAGCTGCGGCATATGCGACCGACTTACCACGGGTAGTCATCATTGAAGTCCTCACTCAGCCTATTGTCATACAATAGGAAGTAATGGAGCTGGACTAGGACAGGGCTAGGAAAAGCTCCTGGATGGATCATATAATCCATTTCCTACATGAGAACGAGGCTCCGAGCGACCGTGCTTACTACACCCTACACGAGGGGCGACTGTATCGAAGTAGCTACTCACTTCCCCTCTTTAGGTGCTTGACCTTTGAGGTTGTGCATACTTCATGTGAGAAATCCATTAGGGAGTGTGTGGCAATTACTTGAGTGCTCGGTCCCTAGACGGGAAGATGATTAAGCAAGGTTACTATTGCCAAACCTTACACGAGGATGCCAAGTAGTTCACCCGAAAATGGTGATTGTTGAAAGAGAGTAGCTATGATCCTAAGACAACCGCTAGAACCACTCATAAGCATGATGGGTCCCTAATCTTTTGAGCAGTGGGGACTTGACCTAATCGAACCTCTACTGATGGATAATGGACAAACTAAGATTGCAATGGTAGCGATCAATTATTTTACCAATTGGACGGAAATAGAACCCTAAGGACAATCACAGAGCAGAAAGTGACCAATTTCGTGTGGAGGAATATAGTGTGCGGGCTTGGGATGCCCTACACCCTGGTGTTAGACAACAGACAACAATTCAACAACACTAACTTTTCTAAGCGTTATACTACTCCAACTTGGGCATTAGGCACCATAGCTCTTCATCCACTCACCCTCAAACCAACGAGCAAGTTGAGGTTGTCAACATGATAATCAAGAAAAACTTGAAAGCAAAAATGAATGGACTAAAAGGAGCATGGACAGAAAAATTGTCGAGCGTGCTATGAGCCGATCAAACAACGACACCACCTCCACAGCCACAGACAAGACACCATTCTCTCTAGCCTTTGGTGTTGAGGTGGTCATCCCTATGGATATTGGTCTCTTCTCACCTTGGTTTCTCGCACTCTTACTTCACTCGTATCATACCCGTTTGTTCCTATCTCAAGTTCTAACTTAGGCATCGTAGTTGTTGGATCGGTATGACAATCCTAGAGGGGGTGAATAGAGTTTAATGAATCTTTTTTAAACTTTTTAACACAGTGGACCCAAATTTAAACAAATAAGTAAACTTTTTAGGAACAATTAATTTTATCACAAATTAAACAATAAATTAGAAATACAAACACCGTAATTAATTTCACCACTCAAATATTGCACATAAATATGATTAACAAATTATATCAATTAATTTCATGCAATTTATAATAAAGAAAATTAATTGCAAAAATTAAATAGAGTATGGTTACAGAAAATGACACCAGAAATTTATAGTGATTTGGCAACAATCAGCCTACTCCACTCCCCAAGCGCTTCTTGAGTATTCGATTAAGAAACTTTGACTTTTTCCACGGTAGGAGTCATGGAGCAAGAACGAACCCGATCCTTTCTATGGTTCAGGATCAAACCGTTACAAATGCTCTTTTTTGGGCTCAAGAGCAACTATTACAAAGAATATGAAATTTTAAAGAACAATCTCACAAACTCTCTAAAAAGAGTGGATACACAAATTTTTGCTCACAAATTTGTAAGAAAAATTCTTACAAATAAAAGCCCTCAAATTCGCTAAAGAAATAAAATTGGAAGCTCAAGAATCTCTCTCAAAATAAATCTCTCACAACAAATTTAAAGAAACATCGAAATTTTTGGAGAGATAAACAATGGATGAAATTGGAGAGAAAATTGGGAGAGAATAGATGTACAAATTTGGGAGAAGAAGGATGTTTAAATAGAAGAGGAAAAATTGAAAATAAATTTGAAATCTAAATTAAATTTGGACCATTAGATTAAAAATGATTTTGAATGAAGGGTAGAGATTGAATGGAATAAAAATAATATATATATATATATATATATAAAATATAATATAACATAATATAATATTAAAAAAAATTCTCTTTCTAACGGCTGTTTCAACAGCCACTTTTTTTTTTTTTTTTAAGTTACCTCAAGGTAACTTTTCATAATTCTTTCTTTTTTTTATAAATCCTTTTTCTTTTCTTTTTCTTTTTTTTTAACAATCGCTGCATATGGCTATTTCATTGGTCCGCTTGGTTGATTTAGCCGCTACGTCATCCTCTCGGTATTTTTCCTATCAATTTGTTTTTGTCATAATGAACTCCGATTTTGATAATTCAAAATTCGTTGGAATAGTCGTATCAAGTTCTACGCTATGGACACTTAAAAACACTAAAATTGTCAAATAACATAATTAAGTTTGTTATCATCAAAACATTAATTAATTAATTAATTAAAATTAATTAACTTGAGATTAAGGGCCAAAAAGCCAACAGTAGTGCATTCGATAGGGCTCCATATCGGTGCAAGCTTTCTTTGTGTACGTGAACTTCGAGTTAGGAGACGAAGATGTATGTGGTAGTCCCATGACATGTGGCACCAACCCAGTAACCGACATCAACATAAACCATTAAATAACTCCGCCTAAACTTACGAATTTCAATCAAATAGAAAAAATAAGCTCTAATGTATTTTCTATCTAGATACTATTAATGTCATACTGAATAAATGCTTTATAATTCATTTAACACATATGAGAATATTTTTTTCAACAAATTTTCAACCAAAATCTGTTAGATGGTAAAAATTGAACACTTACTAAATTTTAAGGTACAATTAGATGAAATTAAAAATTTAGGGTAAAAATTGATACATCTTACCAAATTAAGGGTTAAAAATGATTTTGTTAGCATTATATGTATATATGACTGTTTGCCCTCTCTAACCATAAATAATGGATTTGCAACTACCCCAGACATCTCCTATTTATCAATGTAGTCTCCTCAAGTTTGTTCAGGTGGTCGGCTCGACCAGGTCAGGTCGATTCAGCCTAATCTTGTCTGGTTGTCTAATCTGAGCAATTCAACTCACGGTACTTCTTTGACCTCATTTTAGGTGAAACTAGCACCATAATTTCAGCCGATAAGATTTTTTTTTTGGTGAATTGAATGTAGTGGGAGATATTTTACTTTCATTTTACGTTTTCTTGTTAATCATCAATATTTGATTTTTTTTTTACTAACTTTAATTACTTCTCAAATTTATATTTATGTACTATTTGAATATAGTATCATTTTTTTAGACGATTTATCACCAACCACGTGCCAACATCTCATAGGATGAAAGTAATGAACCAACATGAAGGTCCACACATCGAAGTAAATGTATATCTAACTTCTCTAGAAAGTCGAAATTGATCCATGAAAGTCGGTCGTGAGTCATCTAGAAGACGAGCCGACCTGCACTTCCTACCTGGGTCGCTTGACATCCAAGCCGAGTCGAGCTCATAATCTCCATATCGTACGCTTGGGTTAGCAACCATGCAGTCCAAAGGACACTCCTTGAGCAACTGAACTTCGACACAATCCATGATAACACGCCGTGATTATCGGGCTGTCAGAGAGTCATTGGATGCTTGTCGGAAACTGTGCCAGAAGCTCTACCTATAAATATAGAGACCTCCTAGCCGCCTCATTTTCAGGTACGTAAACTATATTATTCTCTCTCGAGTATAGGTCGGCCAGCTATTGACTTCAGCGTCGGAGTGCTTATTCTTTTTTGCAGGTCCTCTACTTGCCAGCACATTAGCTCATCTTTTGAGTTAGCAAACACCCGAGCCAAACTTCACGAACTTAGTCAAAATCTTGATTAAACCATCATAATTTAGCAACCATTACCATTGTTATAAAATACTATTAACTATAGAGTTGCACGTATTGTTTAACATTTAATGGTTATTGTTTCACCAACCTGAACATAGCTCAATTGGTTATGACATACATATTGGATCAAAAGGCAGAAGTTTGAACCTCCACCTCATATGTTAAATTCAAAAGTAAAATTATCGTTGTATCTTTAAATTACACCTATAGAATTCAATATACTCGAGAGAAATCAACAAGTGTTGTCATTGATTAACTAAAAGGAGTTAAATTAAATTGAAGAAGATGATGGGTGATGGATTGGGGGAATTTGAACAACTTGAGATGATGGTTGAGAAGTAGAAGCAATGTCATGGTGTGTTGATCTCTGAGATTGCTCAGATTTTTCAGCTGCTTCTCTCTTGCGCCTTGTCTCTTTGGCCCATGAAATTAGAAGTTCCTCTATTGTTTTACCAAACATACCCTTTTTGAATGTGCTTCCCATCTTGATAAAAAACACACAAAATGAGGTTAATATTGAATGAAATCAATCAAAGTTACAATGGTATATGAACTAGTTAAGAACATTCGACATTTCGCTAGTTGTTTGGTACGATTACGATTACGATTTCCTTTTGGTTTTGGTTTTTCTATGTTCCCTCTTGTCTAAGAGAGAAAAAAAAGTAATTGTTTGTGTTTCTTGATCTAGAAGATTTGTTTAGTAACATTTTTGTTTTTGTTTCTTGTTTGTCATTTTTAATTTTTAATATTTGGTAACTATTCTTATTTCTCATTTCTCATTTTCATGAAAAGTTTCCAAAATTGTATAAAATTTTAGAAAAGAAAAATCAAGTTTCTTATCTATTATTCCTGTTTCCAATTTTTTATTTTTTATTTTTTTTCAAAACATAGATAAGAGTATTATTTTATTACTTTTTTACCTATAAAATGCATAATAAAGATCATAAAAATAAACATAACATGAAATTTTAATTCTCATATAAAAATTTTACCTTTTTCAATTTAAATTCTTAAAGAATAATGAATAATAAATGATTATTAAATGTGTTTCTTTTCAAACAACAAGAATCCAAAAATAGTTACCAAACAATTCTATTTTTCTTGATTAAAAAATAGGAAATGAGAACAAAAAAAAACAATAAACATGAAATTTACCAAACAGGTCTAAATTATATTATAGGATTTCACACAAAAATTAAAATAAAATAAATAAACTATAGGAGCCTTTTGAAATTATTTTTAGAACACAAAGGGTATAATTTAGTATAACCAACCTGAGTGACTAAAGTATACAATGGCAATGTGCTGTAACTGCAAAGCACTTGGACAAGTGCACTGTGGGGAAGAATTTTGGCAAATGTTAGTGGCCAATTAAATATAAAATTGATATTAGATAGTAATTTTAGGTGGGTTTGATAATCATTTTGTTTTTGGTTGTCTGTCGTTCAAAATAAAGCCTATAAGCAATAGTTCCATCTATGTGTTTCTTTGTTTTGCTTCTGAACCGTTATTAAAACTAAAACAAAAAAGGACTTGTTTTAAAAAAAAAGGAATTTTTTTTATGTGTGAAAATTTGTTAAGAAGCAAATTAATGTGAAAAGTATACTAAAGAATTTGTTAAAACACAAAACTAAAAATGTAATGGTTATTTTTGCTTTGGATTTTTTGTTTTTACACATCTAGCTAGTTTTCTTTGGCTAAGTAATATAATTTGTTTTCAATAAGAATTCTTATTGGAATTTTGCTAGGAATTCATTAATGTTCAAAAGCTCTAAAAATTTTAGATAACAGAAATGGTTACCGGACAAGTTTAATATTTTATAATAAAAAATTAAAATCAAAACCGTTATCAAACAAAACGAGAAGATGAAAGTTAATAGTGTTACCCTAAGAAGAGTCTGGTGATGACGAACACAGCTTTCTCCATAATGCAAGACTTAAATCCATAAGTTGTCTGCAAATATTTTTCAACCATACGTAAAGCATAAGTATTTTTAAGAAAGAAAAACCGGTAAATTACAAATTTAATCCTTGAACTTCATCTAATTAACCAGTAGAGATGCACGACATAGAATGACAACATTAAAGCTCTCTAAAATTCAAGGACTAAATATGAATATTTGATCTCAAAAATGAAAAGTATAAGGAGAAGAAAAATCCGCTCACCCAAATCCAGAAGAAGAAGGCGATCTCGAAGGAGTTTTGAAAGAGAATGAAGTGAATCAAGAGAAGAACAAGAGAAGGACGAGCAAACCAAAAGTGTTCATCTGAGGGCTTCACTTCATGGCCAAAATGTTTCTTCTTCTTATGTTGTACTGTTTGATTTGTACGTTGATGTTCTTGTTTTTGTTCTTGTTCTTTTTGTTCTTCCTTGTCTTCTATTCTCAAGTTTAATTCTTGAGCCATACGGGTTATTATGAATTCCAACTTTGCCCCCACTAGAAGCAGCAGCTGTATCAATTTTATCATTTTGCCCAAACAATTAAGTTACACAAAAACATACAACTGATTAAAATTAATGGTAATCACAAGGCGTTTGGTTTATGTGTTTGAGAAGCTTAAACTTTGTGCAACTCAAGATTTAGAACATAGGGTGTATAAAACCTATATTTAGGATATAATTTTTAATAACCGGACAATAAAAAGACAAAATAGTTAGGAAATATATGTCAATTACCGCTGAGTTATGCTCACTTTGACATATAAGATTATTCAATGCTCCATTAATATCACATAACATACACATATATAGATCACCGTCGTTAAAGTTAATCTAGGATAAATAAGTTTTTATTAAAAAAAAAAGGAGCAAAGTACACTTTTCCTCCCTAGGAGTTGGAGTAGATGTCTATTTGGTACTTATAGTTTCAAAATGTACACTCTCGGTCCCTCCTCCCTTTCTCTGTTGACCTGCTCCTCCCCAAAAAATAATCGTTGTCGTACAAAAAAACTCGCCATCATTTAGATCTGGTTCTCGAAGAGGAAAAAGGAACTTCCTTCTCCTTTCAGATCTGTAAACGACAACGAAGGCTATCATTGGAGGGGGAGCAGAACGACAGGAGGCGACAGCGAAAAAACAACATGACGAACGATGAGCGATGGCGGTTCACCGAAGAAGGGGAAGGAGAAGAAGGAGAGAAGAAAAGGAGGGAGAAGAGAGAATGAGATAAAAAGTCCAATCATAATAAAAACGTTAACTACCACACTATTTTAATGTTAGTCAACTAACGATCAGAATATGTTAGGACTATTATTTAGAACCATTTTACAAACTTAGGGACCAAAAAGAGCAATTATGTTTCTAAAAAATGTTATATTTGCAACTATTTTTTTTAAAAATGTTATATTCATAATTTTTATTACAATATCTTTGCAAATAGATCAGCTATGAAACAAGATATTTAAAATTTCTCATATAACATTGTATACTCTAGATTTAAACAAATTTGTCGATGGATTGGATTTTACAAAAACAATTAGACTAATATTAAAAAACTTACAATTAGTGGTAGAAATGACAACCAAAAATAAGTGTGCCATCCTACAATTCAAATTAAAAACTAATTAGCAAAATTATTTGAAATAAGTTTATTGAAAAAAGTAAAATAAAATTGATAAAATTGGTGGATAGAAAGGGTAAAGCATGACATTACCTTCAAGATTAAGCAGCAAAAAGAGCACAACAAATACCCAAAGATACCAACTACAAAATATTGAATTTACATTATTATTTAACAAAAGGAATCATTTTTTTGTATTCAAAGTTACTTAAAAATTGAAGCAAAAAATTGTTGATTTTTTTAATATAACACAAGTAATATATTTTGAAAGGGATAACTAGAAGCAAAATATGCATAAGAATCATGATATTTTTAAAATGATTTTTAAAATCTGTTAAAATTGAATTTTTGTGTTTAGAAAATAGACTGAGGTGATTTATTATGTGTCATGTGAACCAATTCTAGTAGAATATAATATGTGCTAAGCGATTTTAATATAATTTGTGTAGGTTGTGCAAATATTAAGCGGGGTTGGGTTACGTTATTTGTTTGGTTGTTTCTTGTTTCTTGTTTCTCGTTTCTCGTTTTCAATTTTTTGAGAAACATAAGCATTGGGTAACTATTTTGTTTCTCATTTCTTATGAGAAATGTTTCTAAAATTGTGTAGAAATTTTAGAAACAACGAAACGAGATCAAGTTATTGTTTTTTGTTTCAATTTTCAGTTTTTTTCCAAAGTATACACTAAAAGATTATTTTAGCATTCTTAACTTATAAATGTATAAAAAAAATTAAAAGATAAACATGATAAAAAAAATTGAAATTTAATTTAAAATTTTAATTTCCATTGAAAACATTTACTTTTTTAATTTATAATTTTAGAAAATTAAAAAAAAAAGAATAATAAACAAAAAAAACTACTGAAATGTAATTCTGTTTTATTCATTAAAAAAGAAACCAAAAATAAAAAAAATAAAATCAAACTAAAAATAAAAGTTTAACAAAGAGATATTAAAAAAAATAGCCATTTAACCTATCGACACTTTTAATGGAAAATTAGTAAACTTTAATTAGTGAAAAATAATTTTAGAAATTAAAAACAAATATTGGAAACGTAGTATAATTTTAATATATGTTTGAGTATGTTTTCGGTTTAGTCTCAATTATTTAAACAGTTAATTGTTGTTTAAAAATTTCAATTCAGTCTCTTGAATTTAAATATTTTTTAGAATTGAGTAGAAATTTGATTTTTTTACTCTTTAGGGACATAATTCTTCCGCATAACTTATGTCAACTTAGTGAGGATCATATCATATAAAGTTATCAAATCAATTTCAACCTTTACTACTGAAAATGATATAATGAAAAGGGAATAAATTGAAAAAATACCTAAATATTAAAAAATAATATATATATTTAGCTGTTTAAAAATAATGCTTTTGTAAAATATCTGACCTTATGCCTACAACTTTCTTGAAATCATTTTCGAGTGTACGTGTCACGTAACCATAGAAATCAAAATTAGGACTTCTAGGGCAATGTTCCTGCATCGTAAACAACATTGATAAGTCAACGTGAACACATAATTCAACTTGTTTAGACATATATCTGACTAAAAGGTTGGAGGATCAAATCTCTATTGTATTTATTGTTGAACTAAAAAAACAACACTAGATAAAAGATAATAATAATAATAAAGTTAGAGTACTAATTTTAATCATTTTACTTAACTGAATTCTTGAATAGGAACTAGTGATAAAATCATACTCCTCGATCTAAAAAGAAACATCTAACTTAGTCTTAATCAAAAAAATATCCAAACACATAAAATAAATATGCCAAACACCGCTCAACATAGGGAAAGACAATTGCTCTATAGAATCCATTTTGGAGGGCACGATAATGATTCCCAAATTTAATTGGGACAACATTATTAACACGAACAAAATTCAGTAGATAAGACATTCATTGCTATCTCTAAGATTAATAGTTCAATCCTCGTCCACAATTTTTTAACTCGAAAAAAAGGGACAAGAACGAGGATAGAGAAAGGCTTTTCCCAATTTAATATTGCGGACAAGGGCAAGGTCCCATTGATGAGGTTTGGCATAACTCATCTTGGGTATTTCCAAGTCCTCTCTCTGGGACAACATTATTAACCCGAGCAATGTTTAGTAGATAAGACATTCATTACTCTCTCTAAGATTAATAGTTCAATCCTCGTCCGCAATTTTTTAACTCAATAAAAATGGATAAGATTGAGGATAGAGAAAAGCTTTTCCCAATTTAATATTGCAGGCAAGGGTAAGGTCTCATTGATGAGGTTTTGCCTAACTCATTTTGGGTATTTCCAAGTCCTCTCCGTGGCTCACCTATCAAGCTAGGTCTAAGGATTTTTCCAGCCTAATGAAGCCTTATTTATCAAAGGCCACCTCGCTCAAGTTAGGTTTCTAATCTAAGCTCTGTCGAAGCTTTTAAATTCGAGCTCCTCGGCTTGGAGGTCCCTTTTTTTAATTGGTGCACCAAACGTTATATCATTGGCTTAAGAGATGGTCAATCACTTCATTTCGAGAGTTGACTCGAGCTCTTTTTCTTACCCAATTGATGGGAGGGCGAGAGCAAAAACGACTGACTACCCACCTTCTTACACTCCTCCATTGTGCCGCTCTTGGAATGTTGAGTACCTCAAGATTTACTACCCTTAAGACGGTAAAATTCAACCTTCAGACTTAGGATCAAATTAACTTATCGGTGTCTTTTTTATTTGTTCTTAATTAGAGGAAGCCTAGCGAAAGCCCTACTTAAATAGGAAGAGGGCATGGTACACCAACTAAGAGAGAGATCTCTGATTTAAAAAAAAAAAAGGATTTGATCATGCTAGAAAATCCTTAGGCTCAAGTTATTATTAGGTGGTCCTAGATCAAGGGACCTAGAAGGGATGAAGGGGCAAAGATGAGTTATGTTCAACCTGGCGAAAGAGACATTCCAGACATTTGATAAAGAGAACTTGATTAGATCAACATTTTTTTCTTTGCATTGTTTTCTTCCTCTTCTTCGTCCATGTCCTAACCCTTAATTTTTGTCAATTGATTGTGAGAGAAAGACCTCAAATTTTGTTCGTCCTTCATGGTCTACTTACCCCTCAATAATTTTGTTTGCCCCATGGTATTTTGATCGTGAGAGGAGATATTACCCTAACCCCCAAATTGCTCCCAACGACGTATTTCAAATGTGACTAAGACTCTTAAATTTTCTTTTTTAGAGCTCACCATTATGTCACATCTCCACCTTTATTTTAAAGAGGAAACTAACTAAAGGGTAGTTTTGAAATAAGTTTAAAGGTTAAGGGTCAAAATGAAACTTTTGGAACGATAGAAACATCATCGAAACCTACCTCAAAGTTCAAGGGCATAATTGAAACCTATGCTCACGTATACCATTATGTTTACATCTCATCAAGTGCATACATCACTGCACTTCCACTTTACACCTATCATGCCACATTATATTTTCGTACTCATTTTAATAGAAAATTTGATAGCAGGGTTATTTTGAAATATACCACATTGAAACCGAGTTATTACCAATTTTGCCTCACATTTTATAAGTTTAAATTTTACTTTGATTTTTTTCCAATTATCATTAGTCTATTGAGCAAATTTTTTAAAATAATATTTAGATAAAAATTTCTAATAGTGATACTCGAAAACAAAATAAAAGATTAGAGTAAAATTGAAACTAGAACCTATTACATACATATGTAATAGGTTTATACTATATTATACTTTATGGGTATATTAAATTTAGGGCCAAATTATATACCCATAAAGTATAATATAGTATAAACGTTTTTTTTTCCATAAAATTAAATATTGAACCACAAAAATAAAAAAGAATTGGATGGGAAAATTATTTGTAACCTCGATAAAGCCACGTCGAAGAGAGATGTAATCGGACTTTGTGATTGATCCATGAAACTGCTTCACAAATGCTACCTAAAATAAAATTAAAAACAATATTTTGAGGCCTTTTTTTTTACATTTATTATATATTTCAAAAATAAATTTATACTCCAAATTCTTTATTTGTAATCTATTTTTAAAATTTTAGTCATATTTGAAAAATAATCATTAAAAAAAATTTACAGACAATTTTACTTTGTTATTAATTTTAAAGATTTAACTTTTGTTTCTGCTTTTATTTGATTCTTTTAATTTTAAAATATACCACATTGAAATCGAGTTATTATATTTATTTTATGTTATTTATGTAAATACCTCATATAAAAATGGTTTCTATAAAATTATTCTGCTAAATGAGTTTCTATCCCAAAAATTTTGGCAAATTATTTATAATTTGTCTTTGAACTTAAAATTTTTTTAAAAGAAAACAAAATTAAAAAATTGAAAACAAAATCATGATAATGTTTAATTACCACCCAACCAATGACAGCAGCTTTTCTCCAAAATCCTTGGGCACGTTCAACAAACTCGGCATCTTGAGAAGCTAAAAAGGGTAGAGAAGGAAAAAAAATTAAGAAGAATTCAATATTGTAATTAAAAGGCTTAATTCAAGGATGACTAAAATCTTGTATAAATAATACAAAATAGTAATTAAAAAACAAATCACAAATAAAAATAAAAATAAAGGTGTATGGGGTTATAGTTTCTTTTTTAAGTACAACATATGGGATGAATTACCGCTGAGATATATTTACTTTGTCGGATTAAAGTTAATTAATATTTAAGATAATTATTGATTACAAAAATGAAGTGATTGGGTAAAAGCTCAAACAACGTCCTAAGTGAGATTGAGAAAAACCTTGCCCCGAGGGGCTCGGGGGGAAGGCATTGGAAGACAAAAATATTATAGAGTGAGCTCTTTGCTCAATGTTGGTAATACGACTAAAGTTCCATATTGGATAAATAAGAGGATGATCATGGATATATAAGTATGAGACAACATCATCATTGATATGAAGCTTTTTGGATGAAACTAAAATCGTGAGAGTTATGCCTAGAGCGGACAATATCATACCATAGTAGAGATACTTGGGGCTATCGTTGGACATCAATTGTCCTTAACAAGTGGCAGTAAAGTCATGGTAAAAAAGCTTAAACTTTGTGGGAGAAGTCTTCAAGTGCCAAACAAAGAAGTTGGTAAGCCTCAGAAGATGTAGTAATTGTGTGCTATGTGGTTGTGCTCTATCCAAATGTGCCTGGAGATTTGAGCTCTCAGCTCTCATGGTAGTCAGAGAGTGGACGGATGAATGACTACTCGAGTAGATAGTGGTACTTTGTTCTTTGTTTGAGGGGAGGATTGTTGGATTTGTAAAGAGTGCAAAAAAAAAAAAAGTTCCATATTGACTAGGGAAGGAAGTGATCTATGGTATATAGATGAGAACAATTATTTTCGTTGATATGAGGTTTTTTTGGTAAAACCAAAAGTAAAGTCGTGAGTGTTATACCCAAAACTAACAATATCATACTATTGTAGAAATGTGAAGTGTTCGTTGTCCCTAATAAGTGATATCAGATCCATACCCCCGACTTAGTCATGTCAGTAGAATCCTTAGGTATCGAACAAAGAAAGTGGGTGAACCTTGGAAGATGTTAATCATGGTATGATCAAGCTTGGTGGTACTTAATTTATTCGAAGAGAGGATTGTTGTAAATACAACAAAAGCCTCATATTGGCTAAATAAGGGGATGATCATGAATATATAAGTATGGGAAAACATCTCCATTTTGGTACGAGACTTTTTTAGATGTAACCAAAAATAAAGTCGTGAACGGTCTAAAATAGACAATATCATATTATTTTGATATTTGGAGGATCGTTTTCTCGGTTAGATTAGGGAAATACAAGATGCTTTATTCACTTATATAACGTGACAAAATTGGAATAATTAGCTACATGTATTGAGAGGTTGTTTTATATAATTTAGCTGAAAATCATTAAAACTAATATATTGCTCAACATATTAAATCAACCGATGGTAAATGAAATTTTAGAAATGCAATAGTTATAATTTTTTTTTTTTAAGTAATTCGTTAATTTTTCTGTTTAAATCCTACTTTAATCTCAAACTTTTATATTTTTTTATATTTGTCTTAAGTTTGTTAAATATTATATGGATACAAAAAAAATAATTTACCCTTTCCAGATCGTGAAATTTGAACTCCTCTCTCCGGAATAGAATCCTCCCAACTCTTCCATAGTCGTATCTGCACAAATTAAGTAATATTCATCCATCATGACAGGGATGTTCAAAAACTCGATGACTCGAAAAAACCGATCAACCTAACTTAATTCATACGATTTGGATTGGGCCATAAATTTATTTTTGTTTGCATTGAGTTCAAATAAATAAAAATTCTATGGGTTGAGTTGACTAAAGGTTCGCCCGAAATAAGTTTGGATGGAACTGAACCAACCTGAGTTTATTATTAATCTTAAAACTATTTCTTTTACTGACCATAAAAATTGTATATAGTCATATTTATTTTAAATTTATCTCATTCAATAATTTTTTATGTACTATCCTACATCTGCCTTTAAAGCCAACTTTTTCAAGATTTTTTAGTGTATTTTTTCACTATATAAATAAACATCGATTTAATGATCTTAATTCAATATTATACCGTATATAAATAAATGTTAAAGATATATTATCCTTTTACTTTTTTTTGTTATACAGTATTTTGAATAAGTGATTCGTATAATCCGAATCAAACTCAGGATTCAGACACTCACATGCTTCTTAGTAAATCAACTAGGAGGCACACTTAAGTTTGGAATTTTCATGATCGAGTCATCGAAAAGGAAGATGTATCTTGTTAGTATAGATAGTAACTAATGTAACTTTGAAATCATTATCTAAATCTAAGGTGTGAGTAAATAAGCATAATTTTTTAAAATAGAAAATTAAAAAAAATGAAAAAGTTATCAAACGAACGATTTTTTTTGGAGAGTGAGATTACCTTTGCTGCAGCAAGAAGCATGGTAGTAGCACAAAAGATAACATGAACAACAGCCAACACAAATATGAAAATATGCAGCTGATGCAGAGCTTCCAACGACAACAGAGGAACCTTTCCCTGTTCATAACCATTTTCATATGAGGATTTTAATTTTTTTTTTCTTTCAAAATCTCGGAAAAACGTCGAAAAATGTCGAGAAATATTAAAAATGTACATACCCTTGAATGTCAATTGATAAACTAATAACCTAGCAAACTAAAACTTTCTTTGTTAATTTGGAAAAAAAAAATTGAGTTTCCATGATTTCTAATGAATTTTTGTAAAATTTCCGTTGCTAGCGATATTTCTATTGACATTTTCCATTAACATTTTCTTACTGTCTTTTTTTTCATGTGAAAAAACATAGGTCTAAAGGGTCAATCATAACATTTTGTTTTTATATCTTATATATTTTTTAAAAGTATGCTTATTGATAATATTTTTCTTTATGTTTTAATCTATATGTTAAAAAAATATTTTAAAATAGTAGCTAAAATTTGAGAACTAAAACAAAGTTTTCAAAGACCAATATTTTGTTGTTCTTTTTTTCTTTATTTAGTTAAGATTTCAAAAGTATTTTTAAAAAGTGAAAAACTACACTTAAAAAAAACATAAATATAAGTAATTCTAACTTAATTTTAAAAATAAAAAAACACACACACACACAAATTTTGTCCCATAAGGCCTGAAATTGTCAAAATTTATACATAAGTTTCTAGAAGTGGAGAGGATGGAAGCAATTAGGGATAGAAACCCGAAATAGAAAGGCAACGAAAATGTTATCGAACGAGTCCTTACTTTTCGTGAGCAATGTTGAACATTTGTTTGCGTCGATAATAGACGACGCCCGATATTATTATCACCGATGAAAGTAGGAGAAGATGAGAAATGATGAACAACTGATGCATTCCTCTTGCATGGAAGCATATAGTTTGCAAAATCTGGGGGCATACAGAAATGGCCAATTGCACCTTGAGACACAGTCAATAACAGGGAGATGAACCCTAAAATCATCAACTCTGTCAAAAAAAAAAAATGAGAAAGTTACAAAACATAACCTTTTTTTTATATTTGTACTAAAAAAGATTCTTACCCTGTATTTTTGTACTAAAAAAACATTCTTAATTATATCGTGTTTCGTGAAAGTTACAAAACATAACATTTTTTTTTATATTTTTTACTAAAAAAACGTTCTTAATTATATCGTGTTTCGTGAAAGTTACAAAACATAATATTTTTTTTATATTTTTGTACTAAAAAAATTTCTTACCTGTATTGTTGTACTAAAAAAGAAGTTCTTAATTATATCGTGTTTCGTGACTCAGACCTAAATGTACTTTTATATTTGTGTCAATTTCGTTTCAATCTATTTTTGTACTTAACTATATATGAGTTAGAATAGACTTTTTTTTTCATATTAATCACAAAAATAATTAATTAATGGATAAGATGTTTAAGTACTTTGAAATTCTATAATGGTAAATTGAGGATGAATTTTAGGAAGAAAAAAAAAGTGTTTTAATTAGAATCATTTTTGTATAAGCACTTTGGAGAAAAAAACATTAATTGAAGATGAGTTTAGGATGGTCTAATTTAGAATGGTAGAAAAATATTTTTAGCCTATTAAAATATCTTTTCAATAATTTCATAATATTTGGTAAAATAATCAAAAGTGACTTCAAAATGCATTTAATTACTTTCAGTTCAAAAGTCATTCAAAATCACTTTTAAGTGCTTTTTTACATCATTTTAAAGTACTTTTAAAGTTTTTTTTTTTTTGGTTTGTTTTTTAATTTTCAAATACCACTTTTGATTATCTAACTAAGTACTACAAAAATTTTGAAACAAATCTTTAAATAAGCTAACAACTCCTTTATCAGTCCAAAACTCTCACCTTAATTGTGAACCTAAACATGTGATTGAATATAATTGAATAATTACTATGAATTATTAAGTGAATTTTGGATTAAACTTAAAAAACTTAGTCCTTTTATTAGTCATGATGATTAAAAAAAAAGGAAAAAAAATTGATATGATAATTGAGGGAGAACCTTCTTTTAGTTTCTGCAAGGCATCATAGAGTGCATCCTGTCCTTTACGCTGTAACCACTGAATCAAAGAAAAAACCATATAAAAACTTAGGCTAAATACAACAAATGATCCATAATGTCTTTAATCTTTTAAAATTGTCTTCTTTACCCTTGGTTGTATAAAGATTCTCAATTAGGTTATGTTTTTCCATAAAAAATTGTTAAAACGGGTAAACAAAGGAGTTGTGTGTCCGTTGGACGGGCATTTGGATTTCCATGTTTGTTTTGCGGGAATGTAAGATAAGATGTCCATATGAGGAGGCATTTTACGGGTTTTGGATGCCCTTTTGATACATGGGTTTCCAAGATTCCCTTGTTGAGGCATCCACGTTTTACATTTTTGCCCTTCATTTTTTTTCTCCATATATTTTCTTTCATCAATTTTTTTTAATTTTAATATTTTACCCTTCTTTATTTTAATATTTTAAATTTATAATTAAAATAAATTAATGTACTCAGAACTAATAAACAACTTTATGCTATTAAATATATTTGTACATTAGATTTACATGTAAAATAAATTGCAATTAAGTTATATAATATCTTCATTTATTTTTTATATTGGTAAGGAATTACATTATTAACAATATTTATTATCATAAATATATAATTTTAAAGCAACATTTTGCTTGCGACCAACATAGCTGTTATATTTTTCCTCTTAAAAAAATATAATGTGATGATAGGATAAATAGATTTCACTCAAGATAGCAAAAATTATATTATTGTCTTTTTGGAAACCATTAAAGTTGAAAATTAAATATATATTAAGTTAATATGAATTAATTTGTTCTACAAAATAACATATAAAAAATAATAAATAATAAATTATTTCAAATAAATCTATTATATTAAATGAATTTATAAATTATATAAATATTTGTAAGGGTATTTTTGGAACATTCCATAAATTTAACATATTCCCAAAAATAAATCCTGCAAAACAAACATGTCTATCCAAATATTCTCAGATATCCTACCTACGAAACAAACATGGTTAACTGAACATGTCGGACATCTAAAATTTCGAGCATCTAAAATTCTAGGCATCTATAGATTCCGGTCATCTACATTCCCAAAAAACATAGATATGCTCCTCGATTCTATTTGAAACATGAAACCTAATTCACACCCATCAACAAAATCTAACCCCGCTCGTCTAGAAATCCGCATTTCTTTCACGTTGGATGCCCAGGTGATATTTTCAAATTTGGTTCATTTTAGTTCTCATACTTTCAAAATGTTTATTTGTCCCAATGGTTTTAAAAAGTGACCATTTTGGTCGTTACTTGCAAAATTTTAGATCAAATTATATATACACATAACGGAAACATTTTAATACAAAATCATGATTACATTTCAATAAATATATATTGTGTTGTGTTGTGTTGAAGTTGTGGTAGAAAAAACAAGACAAAAAATAAAATTAAGGGACCAAAAATGGTCACTTTTTAAAAATACAGGTACCAAACCAGACATTTTGAAAGTATAGAGACTAAAATTAATCAAAGTTAGAAGTATATATACCAAAATGAATCAAAGCTCAAAGTACAAGGACCAAAATAGTATTTTTTAACCCTAGATATATTAACAAAACCATAATTCAACAGTACATCAACCTCCTATTAACAAATTTTGACATGTTTTTCTAGAAAGAAAGATGTGAGTTAGAATTTTAATACTTCGGAAAAAACAAACCTATCCCAACATTTTAAAAAACGTCGGGAAAAAATTGGACTCAGGCGTGAATAGGGCCAACTTTTTCCAGACATTTTTTTCAAAACGTCGGGAGCAAGTAGACCTATCCCGACGATTATATTTCTTCAGAAGAAAGATCTTTGCCTGTAAGTCGGAGAAAAAACGTGGAATAATGAAGGATGAAATTAAGAAAAAATTTATATAGGTATGAACCTTTCCAAGGTGATGAAGGCCACGTTCAGCGCAGAAGGAAATGAGAACAATGATGGAGCAAACAACAGCAACAATCCATGTGGGAGTGAACTCAAACTTAGCATTTGGAGGTTCATGTACAACAAATCCTCCTTCTGCCTCCATTAATGGAGATCCCTTCAACTTCAATAATCCTTCTTCTTCTTCTTCTTCTGCTCAACAAATAAATTAAATCAATCTGCCTTTTCTTTTTCTTCAAGCTTATATTGTGAGCCATTGGCTATGGAGGAGGGAGGAAGCAAAGAATAAAGGTGGGATGGAAAAGGCAAAGGGAAAGGGATATTGTAAATGGGTAACTAAGAATATGCCTTTATGTTGAGGGAAGAAACTAATTGTATTCTACTATATATATGTATGTATGTTTTAGTGGTTGATGTTTCAAAATTTTCTCCTTTAATCTTATTTTAAAGTTTCAATTTAGCCTCTTACACGTGTTAAAATTGGAATTGGTTGATAATAATTATGCAATATACGTTTATTATCAACTAATTTGAACATTTACCAATGGTGAGAGATTAAATTGAAGAATGGTTAAATATTAAGGACTAAATTAAAAGTTTGTAAACCATTGAGACGAAATAGAAAAAAAAAGTACTTAAATATTAGGGACTAAAACACATATTTAATCATAGTTATTAAATTGGAATCAGAATTGCTAAAACGAACATAGCTCAACAGTAATTGGACATATATCAGAGTTAGAGTCAAGATATAAAGTTTATTGTATATATTGTGAAACAATAGAATAAATTAAAATAAAATATATAATTAAAAAAGTAATGCCAAAATTTTAAACCTCGACGTAAATAAAAATCTTGAATTATGAAAATGTTGATGGATATTTCTAAAACAATCATAAAAATTAATAAATTTGTAAAAAAAAAATATTTAAATTAACAAATAAGTTTTAAAAAGATCTTAATAATAATAAGATGTCTACATTATTGATATTTTAATATATTTGTCGATTGTTTTGCAAATGAAAATGTCGATTCACTCTCTATCATGTGGGCACAGAACTTCATTTTAGATCTCAACAAGCCTAAAGAGAGAGAGAGGGAGAGCCCCTCTCTCCCTTGTTTCATGGCTCCATAGAAGAAAAAATTGAGGAGCTCTCCCCCTCTCCCTAGATATAGAATCGGAGTTTTCCTCTCTCCCTTGTTCCTTCTTCGTGCCTGGTGAATGTCATTAGGGGTTGACAGCAGCCGATGGTGAGTTTTACTGTAGAACAGAGAGGGAGAAGAAGGTGAAAGGAGAGATAATTTAAAAAAGAAAAATAAATAAATGAGAGAAGTCTAATCATAAAAAAGAATATATTATTAAATTAATAATAATAAATGAATTTAAATAAAGAAAAGGGCAAAACGGGGACTTCCTTATCTCCTTGCCGTCCAAAATTTGATAACGACACCTAAAATTTGACAAGAGTGTCAACCGCATCAAATAATAATTCCTACTTTCAAAAATTATATTAATTGTGATAGAGAAGTATATCTAGGGTGTAATTGGTTCGGGTCAAGTCAGGTTTTGGGGAAAACCAACCCGAACCGAAACTATTCAGGTCAAAACCGAACTGACCCGACAGTTTTCAAGTCAAGAACCGACCCGACCTGAATTGAATTCGGTTTTTTTTCCTTCATCTTCTTCCTCCCTTTCTCCTCCTCCTCTTTCTCTTCCTTATCCTTCTAACCCTACCGTTTTTCCCCTGTTTTCCATGAAACTAAAAATCCGAAAAAATATCCAATCATTTTTTGATTTTTTCAAAAGGAACACAAACAGAAAATCTTACATTTTTTGGGTCAATTTTTTCCTTTGTTTTTGTTGAGAAATTTTATATGGGTATTGCTCAAAAACCCCTAAATTCAACACCAACCTTTGATTTCCATCTCCCATCTCAAATCCTCCAATCGAAACACTTCCAACGTCTCAAACAAGCTCACCGCCGCCTCCACCGCTGTGACTTCAAGATCTCCGATTCCCGCCGTGTGTCGCCGCCGGTGGAAAGTGTTGCTTACCGTCAGGGTTCGTTCAAAGAGAGAGATACGGAGGGAGAGAGAGGAAGGGAGGGGGCGGCGTGGGTTACCTATGAAAGTGAGGGAGGGAGAGAGAAGATGGGAGTGAGAGGTAGGGAGGGGGCGGCATGGGTTGTGAAGTGAGGGAAGGAGAGAGGAGATTATAAATATGACCTAATTTGATTAAAACCGTTCGGTTCGGTTCATATTTTGTTCAAACCAAACCGACCCGAACTAGTTCGGTTTGGTTAGATTTTTCGGATCGATTCAGTTTCTTTCGCCCCTAATTATATGAAAGCAAAATATTGTTGTCAGATCACTATAAATATATGGTACCTTAGTATAAGCACATATGCTACAATATCGATGTAGAGTGATCGATGTCCTTTTTATTAGGTCTCCTTCAAGTAAAAATATTTGAAGTTGCCACCGATTTATGAGCGTGATTGATCTAACTAAAAAATAAATTTTAGCTCGGAAGTCAATTGAATAGTGAAGATTATTTTTTATAATTAAAAATACTAAAAAAAGTAGAAGCCGCCATCCAAGTGCCATAAAGGCTTCTCTCTCCTACTCATTTTACTTTTTATTTTTGTTTTCCTTTTGCAAAAAACTCTTTCCACTACAACCAATGACGCAGCAAGTGAGATCTTTGGGATTTTTTTTTTTTTCCTTTTATGGTCTTTTCCTCCGTTACTAAATTAAAATATCAACAAAATATAAAAGAGATAAACAAATTATCACGATATAAACATAATATTAATATTAATACTAATAATTTTTAACTTATTTTATAAAAGCATAAAAGCTCATTTGTTCAAAATTTTAATATTTGTCATGAATTTTTTGTTTCTATAATTTTTTTTAAATATTCATAACATTAACATCTTATCGGTATTTCTATAAAATTAAGAATTCAACATTTTCGTCAAAATCGACATTTAAAACATTGTTCTTCATTCTGAACTTAATTTAAATATATGTTATTAGTATTAGTGTAATGAATCAATAATATTATATTGTACTCAATCATTTAATTTTTTTTATTCATATTTGCATTACTTATACACTAAACAATGCTCAGATTTGACTCACATATGTGCTAAAGTTGTGATTTATAACTTAAATAATAAGGGAATTCTCCTAGTATTTCTCTAAAATGTGCTAATATAATCATAACTCGATAAATAAAACGTTAAATTACGTTTATTGAAGTTAAGTGGAAGGTTGAATCTCCCCTCTCTAATAATATCCACTCATTTAATTTCTTTTTTCTAAAATATTCATCAATATATATCTCTATAAATATGAGTTATCGACAACCTTGACTAAGTGCCACATGTGGGAACCTTAGGTTAGATGAGAAGTCAAAATTGTCCATATCCATCGTCAAAATCACCAATTTGGTTTTGAATTTCTTTCTTTGTTATTTTCTATATTTCTTTATGGTTGGTCCCGTTCAGATATTCACAATCAAGAAACACTGAATTCTCTCAAGAGTATTGTGAAGAAATCTGATGGAGTCTCCGTTGAAGCTATACTCCTTCTGGGGAAGCACTTGTGCTCAACGAGTTCGAATTGCACTCAACTTGAAAGGTCTTCCTTCTCTTTCTTTTTCTTTTTCCTAATTCTTTCCCCTCATGTTGTGATTTTTTTTGTTAAGGATCCTACATTGAAAAGAGAAAAAATGTATCTTACAAAAGTCTATAATAGACATGAACTACTCCTCTCATTGTCAATTGATTTTGAGATGAAACCCCGTCAATATTGATATGATATCAGAGTCCAAAACGCCCAAACAAGTATCCGGTCCAAAAATGGGATCCGAGAACCCCATGAATATTGATATTTTTTGTTTCTTCTATCTTGAAATCTCTTTATTTTTTTTTTTTCCTTGGGATATTTTTTACTTTTTAGGGCTGAATTTTGAGTACAAAGCTGTTGACATAATGAAGGGAGAGCATTCCAGTCCTGGTAATATTTCATCTATCTTTGCAGCTTTCTCAACTTCGTTGTTAATTTTTTTAATTCTTGATTGGGAAGAGAGAAAAGTTTGAGACATATTTTTAATTAAATCTTGTGATTGAAATATAAGAAATTATGTTGATTTCTTCATCTTGTTGAAGTTATGTGTCTCAAGGATTTGAAATGAATTTAATTTGTTTTTATGTTACTAAGGAAAAGAAAATAAAAAGTATACTAATACAATAATTTGAAATTGGTTGAAACATGACAAGGTCAAATTAGTAATTTAACTTAAATTTTGTGAATTCCCAAAATTCTACCATAGTTTGGAAAATGTTTCAAGTAAAAAGTTCTATTTTTCAAAAAATCTCATGAGTTTCTTTTTGTAAAACAATATCTACTAAAATTTATTAACATAAAGTTGATAGATACGTCTGTTAGGAAGCATTTAACTACCTAAAAAAATTACTTATTATACCACTAGTACTTCACTTAAAAGTTCAAAAGTATACTAAACACTAACTTTACTTGTTTTTTTCGATGTTTAGAGTATCTCAAGCTCAATCCTGTCGGTTTTGTACCTACTCTCGTGGATGGGAATATCGTCATTGCCGACTCTTTTGCTATCATAATGGTTTGTGCGCGACCTTTGAACTTTTAGAATTGTAATGCTAATAGTTCTCGGAACTTTAAAAGTGTCTAAAAAATAACTTCATATACAGTATTTGGAGGAAAAGTTTCCAGAACATCCTCTATTGCCTCAGGATCTTCATAAAAGGGCTATTAATTATCAGGTATTTTTCATTTGTTAATTCGTGTATTCAAACTAGCACAATTGCATATGCACAGAGTTACTTAGAAAATTAAAAATGCATAGCTCAATAGTTAATTAAGTAAATTTCCCCTCTTTTTTCCGATCCACCAGTTAGATTCGAGCATGATACACTTTTTAGTGATTGGGAGAGCCTGAATACTCTCTTTCGGATCGAGGAAACAGTTCTTAGAGATCCCTTTTCCGTTTGGAAGATACAAGAGCTCACTTGTTGTGCTATAGAAAATAATAATAATCACACTTTTTTGTAATAGTAAATTGACTTCTCCAAATTTCTCCCCAGGCTGCAAATATTGTCTCTTCGAGCATACAACCTCTCCAAAATCTTGTTGTTGAGGTGAGCGATTAACCTGCAATCTTTTGGAATTTATTTCATTTTTTGTTTCCTTTTCCTTTTCTGTAAATTTTGTATTTATGTTTTAGTCCTTAATATCTGTGAATTTTTTAATTCAATCTCTATATCTTTTTAAAATCTTTCAATTTTTAATCTTATGTTCTACCATTTTCAATTGAGTCTCTCGCGAGAGGTGAATGTGTAAAAAATTGGCCGATGATAAGGTGGAATGGCATAAAATTGAATTGGTGAAAGTTTAGAGGAAGAAAAAAAAGGTGATTTGAGACGAGAAAGTTTCTAATTCCTCAACATTTTTGAAAATTTGATAGGGATTTTGAGTTTTTTCTCTTGATGATATTTTTCCTCTAAATTTTTGTCGATTCACTGAGTACTATGTCATGTAAGTTTAAGTTTATCATCGGCTAATTTTAATATTTACCAATAACGAGTGAGTAAACTAAAAACAGTTAAAACATGAGGGACTAAATTAAAATTTTTAAAACAACGGGACTAAAACCATTATATTTACATAGGTTCACTTATTTATTTTCTCTTTCTTTTACTCTTTTCTTGAATTCTTTTTTTTAATGGTTTTTATGAGATTTCAATCTTATATATATAGATATAAAAAAAAAATCTTATATATATAAATTAATTTAATTTACTATTTTCTCAATTTACAGAAATACATCGAGGAAAAATCAGGTCCTGAGGAGAAACTTTCCTGGGTTCATCACGTCATTGGAAAAGGCTTTTCAGGTGACAACTTCTCTAAATTAAAATTATTTCTTAAATCTTAACTAACTTTTTTTAAATGAGTTTTAAAAACCTATGTTTTAAGGTTTCAAATTTTTCCAAAAAAAATTATATATATAACTTATTTGAGCATAGAATACCTATCCAAATGATTGAATGAATCTCTTTGTAAATAAGGAAACCTACAAAAGGCGGATGCACACCCTAATGCTCAAGTCAGTACAGGTTGAAATTTAGTATATTGGTTATATGTAGTAGAGATCCACACTACATATAAATGGCTTTTCGTTTGGATTTATATGGGTCATGATTGGAAAAATTCAATTAGCCACTCGCCATTTCCTCCTCAGATCGTGGGATTACACAGGAATTGTGTTAGTATTTACTAACCTTCCCTCTCTGAAGTTGCTGGCTGCTCCAAAGATGGCGGAACAGATTGAGACATGTAGTAATGGACTGGATATTGGTACATCGGCCATATTTGAATTCGACTTTTCCAACCTCCATGTAATGAAGGCCCCTCCTTTACTTCTTGGCGCATTGTCAATGGTGTGACACGTAATGGTCACATTTCGCGCCCACAACCTAACTAATATAAAAGAAGTTTCAAAATTTGAAACCATATGTTAAAATGCATTAACAACAATAGGTTTCGCTGAGAGAAAACAATGTAGAAAGAAAAATAAAGTTGTCACATTTTTAGTGGTGGTTAACAGTAAGTTTGGTGTTGACCAATCAAAACTTAAATATTATCGATCTTTTTTATATCATTAGGTCGAGCCTCTCCCTCCACTCTTAAACTTACATAACTTTGTTATAACTTTTCTCTGTCATTTTCGTGTGTTTCAGCACTTGAAAAGTTGCTAACAGATCATGCAGGAAAATTTGCAACTGGAGATGAAATTTATCTGGTTAGTTTCAACTTTGAGCTTAATCTTAATTATCCATGGTACCAAATATGTTAGCATTCAATTGAAATTCTAACCAATTTTCTCATCTACATATCATCTTGTTGTTGGCCCTTGGATTGATAGCTAAGAACTATCAATTGTGCATATTTTACATTTGTTGGGTTTGTGTTTAGGGCACGGTTGGGTTCGACATCTTAAACCTGAAAATGTTAAGTCGTATAGAGTTTAATTTGAGGATTTAAAGAAACCTGTATTTAGGGTACACATTTGGGAGAAAGGTTTGAGGTACCATTGAAATTTTGTGGGTTTGTCCAAGAAACTCAGGACTTAAAAAACTCGTGGGACAAACATGGATTCGACATCTTAGGTAAACCTGACCAAACATTCATTAGAGACAATATTGCAATTAAATTTCATGATTTTATAAGACTAGAAAGAGTATTTTATATATGGTTAAATTACAATGGACTTAATCAGTATACTTTCAATTGGTTTTTATTCTTTTAAAAGTTTTAATTTACTCTTTCAAGTTTGGACTCGTTTCAATTTAGTTCTTATAGTTAGAGTTGGAAAATAATAAATAAAAAAACAAAAGAATAGGCACATTATCAAATAAAAGAAAGGTGTTAAAAATATAATCACAAAGAGAATTTGTGAGTTAGACTAAACTCTAAGGTCCAAATCGAAACTCTTACAATTGTATTACCAAATTAAAACAAGTTTAAAATCTTAAGGATTAAGTCGAAACTTTTAAAATAATAAAGACCCAATTAAAACTATGCAGAAATTACATCGAGTTTCTTTGATGCATCTTTGAAATTTCATTGTTTAAGAAATTGTTGAGGAAATATGATAAACTATTAACTATTATTGTTATCATTTGCAGGCAGACTTGTTTTTGGCTCCTCAGCTTTATCGAGCCATTGAAACATTCAATGTTGACATGGTATTACTGCTTGAAATTTCATGTTTATAGACTAAATTTGTTTTTTTCCGTTGCTAAAGATCATAATTCTAGTCGTGCCACTCGGCCCTGTTTTAAGTCACGTGTTTTCTTTTTGGTTTGAGAATGTTTGGGTGGGCAAAGAATGGTTCAGGAACAATATGTGAACCAAGCTAAAACTAAATTGTGAAATTTACGCTCGAACGGGAGGGGTTAAATTGACAGAACTTTTAAAACAATAGGAACCAAATTCGTCGAAGTGATGGGAACTAAGAAGCACTTTATTCTCAATCACTTTTTGTAATTCAAACTATTTTTTGCAGTCGAAATTTCCACTTTTATTGAGGTTGAATGAGGAATATGATAAGGTACCAGCATTTCAAGATGCATCACCATTGAAGCAGCCTGATGCTCCTTCTCAAAGCTCTACCTAAATTTAGTGATGGATTGTATCTGTTTGTAGTGTGATTTCCATTTTCCATTTCAGACAGTTTTTACATATTTTGGTTTTTGTGGACTTGGAGCAGATCTGATGATGTAATAGCAAAAAATAAAGACAGCAGACACAGTGTGAACTACTGTACTCAAAGAAATAAGAGAAGTTTTTCCTCAAGTCCAAGTATGCAGGAACAATCCACTACAAAAATAGAACTAAAAACGTCGGGAAAACATTTTCCCAACGTAGATATTGCATCGGCAAAAATGTCGGAAGAAATCCATTGGGAAAGCCACCTCCCGACGAATTTATGAAAATCGTTGGGGGGTAATGCTCTATACCAAATAAGAATTTTATTTATATTGAAATAAATTTAAAATAATAACAAGAAACATAAATACTTATCAAATGTTTAAATTTCTTAGTCTAATTGAAAACGAGAAACGGGAACTTTATCTAAGTGAATTCTTAGAGACTTTCAACAGTGGAAGAAACATAATCAAGAGAATAAAATGATTGAAAATTCAGAGCTGTGAAATATAAACTTGCCATATCCTGCTACCTCCAACGTTCTTAAGTAACTCGATATTAAATCAAAACAGCCAGAATTTCGAGAATTCATACAACCAGGAGAAATAAAGTTTTCCTCGAGTATCAAAAGGAAACTTGTTTTGCTTCACAACGTTCAAACAGACCATGGTAATAATGTCAACATTGATTTCAAACAAATTTAAAAAAAGAAAACAACTAGCTTAGCTTAGGCAGTTTGAGGTAGAAAAGCTCTTCCAGGCTGACGGTTTGCTAGAGGCCCATGGCATCCAAGAAGCTGCATAGTCAAATTACCCGCCCCGTGAGTAGACAAATTAAAAGTATAAACCATGCAACTCAAAACAATCAATAGAAATATATGAAAGTTTTGACCATGTGTTTGTGGTTTATGAGTGATGAAGAACCAAGAAATTTCAGATGACGTATTACAAGTAACATGATCCTACAACACAAGCGCCCAAACCAGGTAACATTTTTTGTTTCTTTGGATGAAAACCCAAACTTTCATTAATCATACAAAAGAACAGTCCAACAAAGCGAAGCCAAACTAAAAGAACAGACTACAATCAAATCAACCCGGTAACCTTTCGTAGCATCCAGAGAATAGCTATGTCGTGTTTGGCTTATAGACATGGCCAATTTTTCTTTAGTTAAATCTATTAGACTTTCTATCAGATGCTTCATAATCTGTCTTCAGTTCAATGCAATGAATTCCTTTAAAAGAATATAAAAAGTAGCCTCTCCTAAGTCCCAACTAACATTAGATTCATTCTCCTATATTGTGCTTATAAAAGAATGTATGATAGTAACATCGCTTACCTTCGCATTAACACCATCTGGCATAATCTTGTTCTCTGACTTGTAACTCAGATAATCAGCTCGGCTGAATTTAGTGAATCCCCTGAGAAAAAAAAGGATATTTGGAATGATTAGCATTCAATCAACAAAAGCACTAAATTGGGAATCCATCCTACAGTCAAAGGGGCATACCACTTCCTGCTAACAATGATCTTCTGACGCCCCGGGAACTTGAACTTGGCGCGACGAAGCGCCTCCTGAGCATGCTGGCTGTTGCTGTCCTTGCAGCGAACCGAGAGGAGAACCTGGCCGATGGCGACTCGTGCACAGGTTCCTTGTGGCTTACCAAAAGCACCTCTCATGCCAGTTTGGAGCCTATCAGCCCCGGCACACGAAAGCATCTTGTTAATCCTCAAAACATGGAAGGGGTGCACTCTGACCCTCAAATGAAACGCATCCTTCCCAGCGAATTTCGCCATGTACTTGTTACAGGCGATCCTAGCGGCTTCCAGAGCCTCGCTGGACACATTTTCTTTCTCCCAACTCACAAGGTGCACACAGAACGGGAATTCATCAACCCCCTTCTTCTTCATCCCAACATCATAAATCCTGATCTTAGGATCAGGAACACCGCGACAGAATCGCGATTTAGGGTAGGGCTTGTTTTTAATTTGGCGGTAACATCTAGCAGGCCCTAAGAAAATAGAATGCGAAGTAACAATGGATAATCAATCAATCGGCAAATTGAGAGATGCATCGAATCGAAACATAAAAAGATGAAAAAATCATTTGTGAGCAACGAATAGATTGATTCTTGATTAGAGAATAACATGGAAGAAGAACAGAAAGAACAAGAAAAAGAAGGAAACGTACTTCTCCCCATGGCGTTTGTTGATTCCCTCGCCGGTCCCTCCCCTGGAATTGAATCTCACCTGCGTGGCTGAAATTAGGGTTTTAGAGACTTATACGGGAAGATGACGATGGAAACCAACCTTTTCTGAGCCCAAGCCCAAGCCCAATCCTAAGCCCAAGCCCAAGCCCAAGCCCAAGTATAAAATTTTCACATTCTCGTTTTTGCCCTCTTTTAACCAATATTGTCTCAAATGTCCAGACACTTATATCTACTAGTTTAGTACCACGTAATAAAAATTTTAATTTTATTTATTTAACTAAATTAGTATGTGATTCAAATTTATAAAAATATCATAAGTTTGTTAAATATATTTTAATTTTTATAATTAGTATAATGGTAAGATTTTAAAGATTATTATTATTGATAATGGATCCATTAGTTAATTTTAATATTTATAATTAATTAAAAGTTTTGTAAGGACATAATTTTTTTTCAAAAAAATAAGATAAATTTGTGATTATGATGAATAAATTATTATTTTTTCATCAAACATCTTAAATAAAAAATACATTAATTATAAAAGAAAAAAGAAAAAACCAAAGTAACAAAAAAATATATATATAATACCCTAGCCATGGACTCATTCCTTAAAATAAAATTGCTCACCTGATAATTGATTGACTAATATTATTATTCAACGAGGTAAAAATTTATATCATTTGTGTCACACAAAATCAATCAAATTCTGCCAAAACAAAAGAAAAATATTGGCACTATGATCAACAAAACAAAGGAAATTATTGTGACTATACATCAAAAACCGAGATTTATAACGTGAATGACCATGGGACTTCAGTTGCTAGCTCGTCCATCATTAGGTCACCAATTTTCTTGATAGTATATCTATAAGAGTCTCTGATACTTTCAACTTCATGATTGTACTCTAAAATCACCATTGCAAAGACAAAGAGTCATGGCTCCAACAAAAAACACTTCATCACAATGTGGAATTGTAACAACACACAGCTTAGAATTCAAGATATAGATCCAACACGTGCTTCCCTTGCAACTTGAATATGTTACCCGTCTTGAGACGTCTTTCAAGATTGAAAATTTTTTTGAGAGCACCGAGAAGAATGAATTGAGGTCTAAGTGTTTGTGCACAAAATGATGGAATAAAGCTTAATTTATATAGGTAATAGATGATTAAAAGTTACAAAACTTTAGAAATTTTATTATGAATTGTAATTAAAGGAATTTTTTAGGAAAAACTTTTTGCGTTCCAATTTTTTATATCCCATATATTTAGTATTCCAATCTTTTATATTCCATATATTTAATATTGTTGTTAATAATTATTAACAAATCAATTTACTATATATTTATAATAGTTACCTTAACTTTTATTATAAATAAAGATTTTATATTATTTCTTATTAAACTCAAATGGTGGTTAGAAAACTTCTCCCATTCTTAAATAAATGCCCATCTTAAAAACATTAAAATTAAATTTTATTTTATTTTATAGATTAAAGTTAATTTTAGTTACTGGTTTGTAATTAAACAAAAATTAAAGGGATATAATGATCCTAAAATATTTGTTAGAGATTGTGCGTTTTAATATATTATAGATAATCTATAATATATTAAGAATGCACGATCTCGAAAAAATATTTTAGGATTATTATACCTATTTAATTTTTACTTAATTATAAATAAATAACTCAAATTAATTTTAATCTGTAAAATAAAATATATTTTATTTTATTTTAGAAGGGGCATTTATTTGAGAATGAGAAAAGTTTTGCCAATCACATTTGAATTTAATAATAAAATTTAATTTAATTTATAAAGCTAACTATTATAAATATAGTAAATTAATTTATTAATAATTAATTATCAAGAAATACTAAATATATGGAATATAAAAGGTTGGAATGTAAAAAATCTTTTTTAATTTTTAAAAATTCCTTTAGCTACAATTCAAGATGGAATTTCTAAAGTTTTGTAACTTTTCATCATCTATTACTATATAGATTTGAGCTTTCTTCCACCACTTTGTTCACAAACACTTCTTCATTCATTTTTTTTAGTGCTCTCAATTCTTTTGTTCGACGAGAAATTCAATAAGAGAAAACTCAAATTAATGAACTTGTGTTTGTATTTGTGTACGTGGATATTACAATCTCTAATGTATAATCCCCTGATTAATTCTCTCAAATGTAAACTTAATTCAAGGGCTTGTGAGCTTGTTCTTGAATCAATGGTTGATACCTTCAGCTTCTTGCTTGTCAATGGATCTTTGAAGTCTTCGGTTTTAAGTTTGTTGAAAACTTTGACTCGTTGATGGAGTTCTTTGGCTTATAGTTTGATGAAGACTTTGTAAATCTTCGGCTTTGCGCTCGTGAAGCTCTTCAATTTTGCGCTGGTGAAGTTCTTCAGCTTTGCAGATTGTGAAGTACTTCGGCTTTGTAGCTTGTGAAGTGCTTCAGCTTTGCAGCTTGTTGAAGTTCTTCGGCTTTACAGCTTGTGAATTTCTTTGGCTTTACAGCTTGTGAAATACTTCAGCTTTGCAGCTTGTTGAAGTTCTTCAGTCAATTTGATGAAGACTTTGCAGTTTGATGGAGTCTTCAAGTATTGTTGCTTTGGGAGGAAAGATTCAATGTTCTTGAAATCTCGTATTCTTTAAATCTCGATGTTTCGCTTGACTCTGAATGATTGTAGACAATTCTGAGTGCTCTGAATCTCCAATTCTTCTAGCTTCTTTTGACTTATTTTTCTTCCCTAATGAGAGCTGACCCCCTCTATTTATAGAGCTTTGGTGGGTAGTCATGGGCTTAATGGGCCATGGGGGATTTGGGAAAATTGACAAAATAAGTCTTCTGTGAGGGCCTCTTAAGTTTTTTAATCGCTCTTCTTAAAACACAAGTTTTATAGTCATTGCTGACGTCACCTACTTTGTCAAATGACCTCCTATGCCCCTCCTTACTCTACTACCAAAAGTTTTTAGTTTTCCTCCCTTTTAGGTTTTCTTCCCTTATTTCTCTTTTTCTTTATTTCTTCTCTCTACCTCCATCTTCCTCCTTTTCCAGATTTTTTTCTTCTCATCGTTTTTTGTTCTTCTCTCTTTCTCTTTTCCATGTCTTCCGCAAGCATGAGTTTTTTCTTGTTTACTCTGCTATAAAAAAAAAAAAACTAAATCTCTCACCATTTTTTAACTAGCAGCCTCCATGATTCCCGTGACCTTCAACAATCATCGGCGACGAATTCATCAAAGCCAACGAAGGAGGTCGTTTGTCAAAGAAAGAGGCTCAGGAGAGGAATGAAGTTCGACTTACAATGAGATGGGAAAGGAGATAGAGAAAGAGAGTTGAATAAGAGAAAGTTGAGAGAGAGAGAATTGTGCGAGAGATAGAGAACGAGAGAAGAGTGAGCGAGAGCGAGAAACGATTTTAAAAATTGGAATGGAGATAAACGAAATCTCAAATTTAAAATACTAAGCATAGAAGATTTTTTTAATTAAAATTTAAAATTATAATTGAAATTTAGTGAACCAAATTTTAATCTCATTCATTTTAGTATATTAAAATTTGAAATTTAATCGTTTCCTTAATTGTTTTTTTCCTCTTTAATTATTTGAACGAATCATTTGAAAAATAAACGTAAATCTCTCCTTTAATATCTCCCCTAATTTTGATTAGGATAGAATTTAAATTTATAATTTAATTAGGTAGTACTCATTTAATCGTAAATTTAAAATTTTATCCAATTAGGTGAAAGTATAAAAAAAAAATTCTGTTTTTTCGTAAATCTCTTCCTCATAAATATGCTCCTTTAATCCTAAATTTAAAATTTAATTTAATTCAATTTTGTGAAGTAAAGAAAAAAAATAAAATAATCCCTTTTTGAAATTTTAAAAGTTGGAATGGAGAGAAACTAAATTTCAAATTTAAAATACCAAGCATTGAAGATTTTTTTAATTAAAATTTAAAATTATAATTGAAATTTAGTGAACCAAATTTCAATAGCATCAATTTTAGTATATTCAAATTTGAAATTTAATCTAAATTTGTTTCTTTAATTGTTTTTTCCTCTTTAATTATTTGAACGAATCATTTGAAAAATTAACATAAATCTCTCATTTAATATCTCCCCTAATTTTGATTAGGATTAGAATTCAAATTTATAATTTAATTAGGTAGTCCTCCTTTAATCGTAAATTTAAAATTTTATCTAATTAGGTGAAAGTATAAAAAAAATATCATGTTTTTTCTTTAATCTCTTCCTCATAAATCTGCTACTTTAATCCTAAATTTAAAATTTAATTTAATTCAATTTGGTGGAGTAAAGAAAAAAAAAGAAAGAGAAAACAATCCATTTTTTTCCTAACTGTCCTATTTTTCCGTTATTATCACCACTTATTCACATCTCGTTCCCCCTCTCTCTCTCGATCTCTCTCCCTCTCAATCCCGTCCTTCTCGATCTCGCTCTGTCTTTCTCGATCTCGCTTCCGTCCTTCTCGATCTCGCTCTGTCCTTCTCGATCTCACTCTATCGATGAACTCGCTCTCGTTCTCTCGTTCTCGCTTTGTCCCTCTCTCTTCTCTCCCCTCTCTCCTCGTCGCATTTGGTTTCATGGAGAAGAAGATAGTCTGTACAAGAGGGACGTGCAAGAGCTGGAGGTTTGAGAGTTTGGTAGAAGATAGCAGTATATTGTGTAAAGAAGGAAAGTTTTTGAAAATCTTGAAAATTTGATTTTAGAAGAGAGGGTGAAAGAGTTGGGAAAAATAATAAGGAAAATTTTATCTTATTTCATATGCAAATTATTCTCTCCCTCTCTCTCGCCGCCGGCAATGTTGTCATCGTTCAACGGTGTCGTCGGAGAGGCCACCAAGGAGGCGCAAGAGCTCAGGATGGAAGCAGCGGACAGCAACCGAACGGGACCTCCACTAGTTGAATTCCTAACGGAGACGCCCAAAAACTGGTGTGTTTTGTGTAGAAATCATGGAGAAGATCAAGCACATCTAAGAAATGGAGGAGAGAGGAGGAGAGAGGAGGAGAGAGAGAAGAGAGATGGAGTCTGGAAGAGGAAAAAAAAAAGCAAGGAGGGACATGGGAGGTCATTTGGCAAAGTAGGTGATGTCAGCAGTAATGGGAAAAATCTCCTACTTCTACTCAATGAATAAGCACAAAATAATCGAGAAATTGAAAGAAGGCAATAAAATAAAGAAACACAAGAATTAACGTGGAAAAACTCCAAACCGGAGAAAGAACCACGACCCACAAGGAAAAATCCACTATGTAAAAAATTATTACAATCACACAAATTTCTCTCCCCGACCCCAATTACATAAAACACTCTTTCAAAGCAAATACCGCTCAGTTAACTAGAGCTGGTATACCAGGCTTAAAATATTTCAATTGGGATAATTAAAACTCAAGCTCATGAGCTCCTTTTATGGTAGTTGGAACACATCTCCTCCTTGTACTTTTCCGATGTGGGACAACTTCTAGCACATGGAGACCATCCTTGTATTCTTCCAATGTGGGACAACTTCAATTCCAATATTTTGCCAAAACCCAACAAATTTCACCTTGGCAAGATATTGAAAAAAAAGTTCACAGCTTCTACTGCACTCATTGTCTTCACCGACAATCATAATTCTCAATTCAGAGAACTATAGCCTACTCCACCATAAAAGTAGATCATTTGGAATGTCGTCTTCCAAGATTTTTCTTCTTCGTCACATGTCGATAAATCATGCTGAGCTTTATGGTGCAACTTCCACCTACTTGGCTCACTTGGAAATTCTTCAGCCATCGACATAACTTCCACCACACACACCTTGCATAACTGCCAAGCCAATGCCCATGTGTAAATTTGTGGAACTGCTAACATCACATCCTCTATCATGGTAAAACGAACATACCATGAAGATGAATTCTCTCTCTCTTCAAAGGAACTGATCATCGTCTCCCCTGATGAGAGAAACATTGTCAGCATCCCGCCCAGAGCCCTCTGACGAACTGGCTCTGTTGGGACAATCTTTCTTCATGTGCCTAGATTGTCCGCATCCCCAGCAACAAGCTTTCTTTTGTACGGAGTCTTTCTTCTTCTTCCAATTGCTAGCTACCAGTGCCGAATCTTCATGTGAAGTACGCCCTTCACTCTTCAGCCTTCTTTCCTTTAATAAGAGTTTATTAGTAACCTCGGGAAAATTCAAAGTATCCTTCCCATACATCAAGATCGGCTTCATGTGTTCATAAGAAGGTGGAAGTGATAAGATGAGCCTGAGTGCTTTATCTTCGTCATCTATCTTCACTTTGACCGCCTTCAGCTCAAAGATGAAGCTATTGAGATTACTTAGATGATCTGAAATTTTTGTACCTTCCTCCATTCGCAGTGTGTGAAACTGCTCCTTCAGGTACAGCCGATTTGAGATGCTCTTTGCCTGATACAACGCTTCGAGCTTCTCCTAAAGTTCTTTGGCTGTCGAAATTTCATGCACATTCGCAATAATATTCTTAGCCAAACCTGTTCGTATCGCGCTTGCAGCTCTCAAATCCATTTCCTCCCAATTTTCATCACTCATGCTAGACTTCTTAGAACCTCTGCTGGAACCACCATTGGACTCCATTGGACCACCATCACTGCTTAGTTTTTCCGAAGCACCTTCACTCGGTCTTCCCTTCAACGCCTTGTGTAACCCAGATTGTATCAGCACATCCTTGACTTGCACTTGCCACAAGCCAAAGTTGATCCTTCTGTCAAATTTCTCCACATTAATCTTCACTTGACTCATGAAGAATGACATATCTGCTTCACACTCCTAGCGAATCTACAAATAGTGAACAATTCACACTATTCACAGAATCGTAGCTCGTTTCAAGAAATCTTTTCTGATGTGGAAGTTCAGACAATGCTGCAACCATAGAGCATACTCAGAAATTCTAGAAACTACAAACCTAAAGCTCTGAAACCACTTGATGGGAAAAATCTTCTACTTCTACTCAAGGAATAAGCAAAATATAACTGAGAAATTTAAAGAAAGCAATAAAATAAAGAAACACAAGAATTAACGTGGGAAAATTCCAAACCGGAGAAAAAACCACGACCCACAAGGAAAAATCCACTATGTAAAAAATTATTACAATCACACAGATTTCTCTCCCCGACCCCAATTACACAAAACACTCTTTCAAAGCAAATACTGCTCAGTTAACTAGAGCTGGTGTACCAGACTTAAAGTATTTCAATTGGGATGATTAAAACCCAAGCCCAGCTTTCTTTTATAGTAGTTGGAACACATTTCCTCCTTGTACTTTTCGGATGTGGGACAACTTCTAGCACATTGAGACCATCATTGTATTCTTCCAATGTGGGACAACTTCAATTTCAATATTTTGCCAAAACCCAACAAGTAGTGACTAGAAAACTTATGTTTTGAGAAGGGCGATTAAAAAACTTAAGAGACCCTTACAGAAGGCTTATTTTGTCAATTTTCCCATGAGATTTGGCCCAATCTCATAATGGATTTGATCCAATTAGTTGATTTCATCAGACAGCTATAAGAGAGACACGTGTTATAGTTTGATTCACCGATTTTAAATTAATTTAGGACACATGTAGATTTGTGATTTTTCCTAAATATAATCTTAAATTGTGACGTGATTTGTGATTTTTCCTAAATATAATCTTAAATTGTGAGGTGACATTTAGTAATTGGCTGAAATTTCTGTTTCAGCATCTTTGCTCTCGAATAATTCTTCAATCTTGAAACATATCTTAAGATGTTGGTGACATATTCAAGTTGCAAAGAAGTATGTTGTTGGATCTATAACTGGATCCTAGACCGTGTCGTTTCAATTTTACATTATGATGAAATGTACATGTATTTTTTTTTAGCCATGATTTTTCTATATGCAATGGTGATCCTAGAGTACAATCATGATATTGAAAGTATCAAATGCAGAAGTATACTCTATCAAGAAAACTAATTATAAATAAATATTTGTATATATTTATATTTAATGGTAGAATATGAAAATTTTGGAATGTCAAAAAATATATATATAATTTTTTCATTCACTTCATCTATAAAATTTGGGATTTTTTTTAAATAATGTTTTTATTTAAACTTATTTTTAAAATAATGCTACATTAAATAAAATTAAAGAAAAAATGTTTATTTTGAAACTTATTCCAAAAATATTGTTTTTGAAATTCGTTCTCCACTTGGTCGTCTCTCGTCTCTTGAAGATACGATCGTATCATTTTTAGTAGTTGGTCGTCTCTTGACCATAAGGACGTGGCACTTAATTAGCACCATGTCTTATTTTTTAAAAAAATCAAGACATGGTCATCATGTGTCAAAACTCATTTAACGATCATTTCTTCAAAGGATGGAGGGACGACTTGGATTTTTAAGGAAAAAAATATTTATTATAATATATTATATATTAAAAAGTTGATTTCGTTTTTGGAAATTGATTAGTGATGTAGTGGATGATGGTGCAATCTACTTCACTCTCTTCACGGGTTCTGGTCTAACTAAAAGGTCGTATAGATTTAAAATCATAAATTTTTTAAAGGTCTTTTTTGTAGTACAATATGTGGGATGATGATTCAAACTTATGACCTTCTAGTCGAATATAGATACCTTAGCTAGCATTGAGAATTTACAATGCAAATTCAGCCATAAAATTTTGTCATGATTACCCAACACAAATTCAATCATGCCAACTCAACACGCGTAATTCAAATCATGGCTTCAACCAAAAAATACAGCATCGTTAAATCAATTCAAATTTTCCAACCTCGAAGATGTAAATTTCCACCGGCTATAACCTATCGATTTCAAAAAAATTTAAAGCTCTGATATCATGTTAACGTTTAGGGATCGAGGGAAAATAGGGGAATAACAAATAATATTTCATTGAATTCAATTACTTGGTACAAATCTAATGACCTATCTATAATACTATCATTCTTGGGGTAATATAATTCAAATAATATAATCTAAATTTAATTTAATTCAAATCCAATTATAATTCAAATAATATTATCTAAGAAGATTTTGTCCTTGACTGAGATGAAAACTTGACTTTTATTTGTTGAGACTTCATACTACATATGAGAGTCCCATATACTAACCCAACCAATCAGTAGCAGGAACTTTGAGCTCTCTTTTTATAAAATCAATCATATCCTAGCTCGTATTTTTGGCTAGTCATAAACATAGATTATAGATTTATTTAGATTAATGGCTTGACCTGACGCTTTCTCTGTCTAAGGATTCAAATCACAATTTGAAAATTCTTTTGAGCTGTTTTAAAGAAGATAATAATGTCATCTCCATAAAATAAGTTGAGCTATAATAGGACAATATTTATTCATTCGAAAACCAATGAAGTGGCGCTATTTCCATCTGAGAAGAGCAGATAACTTCTCTACACATAAAATAAAAATATAAGGGCATAAGGAATCTCCCTAACGAAGTCCTCTATCTTGTTTGAAACTTCAACTTGGAACCCCACCGATCAAGATTGAAAAATTATGCACCGATTCAACATAGTGCATTATTAAGGAAATTCACCTGTTGTGAAAGCCCATTTTTTCATCACCTTTCGTAAATATCCTGCTATAAGCTTTTGACATATTCAGTTTACAATACTATCCTTTCTGGTTTTCTGATTATTTATTGCATAAATGCACTCAAAACCAATAATTGCGTTATTATAACTAAGCATTATAGGGACGAAAGCTGATTTTTCAGGAAAAATAAAAGAGTTTTCCAAATTCGATCAAATCGATCGAGAATCTCATCATCTGTTAGGTGGGCCAACCGACCGTATCATCCGGGACCTTCTTCAATTTGATTGCAAGAGTTTTGACAATAAGCTTGTAAACCACATGATAAAGACTAATTGGACGAAAGTCTTCCATTTGCTTAGGATTCTTCAACTTTGGAATATGTCATTGATTTTTTCAATATCCATGTTGCCATCAAGAAAGCTAAGACAAATCTTTGTCGTCTCCTCTCCAACTATATCCCAATTTTTTAAAATAAAATAATGCATTTAAACTATCTGGGTCGGGAGCTTTTGTTGGATGCATATCCTTAAGAGCCATTCTAATCTCTTCCGCAGTAAAGTTTTTAGCTAACTCTTGGTTTTGCTAATCCATGACCTTTGTTGGACTTTTTTTTTAAGAACTAAGTTGATGTCTTGGTTTTGCTAATCCATGATCTTTGTTGGAATTCCTTTTAGAACTAAGCTGATCTCTTTATGGTTTGGATTGTCAAAAGAGAACAAGTTCTATAAATAGAAAGAAGCGATTCTTACAATATCATTTTTCCTTTCGTTGTTCCACATCCATCATTGTAAAAAAGACCCTTGATCCTATTAGTCCTATTTATGTGGCTTGCCCTTAGATGATATCATGCTCCTGTCTTCCCAAAGCAACCAATCTTCTTTATATCTCTGTCTCTAATAAATCTCGTCTTTCTCTAATATTTTTTCAAATTCACATATGCCTTAAGCATATCTCTCTTATTGTTGAGTTTGTGAGGAGTGCAGACAAAGTCCCACATTGGTTAGGGAAAGAGATGATCCATAGTATATAAGAAATGACAGTTATCTTCATTGGTAAGAAGTCTGTTGGGTGAAATCAAAAGCAAAGTCGTGAGGATTATGTCCAAAGCGGACAATATCATACCATTGTGGATGTAGACACCGTATTTGGTCCGAACTGTTATTTTTAGGTGTATTTAAGAAGGGCTGTAGTGGGGAGAGAGGGCAAAGAACACCCATACAGAGAAGACGAAGAAAAACTCACTTCCCATGATATAGAAAAAAAATTGTCTCAGAAATGATTTGATTTTTTTTAATAAATTTGTTTTAAATAAGTTTGTTTTAAATTTGATATATATATATATATATATATATTTTAAATAAATTTGTTTAAATATGACTTGATTATTTTTAAAATAAGTTTGTTTTAAATATGATTTGATTATTTTTAAAATAAGTTTGTTTTAAATATGATTTGATTTAAAAAAAAAAACAAGTTTGTTTTAAATATGATTTTTTTTTTAAAACAAGTTTGTTTTAAATGTTTTTTTTTAGTTTTAAGGAAGTTCGTTGGAGAAATTTCAAATCTAAAACAAAATATATTTTATTTTATTATTATTATTATTATTTCGGTTTTAGTTTTATTCTTTTTTTTTTTAACAATTTTTTAAAAATAAAGATTTGTATGATAAGAATTAAAGTTAAATTGTATCATGTGGTGTTGGCATAGTGGTAGGTTACTTAGGAGTAATTCATATGTCTCAAGTTTGAGTCTTTTCTTGCCTAAATTAAAGTTTTTTTTTTCATTATTTTTACAAAACAGCTATTTTAGATAAAATGTTTTTTTAAATAAAAAAACTTTCATTTTTATAAGATTTTAAATCTTAAAACATTTATATAAAATATTGAGTAATATCTTAGGATGTTGGCACATTGGTAAGAAGTTTGTATATGAACTCTTAAGTCACAAGTTTAAGTCTCGATGGGCTCTACATTAAATTTATTTTTAATTTATTAATTTTTCTTTTATACTAAATAATTATTTCGAAAACCCCAATGACAGAAATTGGATCTTTCCAATATTCTCGAGGTGATAATTTGTTTTTCTAATGGTATTTGCGCCACTCATGCTTGTTGGTTCATATTTTATTGTAAAATATAAACCAATAAATTTGGGACATTTAAAATCAAACACAAAAGTATTTTTCTTTTTGGACCAAGTATAATAGGATAATTTTCGACAAGATATGGTACTGTTTTCGAACAGGTGTCGTAGGGTGCTAATACCTTCCCTATGCTCAACCGACTACCGAACCAAAATTCTGTTTATGTAGACCAAGTTTTTTTTTTAATAGGTGACCAATCACACCTCGTAGATGATTCGTGGCGACTCCAAACCCTAATCTCGAAAGAGACCCGTCAGGGGATGACGTCGACCGCTCAGCATTGCGATGACGTTGCGACAACTTGGCGACTCCTCTGGGGACTTTAGAGAGTCAAACCATTATTTTTGTTATTTGTTATCTCATTATATTTCTTGTTGGTCCGCTTTGTTTTTTTTATGTTATTTTAATTATCCTATTGTATAGTGTAATATTATCTTTGCATCATTATGCATGTCACACACATTCACAAGCCTCCTACCCGGGCTTTACCCTTAGGATTAGATCGGAGACTGAGTAGTGTGACCTTCGTGAAATTTCGGTTCCCGTGCAGGCGCATGAAATTCTCCACTCAAGTTGACCATACTGCCAAGCATATGGAAGATTTGGGGGCCATTATCCTCTAGGATACATTAGTATATAACTTCACACCATATTCATATTGCATTTTATGTGGCTTGTTGTGTCATTCATGGCATATTATTTTTAATTTTTAAGGTTGATTTGGAGTTTTAATCATAAGATTTTGAAATTAACCATTTTTTTTAAGAAAAGAAAAAAAAATCATTTAACTTTTATTTACTCCCATTTGTTCATTTGTTATCAACATGCATCCACATCACATTTATTTTACTTTTTTGAGTCACACATTTAGTCTACTTCTAAGTGAATTTAGAAGTGTTACCTTTCAAAGGCACTATAAACTTCCCTTTGTAGGCCCACCAAAAACTTTCGAAAACTTAGAAGTTCAGCTTTATAACCCTAGAGTTTAATTTTATGTACATATTCATGTTTCTCTTTCTTAGGGTGAATTAGAGTCTACCATTACATTTGCATGCAGTTAGAATGTACTAATTTATCTTGGGGCAATTTGTAGCATATTTAGATAACAATCTTTTTCCTCCTCAAAGAAAATAAATTAAAAAAAAAAACATATTCTTCATATGCATCATTTTACATGTATATATCATAAATTAAAAAATTTATCGTTCTAATGCATCATTTCATATGTCTAAATATATGTATTAAAAAAAAAGGAAGCAATATTTTTGCAGGCATTGTTTCGCCTAATTCCTCTAATTTATATCGAACATTTGCATAACATCGTCTCATGCATATCAATTTCTATCTTTAAAAAATCAAAATCTGTGCATTCTCCATTACATCATAATTAACACGAACTCTTAAAAATAGCGCAACAACCACATATTTACCATTCTTTATATACAAGGTACATAAAGCAGCATAACATGGGAGAACTCAATGCCGAGCTAAAGAATATTAGAGACGAAATCCACGAACGGGTCAGGGAAGAATTGAATACTGAGCTAAGGAAAATAAGAGACGAAATTGAAGAACAGGTCATGGAGGTACAAAATGCAAAGCTAAAGAAGATGAGACAAAACATCGATAAGATTCAAAGGCAAGTCACATAAATTTTCAATATCTTAAAATATATTGTTGGGGACATTTCTCAACCTAATAATTTACTCGAACCTCGTAATAATTCATTACCTAAGGTGAACTTACTTCTTTGTTAGTCAATAGAGGGCTTCCCCCAGCACAATTCATCACATGAAGGTTAGCTTTCCAAGAAATGCTAACAAGCTCCTACAATCTGTCAGGTTGAATTCACATTCCAAGATGGACAAGCATCAAAGGCTATCACTCAAATATTTTAAAAGGTAAAGAAAAGAAAAATGTTACCAATGGAGATGCTGAAGAAACTGTAGGGAAAGAATATGCTCAAAGATGGGGAAAAGCAACAAAACAACTGCCAGTGCCTTTAATTAATAAAGAGCAACATTCTGAAACGAATAGAAGCTCTGTTAAAAGGAAAAATAAATTCGAGGCAGTAATCTCGAAGCTCAAGTGGATGCACCAGCAAGGACCTACGATATACAATAATCCGTCTATAGTACCCATAAACTCATTGGCTCTGCAGTATGACCCACAACTAAGGTTGCCAACATTACCAGATAATCATAGTAGGAGGAGGTAACTAAAGCGAGAGAGCTTTCATCTGATCCCAATATCCTACACTGAGTTGTTATCCCAATTATTTCAAGGTAATCTATTAGCTCCCGTATCCGTAGAGTCATTGCAACCACCTTATCCAAAGTGGTACGACCCGCAAGTCCACTGTGATTACCATGAATGAGCTGTAGGTCATTCAACTAAGAACTGTACTTCACTAAAGCATAAAGTGCAAGTTCTAATGAAGACAGAATGACTAAAGTTTTCAAAGGAAGATGGTTCACACATGAAGCACTAGAATCATGAGTTCACAAGACTATGGAAATCAATGTGGATTTAATATTTTCCCACTATAAATAAAGTCTATTTCTTATTTGAAGTCATCTTTGAGATTGCTTGCTAGTGTTAAAACGACAATGAAGCTTCAGTCACCCATGATTTAGCTAAGTACTTGTAAAAAAGCATGCAAGTGTGTGGAAATTGAGCTATTTTCTTAAAAAAAAAAAATCTAAATCATACATTCATTCATGCATCACTCATATCATATCATTGGTTGAAAAATAAAAGAACAAAAAACAAAAAATGTTACATGTTTTGAGATTTTCAATAATAATTTTAAAAAGGTCTACTCTTATCACTTTTGTTATTAGGACCTTAGCAAGAATCATAAAGCGACTACAGTAAGTCACTTGGAAAAAAAAAGTGAGAAAATGAAAAAAATGAAAAGGTGAAAAAAGGAAACAATGTAAAAAAAATTTAAAAAAAGTGAAAAAATGAATGTCTTTGATACTCTCAATGAGATATAAATTTTTGCCAAGTCTCAACCTTTTTTTTTTCTTCTCTTTGAAACATATTTCTCAAAGCTTTGTTGTCAGGCTAAATTCCTAAACCAAAATAGCTTTATCTTGGCCTTCTTATTTCTTCTCATGTGCAAACCAGTAAACCATCATATTGGGGCAATGATGCATTTTTCAGGTGAGAATCCAAAATTACTGACTTCCTATAAAAGTTTGAGTCTAGCCTGCTTTAAGCCTAATCTACCTTGAGCCTAGCCTATCGATGTATGGTAAATATGGTCAACATTGAGAGTTGACCATTTACTGCAAAAGATCCTTCGTCACATACAATTTTTGTGATGAATATCAATATTTGTCTACTTACCATAAAAGCCTTTTGTTAATTCTGTCACATCTAATTGTGTGGTAAGCGTCCAAAATTATCCACCTAGTGTTACTTTGAGAACTTTGAAGGTAATGAAATAACATTGAGCTCTTATGATTTACTGCTTCATAAATTGGTACTTGTAGTTGCACAAACATCTCCCTATTTTGACTGCTTTTTATTCATACCTAAATTTTTCTTCTCAACTCTCTTCCGTCTTGTTCTTCAAAGCTTAATCCCTTGTCTGTTTTTTTCTTTTGAGTAAAAAGTGATTTCAAAACTGAGTGAAGGCATTCATTAAAAAAAACAAAAAAAAAAGCAAAAGGGAAAAACTAACAGTTGATGTGTTTCTTCCAATGTCGACATTACCTTTTCTCATTTGATTCTTTGCTAAATAATTGCTAATAAGAAGGATGATAGTAGACAAAAAAGATAATATCTTTGCAAAATATGGAAAAACTTCTTGTTCTTTCAACTATATTTTCACAAATCATTCATTCACATCACTGGCATACATATTCTTCAAAAAAAAAAAAGGAAATAAATATCATGGTTAAATTATGAAAATTTAAGTATCATGCATTGTGCATTCGTAATCACGTTTGTCAAAACAAAAATTAGTATCATGCATACATGTTGCATTCTAGATTTCAGTAGGCATATACATTATTGCATCATGCATTGAAAATCAAATTCATTGGCTAAGCTAAATAAAAAACAAATCATATGCTGTTACACATTTTTCAAGTGATAAAAATAAATACAAAATAAAATGGAGCATCATTTGTCATTCATGATATTGAGGCAATGCACATTTAAAGATGCACCCATCCTTCATAAGATAGTTGTGCCAGAGGTCGCGCAACAGCTTCTCGTGGAGCCTCCGATATATCTCTTTAGCTTTTCCTCGGCCTTTAAAGTTAGAGCTAGTTGATAGGCCACACTCAATTGTCAGCGACAGGGTACCCGATCTTCATTAGCTATTTCTAGCAAGAGCTCTACAAAGGGATGCAATTTAATATGAGAACAGCTTTCCACAGCCTCCATTCCTATCACATTCTTTATGATCTCTGGGATTCCAGTCATTAACTCATCATGCCACAGCAACCGTTTCTAGGACCGACCGATGCCTCACCTCCAGAGCTGTACCTACGTAGTGAAGTGTTGGTCGCTAGGATGAATTTGTTCGGTCTGACCTTTCGCTCGGATATCAGACTCCCACTACGATAAGTACTGCATACTGCCATTGGAAGTTCGCATTTGCATGATCACATGATTTTTGTTAGTCTTATCGTCATGGTTTTAAACCCTGCACTCAGGTCAAAACCTTTTTACAAGTCAAATAACTTCAACCTTTTTTGGAAATTACATTTTATCTGTTGGAGATAGCTTTCTATGAAGCCAAATTTTATCACCTCGATATTTCGACTATCTACAGAGTCGACGCCCGTTATGGCCGAACCAACCAAGATCTCCTTTGGTCTCGTTCCCAATCTTTGTTTGAACCGACCTAGATGTGTCTTGCTTAGCCACATATTTCAACAAACTCCACGATAGCATGCCGTAATTCACGCTTACCTTAAAGAGCCGTTGAGGCCTGGTCGGGAGTCCTGTCCGTGCCTATATATAGAAATAATTTGCTTCTATCCAAGGTACGCGAACACTGTATTTTCCCTCGAATACAACTCAGATTCTTCCTAAGTTGGGCGTCGGAGTGTTTTCTCTTGAAGGTCTTATGCTCAGTAAAATTCAGCTCATCCTTAAAGCCATAATTCCATTCGAGCTGAGCTCGTAAGCTTGGTAATTTTTGTGATCAAACATTTATCTTTGGTTAAATCGAACTCGATCCAAGTCGAGGTCGAAGCCTGTTGTTAAAGCCAGGTCCATCACATTTTCTCATTCAGTTAAATCGAACCCGATCCAAGTCGAGGTCGAAGCCAGTGTTAAAGCTAGGTCCGTGTTGCATTTTATCATTCGGTTAAATCGAACCCGATCTAAGTCGAGGTCGAAGCCTGTTGTTAAAGCCAGGTCCGTTGTATTTTATCATTTGGTTAAATCGAACTCGATCCAAGTCGAGGTCGAAGCCTGTGTTATAGCCAGGTCCATTGCATTATCATTCGGTTAAATCGAACCTGATCCAAGTCAAGGTCGAAGCCTGTTGTTAAAGCCAGGTCCGTTGCATTTTATCATTCGGTTAAATCGAATCCGATCCAAGTCGAGGTCGAAGCCTGTTGTTAAAGCCAGGTCCATTGTATTTTATCATTCGGTTGAATCGAACCCGATCAAAGTCGAGGTCGAAGCCTGTGTTATAGCCAGGTCCATTGCATTTTCTCATTCGGTTAAATCGAACCCGATCTAAGTCGAGGTCGAAGCCTGTTGTTAAAGCCAGATTCGTTGCATTTTCTCTTTCGGTTAAATCGAACCTGATCCAACTCGAGGTCGAAGCCTGTTGTTAAAGCCAAGTCCGTTGCATTTTATCATTCGGTTAAATCGAACCCGATCCAACTCGAGGTCGAAGCCTGTTGTTAAAGCCAGGTCCATTGCATTATCATTCGGTTAAACCGAACCCGATCCAAGCCGAGGTCGAAGCCTGTGTTAAAGCCAGGTCCGTTGCATTTTATCATTCGGTTAAATCGAACCCGATCCAAGATTGTGGTCGAAGCCTGTGTTAAGCCAGGTCCATCGCACTTATCATGTCGTTTAAATCACCCGATCCAAGATTGAGGTTAAAGCCTGTATCAAGTACGAGGTTCTTTGCATGTCGGGATCTCGCCTAGTGTCCAGTTGGGTCCATCTCTATCTTGTCTGAATAAAATTTTCGCTTTCCCAAATATTTTGTCTTTTGCCTTTATCTACCCTTTTAGTTCTGCAAGGATACACAAAGGGGGCAAGCTGTAGACACTGTATTTGGTCCGGCTTCATTTTAATTTTAATTTTTACTATTTAATTTTTGTTTTATTAAGTTTTATTTTGATTATTTTGGTTTAAAATACTATAAGATTACTTTATTATTGGTTATAAGCTAAAGTTAAAATTAAATTAAAAAAATAGATTTTGTTTTAAAGAATTTGATTTATTATTAAAATAAAATAAATAAAAAGATTTGATTTTAAATAAAGAATTTTGTTTTAAATAAATGAATTTTTTAATTAAAAAAAATAGATTTTGTTTTGGTTAAAAATAAAGATTTGGTTTCTCCTCCCGTTTTTCCTTCGTCATAATCGAACGCGTCATCCTTCCCTCCTTCTTCTCCCTCATTTTTTCTCTCTTCTTTTGACTCTTCTTCTTTTACCGTTATTTTTTTTATGTATTTAAGGGACAAGTGCATACAAGGCAGAGAGTTAGGAATTCACACCCTCACATTTTCTTCTTCTCTCCCTCTATAACACTCGTAACCACCACTCCATCTATTCTCCTTTCTTATTTCTTATCCCACCACCTTTTCTCCTTGATACCCACGACCTCCGACGACACAAGCAAATGACAGGACCTCCAATCACGAACTCCAACGACCTCCGGTGACGCATGCACTCCGGTGACCTCCCTCCCAGTAATACGCTTTAAGTGAGTAAATAAGTTGGAAAGAACATTTATTTTTAATAAGAAACCATTTTTTTAAGATAAAAGAAATTTTAAATAAGTTTTGAAAAGAAAATAAAAATTTTGATATTTTAAAAATAAAAAGATTTTTCTTTCTCTAATTTTGTTTAAATAAGAGATTTTATTTTAAAATTTTGGTTAAAATAAGTTGAAAAAAAGGAATTTTTTATGAAATAAATCTTATTTAAAAAAACAAATTGGATTATTTTAATTCAAAATTTAAAAGTTAGTTTTTATTTAAAAGAAAACTTTTAATAAGGTTTAATTTTTTTTGGTCAAATTTGATAAGAGTCTTCTCCTGCAGTATTTTTTTTTATTTTGTTTTTTTTTGTCTCTTAAAATTTTGTTTTTTAAAGAGTCTTTTAAATTCTTTTTGAGTGAGTTTTGGTTTTTTTTCCCTTATTTTTTTTAGTTTTTCTATATGGAAGATTTTTTTGGTTAGATCTACACGTTTTTTTAAACTGATTTTTAAAAAAAGAATATTTAAAAAAAAATCTTTTGGAAGGTTGTTTTAGAATATATATATATTTTTCCTTTTAAACAGTTATTTTTTTGGAAGAAAATCTTAAAAAAAAAATAGTTTTTAGCAAATAAATTTTGTTTAAAGTAAATTTGACTTTATTTTTTAAATAAATTTTTTTTAAAAAATAATCTCGCTAATGTCGAAATAAATAAAAAAAGTTATTTATTTTTTTTGTTTTAATTTAACAAAATTCGTAGTTTTTTTAGGTTTAAAAAATAAATTAAAACTTCATTTTAAGATGTGGGCATAGTGGTACGATGTTTGATTTTTAATGTACATAACCGAAGTTTGTGTCACTAAATGATGTGTCAAATTCTGAAATGGAACGTGGTCTAATACTTAAAAAATTTTCATACCTTATCGATTGGTTCAGGTTCGACTTGGCCTTTGGGTCTCGACTTTTATCGTACGATTTAAAAAATGAATTTTTCTTTAAAAAAAAAATGCCAGGGAATTGAGATAAGTTGTCAATTCATTCAAACGATAAAAAACTGTATAAAAAAATGCAAGAAATTCAGATGAATGACGGAGTACGCAAACTGCAAGTGCTTCTCGGGCGACAGCTGATTTCTGATTCCTTGAACTCTCCACCGATCAGAAATCATCATGGTGGATCCTTGATTTCTCTCATCTTCTACTGTGCCATTTTGTTTGATTTTGTTTCCCTTTTCGACTTTCATTCGCGTAGCTAATAACCTGACTTCATCTTCTGTTGTCAAGGCTGAAAATGCGGCGGCGGCGACGGCGGCGACGGCGGCGGGAGCTTCTCCGTTGAAGCTTTACTCGTACTGGAGGAGCTCTTGTGCTCACCGTGTTCGGATTGCCCTAAACTTGAAAGGTCTGTCGCTTTTCTTCATTGGAATTCGATTATCAGCTGGTTTTTTGAGATGGCTTCTTCTTCTTCTCTAATTCTTTTTGTTCCTTTTTTTTAGGGCTAAATTTCGAGTACAAGGCTGTTAACTTATTGAAGGGAGAGCAATTCACTCCCGGTAATGATTATGCTATCGAATTTGTCTACATTTTAGAATTTCCTTACTCGTTTGTTTTTGAGGAAGCTGTTAAAATTGTATTCTGTATGAAGTTGAAGCTAACTTTCTACGTTTACTTGTTTTTCCGATGCTTAGAATATGAAAAGCTAAATCCTATCGGTTATGTACCTACTCTTGTTGATGGGGATTCTGTTATTGCCGACTCTTTTGCAATACTAATGGTTTGTCCTCTTCCTTTCGGAATTATAGCTTGCGGTTTCAGCTGTCTACTTTCTATTAATCGCTTGCTTTTGTTTTGAACTTACAGTATTTGGAGGAAAAGTATCCTCAGCATCCTCTGTTGCCTCGAGATCTTCATAAAAGGGCTATTAATTACCAGGTATTTTGCATTTTTTGATTCGTGTACGGGGGCATGGGGATAATAGCTAGCTACGAAAATTGCAAATGTATAAAAGCTATGTGGCTAGAGCCCTCGAGGGCAGCTGAGTTGGCAAGGGTTTGGGGCCTCTTAGTCATACTGGCTTAGAGGTCTCAAGTTGGAATCTTTTGGTGAACTTAATACTAAAAATCCTTGATGTCTCTTGAATCCGAGTCTTGGGACGGGCACGGGTGTTCTTGGATATAGGGGAGCAGCTTTGACTCCCAGTTATCCAAAAGAAATAAATAAATAAAAGCTATGTGGCTAGGCCTAAGATGGGGAGAGCCTAGAGATTCTTTCTTAAACATAGTATTACTGATGCAGGACTGTGATTGAAATTTGAGTACCATTTTAGCTATTGTTGTATGTAACATTAAATCACTTCTCCAAGTTTCTCCTCAGGCTGCGAACATTGTTTCTTCTAGCATACAGCCTCTTCAAAATCTAGCTGTTCTGGTGAGTGTTCAACATGCATTCTTTTGGAATTTAGTTTTCTTGGATGCCCTTTTATTGCCCCCTACACCGCTCTTGTAAAATGTTATATTTATGATGTTTTCCATTCACTGGAATTCTCTTCAGGTCTTTGTTTTGCTCGATTGGATCCCCTTTTTTTTAGGTTGACTCCTTTTGAGTTCGGCTTTTTATTTTATTTTGTTTTATGCCCTTGTATTCTTTCATTTTTCTCAACAAATGCGAGTTTTATCATTAGAAAGAAATAATGTTTGCCATTCACTTGTATTTTTCGCCTTCTTTATGGTACTTATGAGATTTTTATTCTTATTTATATTAATTAACTGTTTTCCCAATTTACAGAAGTACATTGAGGAAAAATCTGGTCCAGAGGAGAAACTTTCTTGGGTTCGACATCACATCGGAAAAGGTTTTTCTGGTAAGCTTGAGTTGAAATGAAACATAACTTCTCTAAACAAATAAGAAACAAAGATTGCTGATTAGTAACTGATGATGTCTATCCTCGAAATGGGACAAGTACTTATCTGTATACATCAATAGTTCCACCTATATTAATCCTTTTTATATCATCAAACCATGAAAGGACATTGTGCATGATAATATAGACGACATAGGCTGAATTTAAGACAAGCCTACTGTACCAGTTCTCTAATTACTTGTCTTATCATCCATCAGTCAGCTTCCTTACCCTCCCTCAAGTTGAGAGAGGAAAAATAAAAAGCTGCTGAAAGCTCAGCTCTCTCAATTCTTAATTTAAATAATTGATAAAAAGAGTTATTTATTCGGCCATTGGTTTCAGCGCTTAGAAGATACTAAAAGCTCATGCACCCTGAACTCTTTATTTACAATTGCTGAAAGAGTTGGCTTTTTTCTGCCATTTATGTGTGTTTCAGCCCTTGAAAAGCTGCTAAAAGATCATGCTGGAAAATTTGCCACCGGAGATGAAATTCTTCTGGTTAGTTTAAGTTTATGCTTATGTGTTATCCATGATACAGATGGTAGCATTTGTAGTGAAAATATAAGCAATTTTCTCATCTGCATATCATTTTGTGGTTTGCCCTTGGCTTGAAAGGTGTTTAAGACTTTTATTCTATCAAGTATCAGTAATCAATTTTGAAGCTTTATCAACAGAACCTGGCCCATTTTCAATTCAGAGGCAGCATTTCAATAATACAATAGATTTCTAGGTCGGTTTGTTGGAAAGGGGGTCAATATGAATGATAGATCATAGAAATATCATCCAAATTTCTCGCTGCTGGTGCATTTTCTGCAAAAAGAGTGAATCCAGACCACTCATTCACCAATTGTTATTCTGTGCTTGTTTGCTGGCAGTATATTTCCAAATATTTTTGGAATTCAATAGTGTTTCTCAAGATCAATCAAAGAGACCCCTCCAAACCTTATAGAGGTCTCCTTACAAAGGCAAGAAAAAAAAATCCTCTTGGAACAATATTATTAAGGCTCTTCTTTGGGAAGTGTGGTTAGAAAGAAATAGAACTTTTCTAAATCCAAACTCTGCCGGGCCCAAAAGTTACTTCACAATAGCCGATTCCAATTCCTTGATTATCTTGAAACAGGAGAACTTTTCAGAATACTTGTGTTAAAAATAATCTCTTGGGAGGGGTAACTAGTACAGCCTCCAAATGAAGTTCTGTTTGTAAAAATTTTTATAATTACTCTCTTTTAGACTTTGGTGCCAACTAGAGTGCTTTTATATAAGCTCTTAGGCGTTCTTAAGGATGTCTCATCCTCCATTTTGAAGTCCTTATTTTTTTAAATGAAAAGTGTTCATAGACTTCTTGAGTTTATAAAACTATAAAGAGTAGTGCTATGATCCAAATTATCAGAAAGTGAACTTGTAACTATATTGCAATTTCAAAGAGAAATTATATATCAATAGCCTTTCGAGAGGGCCACCTATCACCCAAATCCCACGTTAGATTATTCCCCCAAAAACTATCCTCCCTCTCCCCTAGCTAACTCCCTCTATTTATTACCAACATATCCCTAACTAATTATCATAATACCACCAACTAATATCCTAATAATAATTATCATAATGTCACAAGTCATTTATATTAGAACTTCTTTTATTCATCTTTTGAGTTTTGAGGTCAACTATTCCTTATCATTTGCAGGCAGACTTGTTTTTGGCACCTCAGCTTAACGGCGCCATTACAAGATTCAATGTTGACATGGTATTACTAGCTCTTAAAATTTCATTTGAGCTTACTTGTGCAACTGCTCTGCAATGCTTTGTAAATGATATAACAAGTAGTATTACACCTTGTGTCACTCTGTTTGTTATTTTTTCATTTAATAGTTTTCTGAGAACAGAGTCTATATGCCTTGAATATGCACCTTCATTAGTTATCTTTCACGTAATTACATTTTTCAAACTTTACTAAGAACTAAGAAGAGAAATAAGAGAGCAATAGAAACTAGGAAGTACCATATTGCTAATATTAGAATCAGAGCCTATGATTACACCATTATTTCAGCCTATGGTATGGTACCTCACTAATTACCGAGATAATGAAAATTGCTCGTTAGTCAACTACATATGTGATAGGCCCCCAGTTTTTTTTTTTTTTTTTGATAAGAAACAAAATATGTGTATTCAAAACAAGAAGGCCTCTAAAAGGGATACAAACAAAAGGCGGAGGGTAGAGCTAACCCTCCCCAAAGCTCTATACAATCACCGCTTTCCAATCTTGTGTAAGCAAAAGAAGATTGTAGTTACAAAAAACTTTCTTGTGTAGTATAGTCCATCAAGAAGCTAGATGCTTAATAGTCACACAAAAAGAATCTAACAAAATCAACTTATCTTCAAAAAGCCGACAATTCCGTTCCTTCCATATCGACCATAAAAGAGCCCGGGCCGCACAATTCCAAAGAACCCAAGCTTTGCTCTTGAGCTGCCTTCCTCCATAACCTTCAGCAATGAAATCCTCAATTCTTCTAGGAATACAGAGAGATAAATCTAGCAAAGAAGCTATAAACCCCCAAACTTTGGACACAAGGGCAATGGAGAAAAAGGTGGTCCACTGTTTCATTGTTGCTCATACACATTGTGCACACAGAGGGAGAAAGAGTCCAATGAGGCAATTTCCAGTTATAAATGTTTACCATAGGAAGATGATGGAAGGGGTAGAGAGGGAAGAGTAAATTTATGTGCGTGTCGGTCTGTTACGAGAACAGAAGTATATACGCTAGTCAGTGACGTCAGGGAGGTATCTTTTGGCTTGTTGGGCAGTTTGGTTTGGGTGATATGGAAGCTCTCAAATACTCTCTTGGCATGTATCTCTCTGGTTAAAAATTGTTAGACTAGATTCTATTGCTACGATTGAGCTTAAATGGTTAAAGAGTAGTAGTATTCGACATGCTCTTCACAAACTGGTTGAGAGCTAGTAACTTCGATGCACTTACATAGCAATGTAGTACCATCGTAGCGTTTCCTTTCTATTGCTTAGTTTCTGCTATTGTTGACTACTTTTAATCTTTAATATTCTTTGCAGTCCAAATTCCCACTTTTATCCAGGTTGAATGAGGAATACAAAGATATACCAGCATTCCAAGATGCAGCACCAGAGAAGCAGCCTGATGCTCCTCAAAGCTCTCACTAAACTTAACAACGAATTTCGTGGTATGTTTTTTAAAATCCAAGTTTATTTATAGTTGATGTCGACAATTTGCTTCCATTGGTATTACTAGATCATTCTCGACTCTTTCGGTTTTATGATGTAATAAATGAAAATTCTTGTAAAATCAACCGATGAAAGTCAAAAGACCAAAATTCATCTACTGTGTTTCATTTTGGTCCATTCTTGTAGAAAGGTTCTTACTTTCAATGTAATAGTCTCAAGAGATATGGACCAAAATTCATCTACTGTGTTTCTTGTTATTGTATATTATTTCCTTAATTAAAGTGACCGAGTGTTTTGGGTTGATTTTGTTTATATTTGCATCTTGTTAATGTTGATTTGAACGTAGTTCATTAATAATTTCTCTTAAATGTCGTAAATTTGAATCTCCACTCTGATTTGAACTGCAATTCTAAAAAAATGAGAGTACTTTCTCTCACTTGGTTCTCCCCAAATATTACTTTTTTTCCTTGCGTTAATTTTGGTAAGATGGAGCAACTTTTCTATTAGAAAATATTGCAATGAGATCTAATCATTGTGAAATATTTGCAAGAGACAAGTCAACAGTGCATATAATTGAGATTTACGATCTAATAGGGGTGTGAATTAGGGCATTGGGTAGGGTTGGGTTGGGTCGGTTTAGGGAGAAAATGGAAAAAATCGATTTGGTTTGGTTTTGCTAAAAGAAATTTGGTTTTGGTCGAGTCGTCTTTTGGTTGTTTCTAGTTGGTTCGATTAGTGTTTTCTTGTCGAATTTTCAATTTCTATACTAAATTACTGTTTTGGGTTGATGAGTGGATTCAGTTTAGTTAAAATCGAGAATGTAACAAAACTGGTAAAGATTAAACCAAGTTCATTCAGTTCGGTTCGATACAGCCCTAAAATCTAATATATTTTCAACCACATAGAGTTACTACCAATCAAAACTTTTCCACCAATACTAAGATAGTGTTGCATGGATCACTCAAATTAAAGGAGGCTATACAAAAGGAGATCGAGCATATATTAATTCTTTTTCACAAATGAGATCCAAAAGGAGATCAATCATACATTAATTCTTTTCCACCGATACTAGGAATTAACACGAGTTTTCTAAAAGACCAAATAGACACTTAATCCAGAGCTCAAAGATCAAAAGTGTACTTTCCATTGCAAAGAAACACATAGGTAAAAATAGTATTTCAAAGTTTAATTTTTAAAACATAAAATAAAGAACAAATGGTCGTCACATGACATCTTAGGCCCGTTTCATAATGATTTCGTTTTTATTTTCTGTGTTAAAAATTATGCTTGTTTTCTTGCTACCCAGAATATATTTGAATTCTTAATCAAATTTAAAAATAAAAACAAGTTTTTGAAAACTACTTATTTTTGTTTTCAATATTTAATTTCTAATTTGAAAATGTTTTTAAAAAGCTGATAACATGATGAAGGATCACATAGGTGTAAGTTGGTTGTAAGTTTAATTTTAAAAAATATAAAATAAAAAACAAAATAATTACCGCCTTAATTTTTATTTTTTTTATTTTTGAAAAACAGGTCTTTGATAACTCATTTAGTTTTTGAAAAAGCTTTTTCGAATTTTAAGTAAATTTAAAATAGTAAAAACCTTGTTTTTAAAAATAGATTTTTCGTTTTTAAAAAAACATTTTTTTAACCCTCTTGTTATTCTCTCTTTTCACATTTTTCTCCACCTTTCTCCCTCCAATATTTTTCTCTAATACTCTCTTCATAAAATTACTGTCTTACCTCTTTCTTTCAAAATTTTTTACCTCTTAGGTAACTTTTCTTCTCTTTCATTATTTTTCTATAACTTATTTCTTTCTTTTTTTTAATCTCAACTTATTTTTCCCTCTCTCTAACTTATCATTTTAACTTTCTTGATCAAGCAAAAAAAAAAAAAAAACATCTCTCCCCCTTTTTCTTACTATCTTTTAATTTCTCCCTCTAAATATTTTTCCCTCCCTTTATTATTTTTTTATTAAATAAAAATCAATTATTAGAAAAAAAAACCAAAAAGTAATAAAAATTCCAAATATTTTAATAAATTTTATAGTAATTTGGTTAGTTTAAGCTTCTGAATCCAACCACATATTTTCATTTTAAAAACTCATTTTACTAATTTCAATCTATAATATAATTATTTCTCCGAAGTTACAAATTTTGTGTATAATAAATACTTGAATGGGATGAAGTGAGAATTCAAACAACCGATTGTTTTAGAATACATTGTTCAAGCTACTGAAGATATGCACACAACATTATAAAGTTATGAGCCTATGAAATACAAAATTGAAAATTTTAAACTTAAAAAAATCTATTTGGTACAATTAAGTAATTGACACTTCTAAAAATTCAAAAAACTTATGAGCGCAATTTTGAAAGATTGGACTTTACAATTTAACGTAGGTATGTATATATCTTTTAATTTTATTTAATTTAATAACTCTTTTGAGTTCTTTTTTTTATTATTATTATTTAACAATATTTGGGGAAAAATTGGTTCAAAAGTCTTTTTCCTTTTTTAAAAAAGGAAAATTGGTTCAAATCTACGCTCTTAAAGATGGTTATTTTTATGAGATAAAATATGATGATACTAAAATGGGTAGAATACGTTTTTGTTCTTGAATTTTTAGTTTAGTTTTTATTTGATCTCTATGGTTCAAAATGTTATACTTTACCACTAAAATTTGAGTTTAGATTCCATTTGGGTCAGCCTCATCATTGGGCTCAAATTCTAAAGGTCGACCCAAGCCCAGTCCAGGATCGATCCAAAGCCGGCCCAAGGTTAACGTTTGATCGGTCCAGTCCAGGCCATCCATAAATTAGATTGAATATGGATCTTTGTTTTTCAAATTGGGCTGGCCCGTTTGGGCCATATTTGGATCGACCCATTGAGTCGGCCCAAAGGTCCAATCTAATATTTATTAATATATTATTTATTTTTTAAATAAATAATATGTAAGCTGACATGAAACAACTTGGTTTCCACCCTATTAAATAGAAACATGTTAGGAACAAACTTTCCACTTTAGCAATATCTAATTTAAATCTTTGTTTTGAAAATGGATAAACTCTCCCGCTTCCCAATATTTTATTTAAATCTTTGTTTTAAAAAGGTTCCTGATATTTTAAAATTCAAAATTTAAAATTATTTTAAAATATATAATATTTAGGTTGTAATTTTTTAAAATTTTTAATACAAAATTTTGTTATAAATATCAACATTCTCCCTTTTTTCTTCACTCAAATTCTACTTCTCAATCTCAATTTCTTTCTAATTCTCAATCTCAAATTCTCTCAAGTTCCAATTCAAAGTGTTTAAGTTTTCAATTTTTGTTGTATTTAACCTCTGTTCATCTCAAATTATTTCTGTTTCAAGTTTAAAAAATAACAAAAAAAATGTACCAAAAATTATATAAAAATACATATTCTAGAATTAAAAAAAAAACCTAGTTTGGAAATTATTTAAAATTTAAAATTTAACAATAAAAACTATATTAATATACGGGCCGATCCAAGCTCGATCTAATTTTGGCTTATCAACTTAGGCCCATGGATTGGGCTATGAGTCTAGGTTTGAGTGGTTGGGCCAGCCCAAACCCAACCCAAACAATACTTAGGCCCGTAGGGTTTGGGCCCTTATTTCTTTGGGCTGGGCCGACCGTTGGCCCAATGATGAGACTGGCATTTGGGTTCCTAAGTTTCAAATGTTACACTTTTACTCTTAGTTTTGAATTTAATTTCTATTTGGTCCCTAGATTCCAAAATGTTCATACTTTTACCCCTAAATTTTCATTAATACTTACTTTTGGTCCCTAACAAAACAAAACCATTAACAAAATGTTAATGAAGACGTCGATGGATCTATTTAATATTAATTAATATTATCAATATCCTTACGCAATAAAATATTTATTTTTATAATATTTCAATAGGCGATCTGGTAGAAAATATAATACCAGAAAATATAATAAAAAATCTTAGTCAATATTTCATTAGACGGGTTAGATAGAATATATTTTTATTGCCACATCATTTATTGAAATATTTTTAAATGGACCGATTAACATTTGAGTTTGCGAATCATTAAGATTATTAATGATTAACAGAAGTGAACTCAACGATAGAACTGTTAATATTTTGAAATTTAGGAGTCAAATAAAAATTAAACTCGGAACTCGTGAATAAAATGATAACATTTTGAGATCTAGTACCAGACGAAAACTGAATCTAAAAATTTAGAACCAAAGGAAAAATAAACTCAAAATGTAACCGTAAAAATATAATATTTTAAAATTTAGAGATCAAATACAAATTAACCTCAAAATCGAGACACTCACCCGAAAAGGTAATTTTCCCAAATTAAATTAGAACTCTATTTCTTTGAATTACTACAATATTTCTCCCCAGTTTGCCCTAATTTCTTCCAATTTCATTTCCTCTCTCTCCCTCCCCTCCTCTTCCTCCGTCTTGATTCAATCTTCAGCCCTCCTTAATCCACCGCCCGCCGCCCGCCGCCCCTCTCATACTCATCAGTTAGCCGCCGGCCGGTGTTGCAGCTTCCAGGCTCAAAGCCGTCGTCGCGCCTTTCTCATCCTCGGGTATTCTTCTTCCCCTTATTTTCCGATTGATCAGATGGGAATCCGTTAACATTCAACTTTATCTTCTGTACTTCGTAGCTAATTTCCCCTTCAATTAGCTCCTATGTCTTTCTCCTTATCATGCGATCACTTCAAATTTAGCACAGCTTTCATATAGAGAGATGAGAATAATTCCCTTTCTGGAGCTTTTGTTGAGAGCTTTAATTTTGATTGATTTTGATTGTTACTTGGTTTTATTACAGCTTTTAGATAACTGAGCAACTAGTAAGCTCTTCATTGTACTGGTTAGTGGGAGAACAGAAGGGGGGCAATGGAAACTCCGAAAAAGGAAGAAGATGAGGTAACTACTCCTGCCACTTCCTCTGGGTTTATGGGTAAATTGGAACAGAAGTACAGGGAAATCAAAGAGAATGCAGAAACATATCCTTATGTGTGGGGCTCATACATTGTTGTCTATGGTGGTTTTGCTCTTTGGACTGGCTATAGATGGAGGAAGCTGCGCAAGACCGAGGACAGAGTACGTTCGCTACAAGAGAAGCTCCGTCGGCGTTACGAAGCCGAACAATCGGCCAGTTCGGTCGCATCGGTAGAGAAAGATCCACCATCTGTAAAACAGCCTTCTTCCAAGGAGTAGCCAGGTTTTGAGCATAGTTTCTTCATGTTCCCCTGCCCCCACACAGGTTTTGAGAATTCCAATGTGTGTTGATTTTAGAACTGAGAGAATAGTTAGATTTCATGCCTTTCTGACTAGTAGTTTTTGTTCGGGCTATAAGCATTTTCCTGAAATGTTGAATATGTGAGACCTCTGTAGTTAAAATTAGAGTGGCATTTTTTTAAAGTTCAACCCGGGTGTAGGATTCAAATACCTTATCTCTCAAGGTAAGTAATTTCTTGATTAGTTGAGCTGGGCTCGTGTCAGCAATTAGAGCAACATCTTTAAAGGTAGCTTTTGACATTGTTTTGTATGCTGGAGGTGATAAAATAAGTTCAAGATCACTCTTGGAGCAGTTTTTCTATGAGCTCCTTTGATAGGCATTTTCCCCTTCTTCTGTTGTATTTCCCATCAAATGAATGAAAACTTTGTTTCTTCTTATCCCAAAGAAGAAGGAAGAAAAAGGAGAGCTCGGTTCAAGTTCAAAATCAATTGTGAAATGTAAACTTAGGAGACAAAAGATTGTTATATTATAGTACTATGATTTGTCAACAACCTTTGTTGAAGTTTGAGTGTCTGTATTACAAAGATTGGAAGATTTCCCAACTTGTTCTTACTTCTAGCTGCTGCTGATAGTTTCCCATTGACATGGTTCAATACAAGAACCCTAGTCCAACCTGAATATAGTTTAAGTGATTAGGCAATTCGCAATTGTACCTCTCTTTGTAGGGTGTAAGTTTAAATGTCCGACCGTCAACTCCGCGGTTGTTCGGTTTTCTTCTTCTTTTGGGTGCCTGCTTTTGGCAACCATTCTCTTATTTTTTTTTCTTTTAACAGAAACCATGGCATCAGCCCCCCTCACCCATTACAGAATCAAAGTTCTTTTCATTGATTAATGACAGAGCTATTAGAGGAATATTTCTAGCTTTTGTTAAATCTCATGAAAAACCATGCATTAACTGGTTATTGACAAGTTTTAGGTAAAATTATACAACATTTGATTACTCTATTCTTATTTTTTAGCAATAAATACAGAAACAACCTTGTTTTGGATGATATTTTGTGGATGAAGCTCAAGAGTCTGATAAGATTTGAATTATCAAATATGTAATGAAAATTTTTTGCAGCAAATATGATAGGTAGTTCAAGTTCTCTTTTCTTACTTGACTATTTTTTTTTCTTTTTGCCCTTTTCAAGACAATTAACTCTCGACTCTCAATATACACTGTTACATCAGGGTTCAGACACAAGATCTCAAATCAACATTGAACCTAAAAGCGATTTAACATAGTGAATCCATGCAATAAATTTAATTTTTTTTATATAGATACTTTAACGTACACTACTACTTTAATAACATGACGAGTATAATGTATTCCCTAACCCAACCGACCCAACCTAAACTAAACTTTTCTTTGTACTAGTAAAACCGAGTCAATTTCCACTATTACAGGGAGTTGAAGATAGATAAATTAAAATCATTGACCATCTATCTATATCCGAAGGGTGATTGATTAAGGAGCAGAATTGGATTCAGACCGATGTACATAAACAACATTTCTATCAATATATACACTCGTGAAAGATCAACATTCATTTTTCGGTAGAATGCATGTGTTGTATTCCATTTCAAGCAGGAGGAAATTCGAAATTCTAGTTGGGAGATTTCATTCTGACTAATTCTTCCTCCATGGCCAAATCTTCAATTGGGAGCCAAGTTTTTGCAATGCCTAGCTAGCTTAGCTTTAAGATGCCATTGTTATGGCCAATGGCATTTCGCTTTCACGAGATACTGCTGAGTTGCGGGAGGATGAAGTACTGTTTCGCTTTTGATCACCAAGACCACCATGGCCATCCTCATCATCATTATCGATACCCGGTCCTTGAGGGGATTCCGATGATGCATTGGCAACCCCTGCGCCTCCGTCGACCACCCCAACGCCGAGGGAGACCCTAAAACCGCAAGCACGCGATATGACCCTGTAGAAGAAAGTTAAGATCCAGAAAAACCAAGGAAGGCAGACTAAGGAGAGGCCGACCATCGGCAACCACGCGGTGGTTTCGGTCTCAGGTAGGATCATGTACATCACAAGGCAACCGCCACCGGAGAGAATGCAGAAAAAGAGAAACACGGTGATGATCCATATGAATGCACGTCCAGTCGATGGATCCACCAAAGACATTTATATATGGTTTTCAATCTCTCAACCGTATATCAAAAGAAGATAGATGAAAAGTACGGCAAAATCCGAATCAGAATTGGAAAGATGATCTTTGAATTCTCCTTTTGATGATCATCATCTTCCATCATCTTCTTCATTCCTGCGCATGGAAGCCGGTGGGGGATCGATCCAACGACCTTTTGTGATCTAAAAGAATTCTGGTTTACGTCAGAGGGAGAATATGATCATGAATTTGGTAGGAATTTTCTTTTTTCTTTTTTCTTTTTCTTTTCTTTTCTTTTTTCTTTTTCTTTTTCTTTTTTTTTTTTGGGAGAGAACTTCAAAACAGTTGTTCTTTTTCGACAAGACAATATCTCTACAAGAAATTTTGTTTTCTAATGGTGTTACGTGATTTCAGCTGTCTAAAAATTAGTCAGTTTTTGCCATTTTACAGCTGTGAAAATTAACTTTTTTAGAACTAAATTATAATTCTTTTTAGGCTAAATTGCCAAAAAAAAAAAAAAAAAGCTAGAGTTTGCTATTTGTTTAAAAAATATTCGAATCATTTCAAAAGTTTTAGTACTAGGCTTGACCTTTTATCAACCTTCCAAAAATATCATTTCTTATAGTCTAATATTGTATTTATCTCAAACTATTATTTGAGCAAATGCCCGTTAGTATTTTGAACGGAAAGTTGGGATGAAAGACTTTGAAACGATGGAAGAATTAATGTAAAAGGTTGCCTAGACAAATTCGTAAATCTCTATTTTTCTGCCAAAATCGCACCTCCACTATTTGTCATAGTTTTTTACTATCATTGAATAAAAAAAAAGAAATTTAAGTTTTGTCGTGATTGTTTTTAACCGACATAAAATTTAAAAAATTATGAAATTGATGTTTTCTCTCACAAAAAATGCACCTCCACAATTTGTAACAATATTTTTTCCCAATCTTTTTACTGTTCATAATTGTCAAAGAAGCCAAAATTTGTAGTATTGCAACGGAGAGAGGTACAAAATTGCATAAACAATCCAAGTAAACTTCTATGTTAATTGTCACGCATTTTAGATTCTGACATATCAACTTTTCGTTAAAAATATTAACATATGTCTGCTCAAAAAGTATTTTTAAAACGTTTATGAAAGGTCAAAGGTGGTATTGAAACTTTTGAAATAATATGAGTATTTTTGAAACAAAGACTACATTTAGGGCCTTAGGGGTATGTTTTGTAATTTAACCTTCTCTTAAAACGAATATTTTAAAATCAAAATTTACCTTTCACATTTGATTTTTTAAAAGAATACAGTGATTGCTGGGAGTTATTATCACGTTTCTAATATTGTTTACAAAGTTAATTTCTTAAATTATGACTATGAAGCTACTTAAAACTTAAAAGTTAGTATTTTTTTAGTTCAAAGTTGTAATGCAAATTCATTCACTATTCACAAAATTAGTGTCGGCTTAGAATATGGGCAAATGAGACAATTGGCTAGGACCCGATTCAGATGACTCGTTTTGGTCTTCGTACAATTTGCAAATATTGCACTAAAAAATGTGTAAATAATATTGTTTAACTCACAAGTCAGGAGTTCGAGCCCTTCCTCAACTTTCAAACAAATATATTGAGAAGTCTCTCTATATATTCCGTAATTTCGAATTAACATATGCAAGAGTTCGTATTTGACATAGAGAAAAAAAAAACTATTTATCGCAAAGAGGTCTACATAAAATTTTCAGAACACCCCAATGATTCCATTTTAAGTATTCCTACAATATTTGTAATCTATAAGAGGTATCTACAAAGATTCTACAGGCAGAAAAACTCTAAAATAATCAAAACTTTCAACAAAATTAACCAAAAGAGAGAGCAAATATCCCAAGAGAAGTATGAACTAGTACTAAATAAACAAAGAACAAACAGAAAGTAAATAAATTACATCAACTTAACTTGTAGAAATATTTAGAAGTTGTTGCTCTTCATGAAATACTCATAACTGTTATAATCAAAGTGATCATTATTGAGTTGAGCAGAAGCATTAAAATTGGCCAAACCCATTTGGTGAGAATTTGAAGAAGCACATGCCATCATCAATTGATCATCACTCAGCTGCATATATGACAGTGGAAGAATTGAGTGTGGAGGAAGAGGAACTCCATAGTGGCACAATGAGTAATTTTGGCTGCTTTCCATAACCATTGTTGGATCATTGTAAATATTAGGGTTTTGGAAACTCCCATAATTGAGCTGAATTTGAGTTGTTGATGGGCCTTGTGAAGAACCAATGAGGAATGGGGAGAGATTGTTATCAAGCTCATGATCCATTTGAAGGCTTTGAAGATTTTGGTATTGGTGATGGAATGGCATAAGATTGGCTTGTGTTTCCACTCCTAAACAGCTTCCAAACATGCCATAGCTATTTTGCTCTTGCTTCATGTTTGTGTTTAGGGTTATTTGCCTGCTCCTGCCCGTCGAGGACGACGCTCCCTCCTCGAGATTCTCCATCGCGATCTCGATCTTTCTCTTTGTTGCATCTAACTTTGAGTCCAGTTCTTCCATTAGAACTCGTAGCTGGTCTTCCAACAAATAGTCTAGGCGCTCGTCCCACTTTGGGAACCTAGTATTAACAACATTTTAAAATATTTAATTTTAACGGTGATTTAACATGTCATTTATTTCCTAATCGATATTGATTAGTAGTTCGTGCATGTTGTATATTCATGAGTAAATGAAAAAAAAATTAGAAATACGTTTAAAAGATTAAATAAACATAAAAAATTTCAAGAGTTTTTAAGTTCAGTAGTAGTTTAGCTAATTTCATACTTGGCTCGTGCAAGATCCTTGTGAAGCTTCGAGATGTCGCTTTCGATCTTCTTCTTGCGCTCGGAGAAGAAGTCAAGGAGATCAAAAGGCTTCCCAGCTCGTTTATGGAGGCAATTGGCTCTATAAGAAGCAATCATGTCATCAACATCGTCCCGAGACGGCGGCCAAGTGTGAACCTCGACTGACGACTGGTCGTTTTGGTTGGGGCCACAGACGAAAACGCAGGTGCGAACGTCACAGAGCGTGGAGAGCTCATAAGCTTTTCTCATCAAACTTTTCTTTCGCTTAAAGAAAGTCGTCTTCCGAGATTTCTCATTAGGGATCATTGTCATGCTCAGTTTTCCTCTCCCCATTATTCCCTCAAATCAAAAATCTCCAACAAAAAATCAGAATTCTCTCTGCCCTACATAGAAAGAAGAAAGCACAAACTTTATATCTTGAAAAGAAAAAACATTTAGTATATCAAAATCTCAAATTAAATCAAATCAAAACCCTACTTGTAACCTAAAAAGTGGCATTGAAATCAAGCAATTTTACATTAGAAACTTGGCATACTTACACAGTTTGTGTAGAGAAGAAGAGATTCAGCTGCAGCACAGTGATATGAGTGGTGGGTCGGAAGAGAAGAAAAGGGAGAATTGATAGAGAAATATGGAATGAAGGATTAATAGAAATTATAGAGATTTTGTTACCTTGGTAATAAATTAATTTCAAATACAATAAGATCAAAATGAAGATTTAGATATTGTGATAATTAAACTCGCCCTTAAATTAAGGGAGAATGGCAGTAGAAAAAGGAATTACCATATATTTTTTTATTATTATAATCTTTGATAAAAGGGTTAATGTTAATGCCAATCAAAGGATTTGAAAGACAAATTATTTTGTGCGGAATTTCATCAAACAGGTTGAGGGCATTGAAGACAAAACAAGAAACTCAAAGGGTAGAGGAAACTAATAATTGCTTTTATAACCTAAAACAAATGATACACAAATAATTATAACATAAATAAATTTAATACAAAGACGGTCCTAAAAATCAATCAGAATAGAAATATTATTTCTTTGATATTGTTGACTAGAAATCTTCTGGAATTGGAATCGGAAATCATTTGAAGTTGTTTACTAAAACTGTCTCGTTTATTTACAAGGAATTGGAATGAGAAGGAATCAGAATGAAAATAAATTTGAATGAGAATGTTATTCTCTGATATTGTTTACTATAATTTTTTTGGAATTAAAATCAGAAAGCATTCCAAGTTGTTTATTAAAATTGTCTTGAATCAGAATAGAAATTAGATATTTAACAATTATTAGTATACGTTTTTCTTATCCATAGATAATTACAAGTATATTATTACACTAATCTTTTTTAATAAAAACATTAATAAATTTTAATTTATTTTATTATTATTTTACTGATAATAAATATTTTTTTACTATATCAACCTCATTGAATATTAACAAAGGATAAATAATTAAAATAAAATTATATCAACTAAAATAATCTTTCATTGGAACAAACATCATTTGATATAAAATATTATTAAACGTTATTGTTATCAATATTTAATAGTAATGAATTCCACTTTAAAAAACGTATTGATATTACTTAATAATAAAGTAAATTTATTTAATTGAAAATTAAATAAAAAATTGTAATATTTTATAATAAAACCACATCAACTATTATAAATTTTATTAGAAGAAAAATTATTAATAGTATAAATAAAAATGTAAACAATTAATTAAAAAGTAACGAGTGTCATTGATAGAGGAGAGCGAAATGATAAAAATTGTAAATTGAAATAATTAGGTGTGGGCCTCCCCTAATAAGAAATTATTGATGAGGTTGTAGGAAAAGAATGAGATACATCATTTTAGATGGAATGATTACAAAATTTGAGTAGGTGCCACGTGGGAACAGGCGATAGGGACACATCAAGCTCCCTCCACCTACAAAATGGGAACGTTAAATGCAACGAAAATGATGTCAAGTGTTACAATCCTAACTCTTATCTTTGGATTGTACCCCACGAGTAGGTCATCGAGGACGATGACAGTTTAAGTGGGGGAGAATGTCACAACCATACTAGTGGAGAGTAGGTTGTGACGCCCACGTAGTGTGCAAGTGTCAGCGACAAGCATATGTCGCCCATCGGGCCATGTCAAGGGCCGAGAGTGAAGTGCCGTGATGCGACCAAGGAGGATTGTGCATCACCTATCACACCATATGGATGTGCTCAAGAATGCCTAGAGAAGGCATATGCAGAATGCAAAGCGAAGGCGACGTCAGTGGTGTCGGTGACAAGCTCAACGGGGGCCAGTTGGGGCCCCGGGCCACAACCCTAGAAGTCGGGGTTCCGTCGAGAGTTTGGACGAGCGGCTTTAGAGTTAGATGCATATTAGTGAGATATGTAAGCACGCCAAGTTTTGTGTCAATCGGAGTTCAGACGTGCGCTCTACGTTGGCGAGTGACTCCTCGCCACTTTCGACGTTCATGCCTGCCAAGTCAAGTTTGCCTTAGAATGTATCTTAGGGGGAGGCATGGTGTTGGCTCTCCACCACCCCTGGGCCATGTCAGGGCCTAAGTGAGCCACCCCATGACACATGCGTGTGTCATGGCGAGGGCGAGCGTCTACAAGACGAGTGTCTTGGGCGACTTCCGTCGAGGATAGAAAACTCGAGAACAGTGTCGGGCGGCACGGGTGTGCCGGCATTGCGCCTCGGTTCATGTGTCGGAGGTTACACCACGGGGGTCCTTATGCGGTACGGTATGCTCAAACGACACGGCACGAGCGCAAGAGTCGTCGTGCCATGATAGTGTCCGGATGACTGGATGTCCGGAAGGTCCCGATCATTAAGACAAGCACATGGGTCGGTTCTCGGTATGCATGCCCAAGTGAGCAGCGAAGCCCGATGACATCCTGACGCTCGGGGTGACATCCTAAAGTACCGGTGGGCACCCGGTAAGTGAGAAAAAGCTAGTCTTGGCCTGGTAAGCGGCAAGACTCATCCCGGTTGCCAAGTTTAGTCATTCCTTGTCCGGAAGTCGGCAGGAATCATCCCGGCAGTACCCGGTAAGGCCGTTTAGCCCGTTATTAACTAGTTTCTCGGCAGGAATGGTCTTAGAGACGTCCGATGGGCCCGATAAGCTAGTTCTGACATAGTTAAGTGGCAGGAATGTCCCGGTTGTACCCGATTGGCGTTTTAAGCTCGTTATGGCCTCGTTATAGGTCAGAACTCATCCCGGTAAGGTCCTGGCTCATCGTAGGAGCGGGACGATCGAGTGACCGAGAACCAAGATGGTTGAAAACAAGTTGCGACGTCGCGTTCAGAAGACCTTGGCCTAGAGTAGAGGCAAGGTAGAGCCATGGGACTTGGCCTAGTGTAGAGGCAAGCCGGCTAGAGTCGCATTAGAGTTTAAATGCACGTACGGGCGACGTGCATTGTCGAGTCAAGTGAGAATTCCGCTGTAAGTGAAGCTCGGTCGAGGAAGAAAGAACCTCGCCTAAGGTCCGACGAAGCCACAAAGGGGCGTGAAAAGTGGATTGGAGCTAGAGTTCCTCGTAAGGCTGGCCATGGTCCAACTTAGATCATGGCGCTGCACGGTTGAAAAACGTACGACCGTGACACCGAGCATACATGAAAGGATGCAAAAGCGCACTGTATGGATGCACCAAGCTTGGCTAGAGGCACTAACAGACGGTCCGCAAGGCACCTGTAAGATGTTTGGAGCATACCGTAGATGCTAGTGGCTACTCTGCCCTAGTAGGAAAAGGCCAGAGAATGTCAGGAGGGATCACCACGGTCTCAAGAGACGGTCTGTCCCGCTCTATTCCTCCCTTCCTTTTCTGCCTATAAAAGGAAAGGGGAAGCCCTAACCAAGGTAAACTACTATTTATGCAACGAAATCTGGTAAGGTCAAACTCGCTCAACGTATGACAAAGAGAATAGCTTGAGCGCCTTGGCGAGGAAAGACCTACACAATAGAGGTAACACTTGAACGCCCAAGTGAATTTAAGCTTGAACTTAATAGAGAGTTCGAGATATAATGTGATACCTGATGCAGAAGTGAGGCCCTCTATTTGTAGGTTGGAGATCCGATAGGCGGTTATTTTTGTCGCTTCGAAGGTTGGACATGTTAGATGCGTAATATCGAACCCATACCACAATCACGCTACTTTGTGGTGTCCCTGCAGCATTTTACAGCTAAGTATGGCAGGTTGAACCTATCCGAGACAGTTCTCAAGCAAGACTTGGACCTGTCGGCTTTCCTCTGTCCTCCACGTGGCAAGGTCGGACATGTTAGATGCGTAATATCGAACCCAGACCACAATCACGCTACTTTGTGGTGTCCCTGCATCATTTTACAACTAAGTATGGCAGGTTGAACCTATCCGAGACAGTTCTCAAGCAAGACTTGGACCTGTCGGCTTTCCTCTGTCCTCCACGTGGCAAGGTCATTTTCTGCTCCCAACATTGGCCCCTTCTCTTGCTGGCCGAAGGTCTGACTTGGCAGAGAAAATTTTTCTAGGTTGAGAAATTTACGTAGGTGGCGACTTCATAACTTTCGAGTTGATAAAATATAGCCATTAGGAAGCTGAGTGGTGGTATGACAGCTGTCGGAGCACTTGAGTGTCTCTAACCTTTAGTATGCCATCAAATCTTGATCATTATTTTTCGGGACACGTGTAATATTGGGATGAATTTCGCTTCACTATAAATAGTCCCAAGATCTATCTTCGCCTTCTACGCTTTCTTATTTTTGAGATCTTTGAGTCCAACTTGCTAATCTCAGAGCTTCCTTCTAGGTCAGTATTCTACTTTTCGAAATTTTCTTGCTTTCTTTCGCTTGCTTAGTCATGTCTTGCTCTAACATCCATCTTTTAGTGCTAGGAGTGGCTCGAAGGATATCAATTCGTATTACAACTACGTGAATAGCAGATTGGTTAGTAGCTCGATTAGCAGGTTCTCTGACGAGTCAATTCGAACCTTCAACACCTCCTCCCTTAGTGGTTTTACCTCAAGTGAGGACGTAGTAAATGGATTAAATGAGGAGCTTGAGAAGGTGGAGGTCCCTCAATATAGTTATACGTTGTCAGGGGTTGACTCTAATAGTAGTGAGATTTTGACTTATGGACAAAGGCATGTGTGCCTTTTGAAGATGCTTGAAATATACTTACGACCACTTCGAAGGCCGTATAATATCTCTGACTCCATATGTCTTCACCTCCCTATTAAGGGGGAGACTGCCGAGAATCCTCTTGAAAGAGAATGTTACCATTTAACTTAAGATGCTTGAGTTTTGGTTTAGATTACCCTTCATCCCTTAGGGCATGCAGGAGTTCCTTAGTAAGATCGACCTTGCCCCTACGTAATTCGCTCGCAACGGATAGGGCATGTTGTTTAACCTCGAAGTCCTTTGGTGGTTGAGATGCCAGTCTGTTACGAGGTTAAAAAAGTCCCAAATAAGGAGGGACACTTCTATCTCTACTTTAAGGACGGGGTAGGAGTTGTGATCAAGGACCCATAATCTATCAGGAAGTGGAAAGGCAAATGGTTCTACGAAACATTAAAAAAAATAATAATAAAAATAATAATGAATCAAGCCAAATACTAATTTGATTTATAAAAAATTGACTTGACCCACAATTTAGCATTCTTCCACAACTTGTTGGAACTTATTTCTCCCTACCATTTTTATTATATGTCTTACCCAAATACTCAAGGTAGGAATTGTTAGTGGTGAGATTAAGCCCCACCAGTCATACACATGAGGCACATAGGTCAAAATAAGGGATGTAGACCAATGGATCGAGTTTCGAAGGGCTGAATCCTCCAAACAATACCTCGAGGATCAAGGCTGATTAAGCCAACCCATTGTGGATTGTACCCCAAGGCCGGGAAGCAAGTTAAGGCCCATGGGCCAACTAGCCGTGGGCTAACAAGGGTTGGCCTATGGCCATGACTTATAGCTGACAAGCTATCGAGCCAACCAACCATGGGCTGGCACCCACGACACAATTGGTGAATCCTTGACCCCTTAAGCTCGACAATTCCCTCTTTGTGTTAGACGAATCAAGTTACCAAATTCAAAGTCGTGGAATCTAAAGAATTCAAAGAAAGAAGATAATTGAGGAACATGAGGTCTTAAACTTTTACCTTAAAACTTTCAATTTCACCAAATTTCACATTAACCTTGGATAACTATACACTTAAATTTTAAAATTTTTTGCAACTTTACATCATTTGATAGATTTTCATTTGAAAAATTGTTGACAAAATTATTTTCATACGTGTTAAATAGACTATAAAACATATATTTCGTATGAAATTGAAATGATTCCTACAAAAATGACATTAGAATCATGCAAATCACCTCGTCAAAATATCTTAGCAAGATAGTGATCAATAGATTTCTAGCAAGCATTAGCTAAGATTGTAAAAGTGCCTCTAGCTCATCAATTTCAAGTTATCCGAGGCAAAGGCTTCCTAAAACTATACTGAGGATATGAAGGAAATGATTAATGTATCTTATTCTAACGTAGTTGGCTGCTTGATGTACTGGATAACCCTATAGCACACTAGATTTAGCCCTTATCATACTCGTAAGTCGTTTTATAAGTTGCCCGCAGACAAATCACATCTCGGGAAGCAACTAGGTGGGTAATCAGATATATATATATTAACACACCTATTATTTATTGGTGATAGCCAAAGTGCGTGTCTTATGTACTATGACTGCACCAGACACATATAGACGTTAAATATTGTTGGAGGGAAAAATACAACATCATACGTGGATTAGTCAAGTCAGTTCGGTATGACTAGATTTGTCCAGTTAACTCAAGGAGGGAAGACTAACCTACTCTTAGGACCGATTCAAAAACCAACTAGAGAATTGTCCAAAAGGCCAGAGTAAAATTGATCGAGTGACATATTAATTGCACTTCAAGAAAATATTTCGAATTTTTCTACCATTCTTATCTTAATTTAATTGGTTAAATTTTAGGTTTATATCATGTTAGGGTTAAGGGATGTTTATGGCTTATAAATTTGTCTAACTGAACTGATTCTAATTAGATGATAATGGATCCAACTCAATTTTTTTTTTCCTTTTTCATGGTGACCTAACACAATTTGATCGGGAAATATTTTGGTTGAGTTTATTCAGTTCATCGGGTTGTGTTTGATTAAATTTTTGTTAAAAATTTGTGAAAACATTTAGTCTTTGAAGCATTTGTTTTCTTATTTGCAAATAAATAAAATTTAGCGTTTTTTTTTTTTGTAATGGTAATGCTTATGTATTAAGGAGAAGCCACGGGGGCAATAGAAGACAACAGATCCTCCTCAACAAGGCCACATAGTCAGAGGGGAAAAGAAGATGTGCAAAAATTGGAAAAGCCCGATTGAAACCCATATTTAGCCAAAGAATGTGTTGAGCGGTTTAAAGCACGAGGGACATAATTGAAGGAGCAAGAATCAAAAAGACCAGCTCGCTGCAAGAAGAGAAATTGCTTGAAGGGAATCCGATTCCACCATAATTTTCTTGCAATTAAGAGTTTGAGCCTGTTCTAATCCTTGTAGAATCGCGAGAAGCTCGGCTAAAAGTTGGTTCCTTTTTTGGTTTTTTTTCCACTCAAAACTCTTACCAAATACTGTTGGGTTAAGAATTACAGGTTTTTAAAACGTGTTCAAAAGGAGCTAGTTCTTTTAGTTTATTCTCAACATCATAATGTTTTCATAACATTAATTGATTTTAGTAGATAAAGAAAGAACCGGGTTAGGAAGCGAAAAACACTCTGTCATGTGTCATTCGTTGAAGTCAACACGATGACCAACCTAAGAAGTTCGAACACAATCAGACGACAACCATCAACCGCCCATGGCAAATTATAAGTTGATCTCGGAAGTTGGGAAATAGGAGTTTTGGAAATATCTACCCCTAGTTGCCCACTTGTCACTACTCTATATAAGGACTCTACAATTTTTGAACAAGACATCGTGAGTAGTTACCATCTAACTATTAGATGCCTGTAAATATTGATTCAGAGTCTTTTTTTTTTTTTGTTGGCCAGGTCAATTTCCATTAAGATTTGCTACTAATTTGAGTAAATTGAAAAGGTCAATTTTGGAAACTTAAGAATTAGTTTTATGGGTATGAAAAGAAAAATATTTTTAGATTGTGGGATATATAATAAATTTGAAATAATCTAGAAAAAAAGTCTGCATAGAGTTTTAGGAGATTGGTTAATTGTTTTGCTTTAAATAATTTCTCAAGAAGATGGAGAGAGAGAAAAAAAAAAGGTCAAAAAAGTAAAATGGGAGAGAAGGAGTCGTGTCATGATAAGACTTGACAGGGGACTCTACCAAGTGAAATGCATTGAATGAAGAAAGAATTGAAATTGTCATATTTTGAAATAAAATTGCACTTTGAGGTTCAGATTTTTATTATTTTTATTTTTATTACTTTTTTTTTTATTTATAAATGTCGTGTTTGACCCACATCTCAACTAATCTCACAAAACAACTACTCGACCCTACAATATTTCATGTTTAGATGAAGTTTAAATTTTAAAAACCTATTTATAGAATGCTATATGAAAAAAATTTATAGAGTTGATTTTCTTTCATTTGATAATTAATTATCAAAATTGATAACATGGGTATATATATATTTTATACATGGGAGTGTCTAAATTAGATTACGCACACTTCGATTAATCTCACGTAACAATCGACTGATCCTACAACATTTCGTATCGAGAGACACAAGAATTAATTTCTAAAGTTCAAATTTTAAAAGCCTATTTATGGAATACTATATATGTGGGTATATATCCTATTTATGGAATACTCAAACACATGTAATGCCCTTCAACAAAATCTAACCCATTCATCAATAAAATTTATTAATTTAATTAATTTTTTAAGATTGGTATTAGATGTGGGTATTTAAACCTCTCATCTTAAAGATAAGAGTATATGCCTTTCCTAATATGATGAAATTTATTATTTAGAAATATTATTAATATAAAATTGTCAACCTGAACTTAACAGGGTAAGATACTTATTTTCAACCAAAAAATTTTGAGTCTCAATCTCCCGTCCTAATACTTAGAAAAAAAATTATTAATATAAAATTAAAATTTTGAAAGAATGGAAATAAAAATAACAAAATTATTATATGAATGTCTTTCTCTGATTTGAACATAGTTTATCGGTAATTTTTTTGGTCAATCGTTAAAAAAATGGGAAAAGAAAATGACAAAATAGTGGAAAAGAAATAAATAATCCAAACAGTCTTTCCCCGCAGAGTTTGGATTTTGAACAAACTATTATCCATTTCTATGTCCCAAAATTTTTTATTTTAGAAGTTTCGATTTCTAAAAATTAGTTATTTCAGTCAAACCTTTTTTTTTTTACTTCTCTCTCACAAATTCGAAACAATAATAATAAAAAAAAATTGATAACCTCAATTTTTAACTAAATTTAACAGATAAAAATATAACAAAAACTGAATTTCTTCCACGGTAATTATAAGTCAAATCTAAAATTATGGATCGAAGTTGGTTACGAAGGATTTTATCCTGGCTAACTCAAAATTAAAATATATATATATATATATATATATTACGTCCTAAATTTTAATTCTGATAAATTCGTTGATAAATCAAGTATAATAATTAAAAAAAGAAAAATCATTAGAGAGAGAAATTATAAAGATTTGTCAATAAAAATTTGAAAAAAAACCCAAATGCAAATTTGTGAATTTGCATTTAATAGATAAATCTTATATTTGATTAAATAAAAAGGAAAGTATTTGAAAGAGGTTAGTAAGATTTAAGAAAAGTTAAATTTAAAAAACATAATAGATTAAAATTTAAGAAAAAACAATGATTCAGGCTTATACCTCACCCGGATTTTTACACTTTTTAAATCCGATCGTGATATTTAGACTTCTAAAACGAAAAACTTTGTACATAAATAACAATTTTCCAACTTTAAAAAGGTTTATTTTACTCCCAAGTTTTAAAAGTAATCATTATCACAAAATAATTATTTTGGTACTCACTGTTGGGGTCAAACGGTAGACGTCCGACTTGTTCGAGAGAAGTCGAAGAAGAGGCCGACCTGCAATGCGGTAGCTTGGCAGGAGAAGCAAAGCGCCCAGTCTCACCTAACGCGGCAGGGAATGGACCGGTCCATAGCAAGGATTGGAGGTCACTCGGGAGAATCTGGCTCGAGCAGGAGAATATCCCGATGGGACAGCTATCTACCTCATTGACAGCTATAAATAAACCACCACATCTCACACCCAGGTATGAAAAATTTGTATGATACTTATCTATCGAGCTCGGACTCTATACTGATTTGGGTGTCGGAGTGGCTTACCACTGCAGGTACCTCAGGAATCGTTCTAAGCGCAGCCGACCAACCTCTCAAATCTCGACCATTTTTTAGAATGGCAGTATTCGTGCTGTGCTTCCTTCTCTGGAAACCCATCGATCTTCGTCATAACCAAACTTCAAATCTCAAACCAAGTCGAAATTCATGAATTTCAGCCGTTACAGCAGCCCATGTTCCGATAGTGTGGTCAGACGTTGCTACAGTCCATGTCCTCCACACCTCAGCCCCAACCAAAACCAACATAGGGGGCTCTACAGCGGACCAATTGGATCTTGACGTACCAGTAAGTTCCAGAGGGTGGGCAGTAAGTACCACGAGCCCTCTGTCCCACACATCTATCCCGAAGCAAGTGTAGTTGCTTTGCTGCGACGAGGATGCCTTTTTTAACTCTAATTTTATCGGTAAGCCAACTTAATCCAAATAAAACTCTAATTTTTCAACAACTACTGGAATATGCACTTAACCTGAATAGAATTTTTTGGTTTTTCCTTTTAAAAAATTAAACTTTTTTAATTTTTATTTCTTAAAACAAACTTTTTTGGAATCTATATTAAATTTTAAAAACCAAAAACATATATACATAAATATATATATTTTTTTCTTTTACATTTTTAGCCCGTTTCACTTTTGCTACAATAATAATATAGCAAAATTTTTGTAGGTAAGTAGAAAAAGAACCTGGTTGACAAGTATAATTTTTACAAAATAAAATTTTTATTAAAAAGAACATTAAATTAAAAAAAAATATCATGATTGTTATAGAGTGTATAATTGCTCTAAAATATGTAATAGACTTTTCAACATGTTCATTAATTTTAAAGAATTCAAAATTTGACTTGAAAAATCAGCCCTGCGACTTTTGAATGAAACTTTTGAAAATTTATGGCCTAATTATCATTTTGTTCTTTTATTTTTAATTTTTAATTTTTTTTGTTCGATGTACTTTCGTTTTCAGCTCATTTAAATTTATAAATAATTTTTTTAGATCAAATAGATGATTTGAAAATACGAATGTTAAATGAACAAAAGTTAAAAATATAGACATTAAAATGAACATTGTGAAAATATATGGACCAAAATTAATTAAATTTAAAAAGTACCTACATAAAAAGTAATATTTAAACTTTTATTTACTAAATACAACAATTTTATCTATGTTATTTATGTTTTTTTTAGTTCATGTTTATGCTATTTTTTTAAACTCAATTAATAATTTAATTATACTAAAAAAGAAAATTTATGAATTAAATCCTCCTTTTTTTTTAAGTACAATGCGTGGGTACGGAAAATTTGAACTCAATACTTTCTGATTGGTCAATTAAATCCTCATTGCTAAATAATAAAAATATAATGCGAGAGAGGACCACTTTTGACTAGTCCAACACTTTGACCCCTGTTCTTAAAATTTTGTTCGGTTCTTTTAATGTTACAGATAATTTCTTTGACACTAAAATAAACTTGAAAGAACATATTAGAATTAAAGCGAGTATAAATTAACAGTAATTGACATATATCTCAAATTAAGAGATTGACTAAAAAAAAGATATAGAAATTAAAATGAACAAGATCAAAAGTATAGGGACAAAAAATAATATTTAAACCTTCATTTGTTTTTTTAGTAAATGTAACAATTTTATCTACAATATTTGTGATCTTTTTTTTAGTTCTTGTTTTAATAAAAAAAAATAAAATTGATTAAACCAATACGATCTTCAAGAATACTCGAAGATAAAATCCTAAAAATAAAATTAGCCCTCCAAAAGTTTTTGTCAGTATTATACAATTTGTTCAAATAATTTCAGTATCAAAGATTGATTCGTGTATCCCCTCCTAATTTCGAATTATTTATAGAGGACGTAGATAAATTGTTGGTGCAAAGAATTCAAATTTATAGTAAAGGTAGATAACGGTGTTATCGCTAAACAATAAATAAATAAGGGGAGAGGACCACTTTTGACCGGTTCCAGCATTCCGACCGGAAGTTATTGTTATTATTATTATTATTATTATTATTATTATTATTATATTTTCAAGAATGAAAGCAATTCAAAATTAATTAAATTCCCATATGAGATTTCTAAAAATATAAAAAACAAAAAAGGAAGAAAAAATCCTTTACATCAACAGGAGGGGTTGATCAAAATTTTCATAATACCACAAAATATCGACAAAATATCTTAAAAAAAGAATAACATCCTGATATGAATATAACGTTAATGTTAATAATTTGTTATTTAAAAAATGATATTAATATTTTGTAACTTATTTTTAAAAATGTGAAATCATTATTTGTTAATTTAAATTTTTGTCACAAATTTTTTATTTTTATGAATTTTCAAAAATATTTATTGACATTGAAATTTTATCAAGATTTTTTAGTACCACAGGTGAGATTGTGAGATTCGAACTCATAACCTTTTGGTTTGAGACAGGTACCAAATAACACCTAACTCATGTTGGTAAATTTTAACTATCGATAATTTTATTTAATTAAGACTTCAACAGATTTTAACGATAACGTCATTGGTCTAAAAGCTCTTTAATTTTGTTGATGTTGCTTGGTTAGGAAAAGATGGCATATAAGGATAGAATTAATATACAATTTGGGAAATGGATGTACGAACACTTCTATATCTTGAATCCAACGCCTTACGATATAGACTGTCAAAATGAGTATCGAGAATTTTTAGGTCATCCTGTAGAGAAACCCTTGACCATTATGAAATGATGAACACTTTTATATGACTGATTACGTGATATTTTGTAGGGGTGAGGAAACGTAGTCAAAAAATTTAGCCAAACAATTAAAATCGACCGAACCAAATTAGGCACCAAACTGACGTTAACTAACCCATGGTTACCCTAAATATTTGGTTGGGGACGTACAACACACTATTTTTTAAGGTTCAAAGAGTTCTCAGCTGAGACAACATTAAAATTTTTAGCACATAATATTGGATACTTTTTGGTAATCCAATAGTGTAGGCGTAGTTTAATTATACAAGATTTTTCCCTTTTTTGTAATATAAACGGTAACATATAAAGTAATGGTTTTCCAATATCCAGCTGAGTCACTTAAATCAGCTTAAACTTTTACTTGATAAAATTATTAGTTTATGCTTTTAATTGACTTAACCTATCAAGTTTTGAAAGTTGTTTATCTGTAAAATAGGATGAGGTTAGGCTTGGTCAAGGTCGGACACCTGGGTTAGCTAACTCGCACCATCAAGAATGACCTGCACAAGATAGGCAAACACTTCGACGCTCAAGTAAGTACTAGTTTGGACTTAAAATTCGAGATATAATTAGATACATGTCTGCAAGAGTAGTGCCCTCTATTTATACGTTAGGGATTATTTGACACTGACCAGTTATTAGCATTGGGCTGTACGTAGGTCGGACATGTCCCAAGTCATGGGTCGGACATTGATGCCGGTGGAACCATATGATGGTTCCCATAATGAATTTACGACTAAGTATGCCACTTCGGAACCATCCAAGGTGACCTAGATTTTCGGACGTGTCTAAGTGGACCTCTCTTTGTCTTCCGCGTGACAATGCGATTTTAATATCTCCAGACTGAAGTATAATTTTTTTTTTTTTTTTTTAAGAAAACAGAAGTATAAATTAATCTGTCCAAATCTATTTTAAGGATCCACATTGAGGTTTGGTTTACTTAATAGTAACCGAAATAGAAATTAATCAAAATGAGAATGTTATTTCTTTGATATTATTTTATCTAAAATTTTCTAGAATCGAAATCAGGATTTTTTTACTAAAACTATCTGTAATCGAAATCGAAATAAGATATATAATAATTACTAGTATACCTTTCTTCTTTCAAGCTAATTTACAAATAAAATATATTATTGTGCTAGTATTTTTTTAATTACAATAATATTAAACTTAAATTTATTTTAATACTATTATTGATAAAAAAAATGTTTATTATAACAGCTTATTTAATATTAATAAATAATGAATAATTCAAATAAAATTACACCAACTAAAATACTTTTCTTTTAGAACAACCATCATTTAATATAAAATATGATTACATTTTATTATTCCATCTATAAAATCAATGGATACTAATTAGTAATAACAAACTAAAATTGGTCAAAGCGAGCATGTCTCAGCGGTAATTGACATGTATCTTCAACTAAGAGGTTGTGAATTCGATTCCTCGCCCTCGCATGTTGTACTAAAAAAAATAACAAACTAAAATTAAAAGATTAAATATTAAATATAAATTTATGATATCTTATAATAAAATCATACCAACTCATAAAAATAAGAGTAAAAATTGTAAAATAATTATAATAAATATATGAGCCCACATAATAACGAATGAGAATGGAATGATGAGGTTATAGGAATGTGATTACAAACTTTGAGATAAGTCCCACTATTTGATTCAATTCCCAAAATTTAGTAAACTCTAATGAAAAAATTGATTCCTACCCCCTTCAAGTAAACATTAGCCTAAAAGAATAAGGTTCATTTGGTAAAATTCTCGTTTTTTTTGTTTTTGTTCCTTCTTTTTTAATAGATAATAATAGAATAAAATGGCTCCCAACGTCCATGTATTCAAAAGATTGATAAAACATAATATTTATTAATGTAGGAACAAATTGGAAGTAGGAACAGAAGTAAGAAACTTTTTTTATTTTTATTGTTTCTAAAATATCTATACAATTTTTAGATTGTTTCTAAAATATGAGAAACAAGTCACAGAAATAATTTGTCAAACGTTTAGTTCTTTTAATAAAATTGGAAACGAGAACCAAGAAATCTGAAGGTTATCAAACGGACTCTCATAAATATTGAAATGGAACCTTAGAAAGGTTTATAATATATTTTAGCTACTAATTCGGAAACCAATTAATTTCGAGATGAAACATGGTAAATATTGATACATATTAAATTCCAATTCAGAAAAGTTGCAACTAAAGTTAAATTTAACACTAAAATAATCCAACCTCACGATGAAGATGAAGAAAAAGAAACTAAAATTATATTTATGGGAAGGAATATTGAAGAGTAGAGTACCATAAATTTTCCTCTTCACTGACCTAGTCGCTGTCGCCTAGGGATATACGTCAACAAAGGCATCACCTGGGGTCCACAATACACGTCATTTTTCTCTGACGTGTCAATACATGATTGGACTGTCACTTACCTACAGAACAATAAATACCCCTCCATTCATCACCCCCTCTCTCAATTATTATTCTTAAGAGAGAGATAAGAGGTAGATGATGAGTAAAGCAGAGGTTGCAGAGATTCAAATTAGGCCGGACGAGCAAGGCGGGGGCTGCGGCAGCGACGGCGGCGGAAAGAAGAGCTCCGGCGACCGGAGCATTTATCCGGGGCCGTTATTTACTTCTCCAAACAACCCTCCGGTGAGGGGCCAAATCATTGAATGCATCGTGAAGGATATATTGAGCCCCTGCGGCGGTGGCTCCGCCCCGAACAAAAATTAGCCCTTCCACTCCCACTTCTGGCGGCAGCGGCTAGACATGTCGTAAATAAGTTCTTAATACGCATGGACTGCTTCTCTGATTATGCATGGAACCTGTATATGATGGGATAGTGTTGTGTTTTATTATTATAAACATTAAATTAAATTACCATGAATATAAACTCTCAATCCAAAACATAAGTTAATAGTTTATTGTAAATTACAATTATAATTTTTGTTCGAAAATTTGCACAATATAGTAATAATATTAAATGATAGTTCAAACACAAAATATGTTACTCTGATATTACCTTAAATCGTAATTCAAAAAATTTTAATGAATGAGTCAAGGTAAAATGAAATTTTAAAGGTATATCATAATTAAGTTTTTAAACTCAAATTTTCATATTTAATAAGTTATTTAACTTTTAATTTTACGTGTAATAAATGAGAATTCAATCGACTACTTACATTTTAAGATTCAAGAATCTATTATAAAGATATTGAAAGCTTAGAGCTTTGTTAGGTAGTTTCTTTTATTTTTCCATTTTAAAATTGTAGGGTTAAGTTCGGTAAAGAAGAAGTTTGATTTTTTTGGCCTTCATGCATTACACGTAGGCAGACGACGCCGTGTTCCTTCGCCTATGAGCCACGACAAATTATTAATAACTATCAATACAATTAAATTATGAAACAGCTGGCTGGGAACCACTTAAACCGTCCGATATCCTTTTTTAGGATCATCCAACGGTGGTGAGCTTTCCTATATATCTCCGAATATTATTTTTTATTAAAAAGAAGTGGGTTGTGGGTGTGGCGGAGGCGGAACCCCAAATTTCAATGCTGTGTGAAAAATAAAATATTATAATTATTTAATTATTTATGTCAATATCAAATATCAGTCTTTTTTTCTTTTAATAAAACCACGTCATTATCAATCAATTTATAAGTATATAAGATATTGAGTATCTTCATAGACTTATCCGATAGTCATTTATACTCGCAACCAAATGTGATTTTTTCCTTAAAATATAGTTGATATATATTTATGTAGTAAAAGTTTGAATATTTACTTGGTAAATAATCATAGTTACTTTTGCAAAAATAAATAAGATAGGAGATTTGAGATAGAAGATGTTTGTGTAGCTTATATGTTTATCTAGGTGGTGAATATTTTGCTTATCAGATTATTAAAATTTTAACATGTAGAGATAAATATTTTTTCTATTTTTTTAAAAAATTGAAGAGCTGTAAAATTTTTAGTAGTTGGTAGCAGGACAAAAATTAGGCATTTTTCATATTTTTGCTCTATATATTAACCACGTCAAGGTCCATCACATGTTGGTCGAAGGAGGAGCCTCTATGAACGTACTGCCTTTTTCTACATATTCGGTCTTACGCTGGGAAAGAATCCAACTCAAGAAATGTACGACACCAATGGTCGGATTCGCTAGCGAAATAGTAATGCTTGAGGGGTGCATTGATCTACCCATCACCATTAAAGAAGTAGAGACTCAAGTGATAAAGGTGATCGAGTTCGTAGTCATTTATCGATCATCGAGTTACAACAACATATTTGGTCGACCCATCATTCACGCTCTCTAAGCTGATCTTCCCTCAACGTTCCAATAGTTGATGAAGTATCTAACTGTTACTGGATAACAATGATCTAAGGTGAGTAAAAGACTTCAAAGAAATATTATGCATTAGTCCTCAAAGGGTCGGCAATCTGCACAACCATCACTGATCAGTCAACAAACTTTTTTCCCCTATGGAATTAGAAGCCTTGGAGCAAGATTGAGGAACTCCCTTGGAGGAGTTAGAGCTTGTCTCACTCCTGAGTCCTGGAAAATAGGTTATCATTGGCACAAAGCTGGGGCCGAGATGAGGAATGGTCTTTTCGAATTCCTAAATTAAAGGTCAATGCTGACATATTTGCGTGGTTGTCTAAGAACACGCCTGACATAGACCCCAAGATCATGATTCATCATGTTAATGTGGACCCTTCATTATGACTGGTGCGACAAAAATGTTGACCTATCGATGCTAAGAAAAGTGTTGTAATAAGTGAGGAAGTTTAAAAGCTCTTCGAACTGATTTTTTAAAAGGAAAATCACTACCTGTGTGGCTCTCTAACTTAGTTTTAGTTAAAAAAAAAAAAACTAACAGAAAATGATGCTTTTACATAGACTTTACAAGCTTAAACAAGGCTGTTCGAATGATAGTTTTCCCCTTCTTCGAATATATATTAGCTCGTTGACACCACCACTGGGCATGAGCTCTTAACATATATGGACGCTTCCTTAGGCTACAACCAAATTAAGATTCATGTGCCCGACCAAGAGTATACCTCTTTCATGACCGACCAAGGGCTAATACTATCACAAAATCATACAATTCGACTAAAGGATGCTAGTGCGACCTATCATTGCATGGTGAACATGATATGTTTGCAAAACAGATAGATTGGAACATGGAAGTCTAAGTAAGCGACATGTTGGTTAAAAGTAGGCGGACGAGCACACATAGCTGACATATTGAAAGCTTTTGATGTACATACAAAGTTAAACTCAATCCGACCAAATGTGCCTCTTGAATAGCATAAGGTAATTAAATTCCTCGAGTTTATGGTAAATCAATAAGGAGTTGAAGCTAATCGAGACATAGTTCGAGTTGCCTTGAACATGGAGCCTTCGAAAAATCTGAAGTAACTACATCGCCTCAATGGTTGGACTGCCGCCCTCAATCATTTCGTATCTTATTCAACCAACAATATGCTTATCCTTCTTCAAAGTGCTAAGAAAGAAAGAACACTTCGAATGGAATTTGAAATGCCAAGAAGCGTTTGTCCAACTCAAATTGCTTCTGAACTTAACCATTTCTAAGAAGTTAGTTCAACTTTAATTAAAGACGAGAAAGATTGGTAGAACATCATATATTATATGAGAAAGTCAATAACCGATGCTGAAAACTCACCTTGGCTCAGCGATTACGACCTTACTTCCAAGGTTATCAAGTTACAATACTTACCAACTTCCCTTTAAGACAAGTTTTTCATTAAGCTTGAAACTTCAGAAAGGTTCATGAAATGGGCACTTGAGTTGAGTGGATACAAGTTAAACTTCAAACCAAGAACCACCTTAAAGGGTTAAGCCGTTGCAGACTTTATTGTGGAACTGACCCCAACTAAGTTGGAATCCTATGTGGGCAAAATGGAGAGTCCTACACGTCAATGGGTCCTCAAAGTGAGGGCAAATATTGGAGGTAATTTATCCACTGTCACATGTCAATGAACTATAGAATTAAAAGTGTCATGTCAGTAAAAGTTCAGTGAATATACATAAGTCTAAGAAGACAAATAAGCAGCTTAGCCATCTCCTTTGGTCGAGTTGACAAATCTATACTATATCTAAATGGGGTTATGGAGTAGAATCTTTACCTCCCCATTTTACCCCCAACTTTTAAATACATACCTATTTTGTCCTTCAAATTTCTACGAGAGACACGACTGTTCGAGTTAAAGTGTCTGTTGAGATAACAAATCCAAAAAAGTTGTGATCATTCGATGAAACAAGGAGTTTAATCCAAAAGAGTTGTAACTGTTCGAGTGAAAAGATGTGTTGAGAGAAGTTAATCTGATGAAAAGTACAACTGTTTAATGAAGATATGCATCTATCCACGTATAGATGCCATAACAAATAATATATAAAATGAAAGATTATGTCTTTTTCTTCCATAACCTAAAACTCATTTCCAAAATATTAATGAAGATTTTTCTTGTCTTCGTGAGTGAAAACTAAATCATGTCAAAAGAATATTTGAGAATCCAGAAACATATTTAATCGATTAAGAGGTAGAGTAACAAAATTATGTATTCGTATTATCTTCAACTTTTATGTGTTTTAGATTATTTTAATATTTTTATGTGGATTACTTTTAAGTTAAGTTATATATTGTGTTTTAATATTTAGTTAATGTTGTTTTCAAGTTTGATTTAATATTTAATATTTTTAGTTTTTTAATATCAAAACATTATTTCTTAACTACATAATATTACCTTAATATATTTAATTATACCATCCATTTTTTAAATTGTCTAATAGTTTTGTATCCATATTTACATTAAGAAAGTTGTTAATAATTGTGCCAATAGTTATAGATTGTATTTTTTAATTATTATAATATTTAAATGGTGTAGTATAATTTATATTTATCCTTTAAAAATAGAAAAAATATATTTGATTTTTCAATTTTAGAAGGTAGCTTAAGAATAAAAATAAGTAATTTTATTTGTTCATATCATTTAATATTTAATTATAATTTTCACAATCTAACAAATTATTTCACTACTGTTAGAATTTTTACATAATTTGATTTAATTTATTATGTCTCAATTAACAATAGGCTTGATTATCAAAAATTGATAACCACATTAATTATTTCAATTGTACAGTATATTCAATGTTTTTTATACGACTATACTTTTTTTTATTGAAAATGTCAACAAATAATAATATTTTATTTGAAACAAATATTAGTACCATTTAAAAATTCCGTTGAGTTGTTATTCTATATGTTAAATTGGTAGAAATATTATATTAAATATATTTTATTTGAAACAAAATATTAGTACATTTAAAGTTCTGATGAATTGTTATTCTATAGGTTAAATTGTTAGAAATATTATATTAAAATGTTTATATCCACATGAAATGCACATGATACTGACTAGTACACCAAATGGTTGTATATGCCTTCACAAGGTTGAGCCTACCAATGTTGACCCAAACGGTCGACCCTGGTAAAAGACAAGCCAACGATCATAGCACCACGCCTCGCTACTCTTAATCATTTTTCCAACATGTAGTGATTTCCAGAACGATTGTAATCGTTGAGCAAGTAGGACACCCAGACCAAAACTATAAATAGGGGCACTTGCTTCATTTTTCAAGTATGTGATACTATTCATCTTGATGATTATAATAGATCAGATTTAGACTGACTTGAACATCGAAATTTTGTTTCTCTCTCTATGCAGGTACTTAGCATTTGTCAACCTATTGGATCCGAGCTTTACGAGACTATCCATTTTTGTGATCAAACACAACCTATAAAAGTTTGGAGGTATGAGTTGATTTGGTAGTTTTGTTGATTAAGATTAAACCTATATTAAATTTCAATTCAAAAGTTGAAACAAAAGCTAAGAACATAATTTAACATTAAAATTAATCTAACTCCACCAAAAAGTATATTAAAAAAAATTGCATAAACTACCCCTAAAGTATGATGATTGTGACAAGTGCAATCTCAAATTTTGAATTGTAAACATACCCTTAATCTATTAGTGAAAAAATTGCACTCCTATTTAGGACGAATGTTATAATTACACCGTTAAACAAAAATTAAACCGTTGAACTTTTAGTTAAAAGAATAAAAAGTAAAAAACTTTTAAGTTTATTTTGACTCTCTCCCCTCCTGGTATCTCTCTCTCTACTTTCTCTCTCTAGAAGTTATTATTCTGTGTATTGAAATTTTCTTTTCGGAAAAAATGAGCTCGCCGGAGGTAAAGGAGTGAAGAGGAAAAGGGGGACTCAACTAGGGATTCTTGAAGATTTTCGACCGCTGGGTTTTTCTAATTTTGCTTCAGCCATTTTGGGAAGCGGGAATTAGAAGAAAAAACTTTGAAAGAAGCCCATAAAGTGTTCTAGAGGGAGAGAGTAGAGAGAGATTTAAAGTCTTGCTCACATAACAGAAAATTGGCCTGAATTTTGAGCATCGGAGGACTGCGATTCTCATCGGATGCTGGAAGATTGTTCGACGTGTCGTAAGCGGAATCCGACGTCGTTTGGGGAAGATCCTACCTTCTAGAGAGAGAAAGTTGGAGAGGGAGGAGAAGGAGGTGGGAGGGAGTAGAAGAAGAGACTGTCAAAATAAATTGAATTTTTTTATCCCGAAAGTTTAAAAGTTTAGTTTTTTTTAAAATAGAGGTGTTCAAAAAACTCAATAGTTCGATAAATTGGGTGGGGTTAGATGAAGCATCGGGTTGGGTTGAGTTGTGATTTTCTAACTCGATCGGGTCAATCCAATCCAATCGGATGAATCCAATCCAACCCGAATTTATGCATATATTGTATTTTTTAATTAATTAATTATATATATATATATATGTCCATCATCCTAAAACCCTTCAATATTTAAAGGTTTTCATATTATCTTGTTCCATTTTATATCTTAATCTCGTCCATCCATTTAGTTTTAATCATAACTCTGGTTGCCACTATAATTAAAAATTAAAAAAAAAACACACACAACCTGACAATCCAACCCAATTCCAAAATATTGGATTGTTGGGTTGACCATCCAATTCAAAGCCTTTTATATATGACCAATCCAAAAATTCAAGTTGGTCAAAAAATCTCTTGTAATCCGATCCAACTCAACTCTTGAACACCTCTAGGTGTAATTGTCTCACCTTGTGAAAGTTTGAGAGTTTAATTTTTATAATTGAGAGTCCATGGGAGAAATTCATCGAAGGTACAATTTTTCAATATTTATAATTAAAATTTTAGATATAATTATCACAATCGTGCAATTTGCTCGTAAAAAAAAATAGTGGTTCACTGTGCAGTGATCAAAGTTAGGGATGGCAAAAATACGTACCCGACCGGATCCACTCTTCTCAGTAGAAGCAACAACCTGGGTCCACAATCTTTGTTGTGACGTGTCAACACATGATTGGACTGTCATGTGTATAAATAACCATCCACTCTTCAACACCCCTCTCTCAATTATTATTGTCAAACCCTGAAACGAAAGAGGAGAGAGAGAATGAGTGAAGCGGCGGTTTCTGAGAGGCAAACCAGGCCGGCAGACGACGGCGGAAGGCAGAGCTCCGGCAACCGAACCATGTATCCGGGGCCGTTCTTTAGTTCTCCGAACAACCCTCCGGTGAGGGGCCGCATCCTGAAAGATATATTGAGCACCGGCGGCGGCGGCGGCGGCGCCTCCTCCCGGAACAAAAATTAGCACTTCCACTTTCACTTTCCGGCCGCCGTACGTTCTCTCTACTGTGTACGACACGTCGTCAATTAAATTTCCTAATTCTCTTCTATATATCTCCATGTAAATTATCCACATCTATCCCACCTTATCCCTTTCCATTTGGGTCTCTCCTTTTTCTTCTTCTGATCATCCAAAATTGTTCACGTTTTTACTTAAATTATAATTATAAGAATTAATTTCTGAAGTAATTGATAGATATCTTTAAATTAGGGCTCCATCCAAAAATTTAAGTTAATATATTACAAAAAAAAATTGACTTCTTTTTTTCCCTTGAAATTTTGGACAATATGTAAAAATATGGTAATTAATAATAAATGGGAGTTCAAACATATATAGGACCTCTTAATTTGGAATTACATTGAATCATCGATGAACTCAAAAGTTTTAGTTAATGTATTAGGGTAAAATAAGACAGTATCTAAACATGTATCATTGGTGGTTCCTAAACTTTTACAAATAGTTCATTGAATTTTTAATTTTATATCTAACTAATTGAAATTCATTTAAACATATTTTAAGATCGTAGAATCTATTAAAAGAATATTGGAAGTTTTAGAAATTTGTCAGGTAGTTTTATAGTTGGAGATTTATTATGCAGAAGCTTTGATGTTTGGGATCAAACTTACAATTTATTTTTTTATTTTTTCATTTTAAAATTTTAGGGTCAAGTTTGGAAAAGAAATTTGATCTTCTGGTTTCATGCGGTACACCCAAACGACGTCGTTTTCCTTGGTCGATGAGCCACGATAAATTATTAATAACCCATCTATAGAATTAAATTTTCACGCTTCTGAAACAGCTGGCTACGAACCAGTTCAGCCGTCCGATATTCTTTTTCCCTGAAATTGATGAGGGAATTTTCGGATCATCCAACGGTGGTGGTGAACTTTCGCTCTATATCTCTAAATATTATTTTTTATTAAAAAGAACTGTGGCGGCGGCGGAACCCCAAATTCTCAACGCTGTGTGAAAAATAAAATATTATAAAAAGATTAATCAAATATTATCTTTTTCCTTTTTTTTTTTTAATAAAACCATATCGTTATCAATCGACTTATAAGTTATAAGTATATGTGATACTGAGTATCTTAGTAGATTTATCCGATAGTAATTTATATTATTTACGTGGCAACCAAATGTGATTTAATTTATTTCTTAAAATGCAGTTGATATTTACTTACGTATTAAGATTAATATTTGATTGGTATTAATAATGATGTGGTTCGAATCTCCATCTCACATGTTGTACTAAAAAAATAATAGTTAATTTTCAATAAATAAATGATAGGTGGAGATTTGATATTGAACATGTTTCGGTAGTATCATCACTTATATCGAGACGGGACCATATATGTAGTTGTAAGGACCGTTTGGTTTCTTTTAGCAAAAAGAAATTAAAGGGAAAATAAAATAAGAAAAGTTGGAAATCTTTTAAGGGCATTTTGGTATTTTTGGTTATTTGTTATAGAAAAAGAAAGAAATTTGATTTTGTGAATCCACGTGTATTAGGTATGGCTGAGAATGAATGATAAATTTATGGTATTTGATTTTAGAGAGAAGGTAAGATTTTGTTTATGATTTGTAAGGTAGAAATTTGGGGAAGGAAAGTAAAAAAAAAAAAGAAAAAAAAAGGAGATGCTGCTTGTTCTCGACTGAAAGATCAAAATAAAATACAGAAGATTTTATTTATGGTTGGGAAACAGTAAAAATAAAACATAGGAGAGGATTTTTTTTTTATGGGTTGGAGGAAGAAGATGAAGAATGAAGAAGGAAAGGGAGTGGGATCCACGTCAGAGAGAGAGGATTTGGTGAATAAGGTAAATGAGAAAGAATTAGAAATAATAAAAAAGAAAGAATGGGCGATTAAGTGAGGTGGTTTGAGAGAAAGAGAAATGAAATGGGTTATGGTCAAACCCACCTAATAGAGAAGAAGGTGAGTTTTTAACGAAGAAAAAGAATGAGCATTTAATTGGTAATTGGTTTTATTTTGAAGATATTGTGATTTGAGTTGGAATGAAGTGAATTAATTTGGATGGGTGATTTTCAGGTTAGGCAGAAATTGGACAGAGAATTATTTATTTTGAATGATTTGTGAGTGGTTATTTTATTAAATGTTTTCTAGTATCTATTAATATAGAATTTCGAGGAATTGTATATATTATGTATGTATTAGCATTTCTGTTGAGAATGAAAGAAGTTGTGTTTCTTTGACAATCTTTTATGCAGAAAGAAGTTTTCAAACCAACATGCTATTGAACTTGTATGCTATATGAATGTGTTTCTATAGTATACCTAGAAATAGATGGTCAGACGTTGAGAGAATTATTTTGTTGTGTGTGTTGAGATTATATTATGCGCTAGTAGACTAGAATAAAATATAGGTACATATTTTTAGAATGTATTTTTAGAGCAGGTTGAAAAGTTGGTCGTAGGGTGTCATGGTCATGTTGGTCCAGGGCCTGTTGCCCTGCATGCCCATAACAACCTCTTTCCACATACTTTTATGTCATGTATTTAGTTTCGTATATTATTTTCTTTTCCTTGTATTTTTGGTGGCAAGTGACTCCTCGCCACTTTGCACGTTCATGCCTGCCAAAGCAAATATGCCTTAGAATGTACTATAGGGGGTACACCTAGTCATCTTCTCTACATTGCGTTGTATTCTTGTCTTGCCGCTAATCTATTCTCCTGCATTGAAGCTTACAACAACTTTCCAAAATGCTTTCAAACGTTTTCCTAAACATTTTTCTCTAACCCCGTTTTCTAAAACCGTTTTCTCGAGAATGGGGGTGGAGGTTGCTACATATAGTCGTTGTGCCGCCGGCTATTCATTTTCGTATTGGCTAACTTGCTAGAGGGCCGAAACAAGTACCGCACAATCGCTTTCTGAGAACCGTTAAAGTGCGATTGTGACAGTTGGTATCAGAGCCTAGTTGGCTCATCGAGTTGGAAAACAGTAACCATGTCTGGGATAAAACAGTTGGACAAGTCCTACGTCGACAGACTCGTCGAGATCGAAGAACAACTGTTGTTCTTGAGGGAAATTCCTAACAACCTTGGATATGTGGAATCTTGGCTGGATGAGATCTCCACCAAAGCTGACGGAATTGACGTCGTAAATGTCCGCATAGATGGGCTTGCTGTACGTGAGTTGATGCTTCGGTTGAGACCCTCGAAGGTAAGGTTAAGAGAACTAATAACCTTGAGCGTTGCGAAAGCTCATCGAGCTCAATCACCCACATGGAGGAGCGTGTCGAAGAATTGGACACCTCTTAAAATACTATTGTTCAGATGGTCAGTGAGCTGACCGACAACTTCAAAGCCGTCATTGACGACATGAAGGCAGAGATTGCCGAATTAGGCACCAGAGTAAATCTCACCATGAGAGCAGTGGGAAATCACGCCCCAACTGGGGGACCTATTCAGTTCAACAAGGTGAAAGTTCCCGAACCCAAGCCCTTTTGTGGGGCGCGAGATGCTAAAGCCCTTGAGAACTTCATCTTCGACCTTGAGTAGTATTTCAAGGCGACAAACACTGTGACAGAGGAATCGAAAGTCACACTAGACACAATGCATCTTGCTTACGATGCGAAGTTGTGGTGGATAGCGAGATATATAGATTTACAAGAAGGCAGATTTACCATCGACACATGGAAAAAACTAAAGCAAGAACTTAAATCCCAGTTCTTCCCAGAAAACGTAGAGATCCTTGCTCGTCGTAAGCTGCGTGATTATGACACATAGGAAATATTCGAGACTATGTAAAGCAGTTTTCGGGGTTGATGTTAGACATTCTTGAAGTGTCCGAGAAAGACAAGGTCCTTGCCTTTGTAGAAGGCTTAAAACCATGGGCCCGACCTAAATTGTATGAAAAGAAAGTGCAAGATATCACTATCACTTATGCTACAGCCGAACGACTGTTTGACCTTACCAACAATACATCACAAGAGCCGAGAATGACCCAGGCTTCTTCTAGCGGTGGAAACAAACCCGCTAGATTAGGGTTCCCCAAAAATGGGGGAGATGACATAAACGGAGGGGGAGACCGCAGACCGAACCCACAGAATAATAACAACCGGACAGAACCATCCTGCTTCATTTGTAAAGGACTGGATATAGTATATGAGTGTCCGAATCGGGCCGCCCTCCAGGTCTTCCAAGCCACATTGACGAACAATCGAGAGACCGAAAGGGAAGGCCCCGAAAGAGATACACCTCCCGAAGACGTCGATGACAACCCTCATATGGGAGCATCTCAAATTCTTGTCGGCGCTTCAGAAGAAAGCCGAAGAGGTAAAAGAACCACTAGAACGTGATCTGATGTATGTTGAAGCGTGGGTCAACTAGAGAGCAGCAAAAAGCATTATGGTAGATTCTGGCGCCACCCACAATTTCATGATCGAATCCGAAGCACGTCGTTTGAACTTGCGATGAGATAAAGACATAGGAAAGATGAAAGTTGTCAACTCGGCCGCCCTCCCCATCATGGGAGTTGTTAAGAGAGTCTAAGTAAAACTAGGGACATGGAGTGGACAAGTCGATTTTGTGATAGTGATGATGGATGACTTCGACGTAGTATTGGGAATGGAATTTGGAACACAAAGTCATCCCCATGCCTCTCGACAAGTGCCTGGTTGTAACAGGTTCTAATCCCACGGTTGTTCAGACAAGCATCAAACAACCAAATGGAGTGAAGATGATATCAGCACTCCAACTAAAGAAAGGTCTTGCTGGTGATTAACCAACGTTCATGGTCATCCCTGTAGTAGAAGGCAGAAACTCTGAAGAGTCAGTTCCCTAGGAAATCCAACGAGTCTTAGATGTGTATGCAGATGTAATGCTAGATAACCTACCCAAGGCCCTACCTCCAAAACGGGGGATAGACCACGAAATTGAATTGTTACCAGGGGCGAAATCGCCTGCCAAAAATGCCTATCGGATGGCTCTTCCCGAGTTAGCTGAACTGAGGAAACAACTCGACGAATTATTGAACGCTGGATTCATCCGCCCGGCTAAGGCTCCCTATGGGGCCCTAGTCCTTTTTGAGAAGAAGAAAGACGGAAGCCTCTGCCTGTGTATTGACTATCGAGCATTGAACAAGCTCACAGTTTGCAACAAGTATCCTTTGCCCATTATCACAGACCTATTTGATTAGCTTCATGGGGCAAAGTACTTCTCTAAACTGGTCTGCAATCTGGATACTATCAGGTGCGCATCGTAGAAGGAAATGAACCGAAGACGACTTGCGTCACTCGGTATGAGGCCTTCGAATTCCTTGTCATGCCCTTTGGCCTCATGAACGCTCCTGCTACCTTCTGCACCTTACAAAATACAAACTACAAGTTTAGGGCAACACACCCAACAATTTCTCGGTCTAGCCCACTACTATAGGCGATTTGTAGAAGGATTATCGAAAAGGACGGGGCCCTTGACTGAACTACTAAAGAAGAATCAAAAGTGGAATTCGACCCCAGAGTGTCAAGCCACGTTTGAGAGCTTGAAAAAGGCAATGATGGAGGGGCCAGTGTTGGGGATTGCAGATGTTACAAGACCATTTGAAGTTGAGACAGATGAGTCAGACTTTGTCCTGGGAGGAGTGCTTCTCCAAGACGGTCATCTCATTGCATATGAGAGTTAGAAGTTGAATGATGCTGAAAGGAGGTATGCTGCCTCAGAGGAAGAGATGTTAGCAATAGTCCACTGCTTGAGGGCCTGGAGACAATATCTCCTAAGGTCAAAATTCGTTGTCAAGACCGACAACAGTTCAGTCTGTCATTTCTTCAATCAACCAAAGTTATCATCAAAACAAGCTAGATGGCAAGAATATCTTGCCGAGTTTGATTTTCAGTTCGAGCATAAGCCAGGTCGGACAAATCAAGCAGCAGATGCACTTAGCAGAAAGAGCGAACATGCGACCCTGTGCACGTTAGCTCACCTAAAAGCGAGTAAGCTAACATGATCCATTCGTGAAGCCATCAAGGAGAATTTACAGAATGATCCAGCTGCCCAAGCGATAATTCAGTTGGCCAATGAAGGGAAGACTCGACAGTTTTGGGTGGAGAACGACATTCTCTTCACAAAAGGTAACAGTTTGTACGTTCCTTATTCTGGGAACCTGAGGAAGCTCCTACTTGGAGAATGTTATGACACGATATGAGCATACTATGCTGGATGGCAGAAAACTTATGCCCTGCTAAAGAAAGGCTACTATTGGTCAAATCTGAAAAACGACGTGATGTAGTATACCAAAACGTGTCTTATTTGCCAACATGATAAGGTCGAGCGAAACAAGATTGCGGGTTTGCTGAAACCCCTGCTAGTTCCATCAAGAACGTGGGAGAGCGTGTCTCTCGACCTCATCACCCACCTACCAAAAGTCGGGGAGACAGAAGCGATCCTCGTGATAGTTGACCGGTTCTCTAAGTATGCAACCTTTATTCCAACTCCGAAAATGTGCTAGGCCGAAATGACTGCACAGTTATTTTTCAGAAATGTTGTGAAACTATGGGGCGTCCCTGAAAGCATCATGAGTGATCGAGACGGACGTTTCAAAAGGACATTCTGGACATAACTTTTTCGCCTACTAGAATCCAATTTGAACATCTCTTCGAGTTATCACCCACAGACAAACGGACAGACAAAGCGCTTCAATAGTGTGCTAGAAGAGTACCTCCGCCATTTTATTGATGCTCGGCAAAAGAACTGGATCCAGATGCTCGACGTAGCTCAGTTATGTTTCAATTGTCAAAAGAGCACCACCACAGGAAGAACCCCTTTCGAAATCGTGTGTGGGCGACAACCTGTGTTGCCTCATGTTGTTGACCATCCTTATGTGGGAAAGAGTCCTCAAGCTTACAACTTCACCAAGGAATGGTGTCAGTCCATTGAAGTGGCCCAAGCATACCTCGAGAAGGCATCTAAACACATGAAAAAGTGGGCAGACAAAAAGAGAAGACCTTTAGAATTCCAAGCAGGATATCAAGTCCTTGTGAAGTTGAGACCTGAACAACTTCGTTTCCAGGGTAACAAAGATCAACGCCTTGTGCGAAAATACGAAGGACCCGTCAACGTCCTTTAGAAGGTGGGCAAGACATCCTATAGGGTACAACTACCCTTGTGGATGAAAATTCATCCAGTGATCCACGTGAGCAACCTGAAGCCTTACCATCAAGACACCGTTGACCCTACACGAAATGAGATAACTCGTCCAGCAATCATGTTGACAAACAAGGTTGACAAAGAAGTTGAGTCAATCCTCGCTGAAAGAACACGCCGAGTAGAAAGTCCACGAAGGGACATACAGGAATTCTTAGTCAAGTGGAAAGGGCTCCCAGATGAAGAGATCCGTTGGGAGCATACTGAAGACCTGAAGACAACTGTAGCAGCGATTGAAGAGTTCGAGCAGCGACGGTTGACAGGGACGTCAACTATTTAAGTGGGGGAGAATGTCATGGTCATGCTCGTCTAGAGTCTGTTGCCCGTGGCCGCATGCCCATAACAACCTTTTTCCACATACTTTTATGTTATGTATTTAGTTTCGCATGTTATTTTCTTTTCCTTGTATTTTTGGTGGTGAGTAAGTCCGCACTTTGCACGTTCATATCTGCCAAAGCAAATATGCCTTAGAATATACTATAGGGGGGTACACCTAGTCAGCCTCCCTACATTGCGTTGTATTTTTATCTTGCCGCTCATCTATTCTCTTGCATTCAAGCTTACCACAACTTTCCAAAATGCTTTCAAACATTTTCCAAAACCTCTTTCTCTAACCTCGTTTTCTAAAACCGTTTTCTTGAGAACGGGGTGGAGGTTGCGACATATAGTCGTTGTGCCGCCGGCTATTCGATTTCGTATTGGCTGACTTGCTAGAGGGCGAAAGCAAGTGCCGCACAATCGCTTTCTGAGTCCCGTTAAAGTGCGATTGTGACACATGAGACGTAGGGGAATGTCGGGGCAATTAGGCTCAAATTCGGATTTCGAATCCTGGTCCAAATCTTAGGCTTGGAAGCGTTGCCTTTTTGATTTGCCTAGAAAGAAAGAGTTATTACAAGTTTGTTATGAGAAAGTTTATTGAGTTTTTAGTTGTTCAAATATATAAATTTAAAGGAAGAGGTTTATGACTTGTATTTATGAAGTTTGTTTGAGAGGCTTGGATTTATGATTTTAATGATTGCTCACTTACAAAATAAGAGGCCGATCATCCAAATAAGATCTCAACTAAGAGGCTGGTCATCCAAAGAAGATCAACAAGCCAAAAACACGACATTCGATGAGTGTTGAGAGTGGAGCCAAAAAGTCAAAATTAAAAGAAATTGAAGGGCATGTTATTGGGCCTAAATACACATTAAAGCCAAAACCTACCTCACTTGTCTTCTTCATCAAATATTGTCTACCCCTCAAATATTTTAATATACAAAGAAGGTTTTTTTTTTTGTATAGTGAGGGTTTATTTTTTAGAGAGTTTCTTTCGTGAGGTTTTTACAGTGCGAAGTTTGAGAACTCCGTAATCTTTTGTGTGTAACGGCCATTGAAGAGTTGCAGTAAATTTGTAAAATGATTCGTGAGTATTTTTTTCTTTGAAAGAAAAGTGAGAGAAGTAACATTTATAAACTCTTAAAGATTCTCCTTGGCATTTAGTGAAACCTGCCGATAGCAGAGAACTGTGGACGTCGGGCGAGTGAACCACTATAAATTCGGTGTCAATTTTTCTTCCTTATCTTTTTATTGAGTTCTTGTTGCTTGAGATTTAGGTTGGTTTTATCTACTATTTGACCATAGTTCCAATTTATTTAGTTTCCTCATAATTAAAAACAAAACCTGATATGAGATTATTTAACATATATTGTTTGAAACTGTGATTGAGATAATGTTGTTAGCTTGCTTATTTATCCATAGAGCAAGGTTGAAGAACAATGGAAGGTGAGGACAAATTGGTAATTTTTAATCGATATAATTTTTTGTTTTTAAAAACTAGGTATTAGATTATTTGCACTCCAAAGAGTTAGATGGTAAATCGAATGAAATGAGAGAAAAAGAATGGAAGAAGTTAGACAAGGGAATTGGGTACAATTCGCCTTAGATTAACTATGTTCAAGTGCGTCTTTTCAGACTATAAGACAATGTGACATTTTTGAAAATTATATAATAGGAAATTATGGAAAGGTCTATCTTACCAATGGAAACCTTTTGAACATCATTTGGTATCAGTGAAATGAATTTAAAAATAGCGAGTGGTTTTAGTTTGAAAAATTCCAAGAAGGTCACATGCATAATATGACAAAAAATATTTATTCTAAAATTAAGGTGACTTTGACATTAGTAAAAGTAATTTTAACCCTATCAAAATCATTTTAAAAATAGGCTGTTAATACAATACAATTTGTAGATTACTAAAAATGCTATTCAGAAAATTTACCATGTTTGGTATTAAATTTTTTTAATTAATTGGATTGCTTTAAATTTGAGCATTAATATCTGTTATTGTTAATTTAAAAATTAGAAAGAAAAAAAAAACGATCCACGCACAGTGGTTTTAGCGGCCCCAGGTTTTCAATTACATACGTCACTGAATTGCATCATTGCGCGTGCGTCATCTGCACGTGTCAAATAATGATTGAATTAACATACTCCTTTTTTGTCCGAAAAGAATTAACATACTCCTTTTTTTACAATATGGTACTTAATTATTTTTTAATTCTCAACTTACTTTTGAATAAAATAAAAGATTCTCAATTAAATCATTGATTATAAAATTGGATAAAAATCGTTAAAGAAAGACAGAAATCGTTAAAATACTGATCACGAGATTCATCTAATTTCTCTTTAAATTCATCCACCCATCAATTAAATTTATTTTTTCTTTTTTAGTAAAAAATTTATTTTTTCTTAGTGACATGCTTGTGTTTATATAATGATGTATACGTTAAAAGAAAATTGAATAAACATTTTTTTTTGCTAACAATTTTCAACTATTTTTTTGAGAGAGAACTTCATTCATCCGTTGGATAAATTCGAGAACTTTAAAAGATTAAATAAATTCATAAAAGATTAGCTTACAAAATATGGAATATATATGTATCTTAAAAATATAACAAACTTTTCATGTTTTCTTTTTTAAATATAGCATAAATTTGACTTATATTGGTATATTTTACAATAATTTGACTTTTCTAAGTGTATTTTACATTGTATTTGAATTTGAGTTTCATTTGAATTATGCAACCTTTTAAAATTAAAAAAAAATCTACTATATTAAAAAATACATATTTATTTTACAACAATACTTAGTTATCGACCCGTCAACATTTATCCTCCTTCCGACCCACTAGAACATTTGACAACAATGATTCATTATTTCGAAAGATATAAAACATATTAACATAATTAAAGAGTATTGTGTTAATTTTGAAGTGAATACAAAGAACTCTTTTATAGAGCCTAAGTATAACTAATTTACAAATAATACTGAATAAGTTAGCTAATTTAGAGGAGAATCATAACTAGAGGAGGTTATAACAATCAACCTAATAGATATGTCCATCATTTTACATTCCTCTCTCCAACACTTATAAAAAAAAATTAACCAGCACCCTACATATATATTTTTTATTTTATTTAATTGCCTCGCTTCAAAATTACCTAAGAAAGTTTTCTTGGTAAACATGTGGGGTAAAAGATTGAACTTGAAAATATATCAATTATCGCTGGATTATGCTTTTTACTATTTTGTATAAAATAACGTATTAAATATATTTGTCGACATGTCAACATTTACATAAGTCCATGAGTTCGACGACATATCGATGAAACAGTGGAATATTTTATTTGATAAAGCAGAATATTTTATTTGATAATTTAAATATTTGTAATAATTTTTATATTTAAAAAAAAAGGTAAAAAAGTGTCATTCATCCCATTCTCCTATAAATAAAATCGCCCCCCTTCTTCTTCAACTAGATCTGAGCGAGAGCAAACTCAGCCTCTGAATTACTTACAGTGAGGAGAGAGAGAAGTGGGACGATGAGTGAGAAGTCGGCGGCGAAGGGCGGCGGAAAGGAGGGCTCCGGTGACCGGAGGATGCATCCGGGGCCGTCGTTTTCCGCTCCGGCGTCGAGAAGCAAAACCAAGAATGAGTTGCTCAATAAAATCGTCTTCGGCGGCAGCTCCTCCGCCTCTCCCAAGAAACGCTAGGCCCGGCCTCCACTCCGGACGGTGGTGGCGGCGGCGGCGGCCTTCTCTGTGCGTAATTTCCGTCTGTATTGTTATATTTCCCCCCTATCCCTGTCAAAATGTCTGTAATTTATTTTTATTTTTTTTTTAATTCCAATCTTCGGAATATATGACAATTACCGTTACTATATTTATTTTGGTCATTTTACTTTTAGTAATATTTTTTATACCACTTTTAGTGTTGCAATTAAGAAAAAACTTAGGAATACTATTTTTATTCGTCCATTTTTTTAATTCTTGTTTACGTCTTTAATGTTGGGAAATTTGAATATATGACCACACCCATAATTGAAATTGGAGTTATAACCCCTTTTAAAAAAACTTAATTTGTGAACACAGCCACCCTTATTTATGACCACTTTCAAAATTTGTAGAAGTGAAATTACTCTATTACCCTCATGTTTCAAATTTCACATCACCCTAAACCTATATACTCGAACCATTTGTCTCCCCTCGTTCCCTCCCTATTCTCGGACTCTTCGTCTAATCCATCCATAGTGAACATTCTATTTCATCTGTTCCAACGTTTTGCATCCACCATCACCAACCAACATCATCATTGTCTTGGATCTCGGAGTAAGCGAGGTTATTGACTCGAATCTTTAAAATTTTTCGTTACTTAGTGTTAGGTTTCCATTTTCGGAGCTAACTGAAGCAGCCAATTTGTTTTACGGTAGATTGTAGGGCTCCAGATATCAAAAATAGAATAATCGTTTTCCAGATTCGATCCGACTCAATCCAGCAAATCGAATAAAACTACGTGAGATAAGAAAAGAGTTAACAAAAAAAAACAAAATAAAATAAAAATTTGCTTCATCCCGGACTGTCCGGGATTAGTCCGGGAAGTGTCTCGGACCAATCTTGGTTCGAGATCAGTCCGAGATATGTCTCGGATCATGTCCCGAACCAAATTGCACCGAGATTGAATGCAGGATAAAATTATTCAATCTCAGTGCAATATAACTTCAATCCCGAATCGAGTATTGATCCGAGACAACGATATGAACCATGGTTTTTTGGAGAAATATTCCAAATAATTTCAACAAATTTAAAGTAAAAATTTTGAAAATGTAACATACCTAACTTTTCAAAAGTGAAAATGTGGAGACAATGATTTTGGATAGTGTGTAGATAATATGATCAAAGACGTGGACAACAATATTTGGATAGGTAGGTGAAAATTTAATGTATTGTATATTTATTAACCCAGGAGGGTAAATTCGTCTTTTCCTAAAGATAAAAATTTGAAGAAATCAAACATAAGGGGAGGTGGGGTCACAAGTTAGGCTTTTTAAAAAAGGGGTCATAAATCCAAAATCAATTATGGAAGACCATATTTTCAAATTTTCCTAAATCTTACAAAATCTAGGCTAGATTTAAAAATTTTAATAATATTTGTCTGTGTACCGATCTACAAAGGATGAAAATAAAATTACGGAGAGAATGGAAATTTAATGAAGGTCATCGGTGAGTGCTAAAATAATGTTCTAATAAACACTTGAATTTTTAGTTAAATTTCAAAAACAAAAACAAATATTTAAAAATCAAAATTTTGGTTTAGTGCTGGTAAATATTTTCCAAAACGTAACACAGGGTAAAAAAATAATGTAGGTGTGAAAATAGTGCTGATAAGTTTAATTTTAAAAGATAAGAAAAGGAAAATAAAATAGTTGTTATTTTGAAACGGTGATGTGTAGGTACCACATAAATGCCACTTACACCTTTCTATCTTAGCTCGAACTTTACCTGTACATAGAAAACTATCACTAGTGTGGTACTACATGGATCGCACTTTAATAATAAATTTACTATTTGAAGTGGGAGCAAATGGATATGGAGCACATAGTAAGATTTTTCATAAGGGTGTGCATAGTTTCCCGTAGGAGTAGTGTTTACCCGTGGAAGAGAGAGGCAAGTGGGAATATGGGGTCCATCAACATTCTTTGATCCTCCCGGGCCCGATAGAGAGGCATGGTGGTGTCCAAGACGGTATCCTACCTTTTTGACTATCTGGCGTATGGATTATTGAGATCTATTTGATACTTCGATCCAGTGTAGTCAACTTTTCTTGATTTATTTGATTTAGTATTTAGATGCGCGTCTCCTTAAATTTATCCGATAAAAATAGTTATTAAATTCGATCTAAAAACATTATTCAAAAGGGTTGTTTATATTTTTAAATTTAGTTAAAGGATTTGTATATACTTTTAAACAACACAATGATAAATATCAAAGAAATGTTAATGGTGCTAAATCCCATCGGCCCCATTGTAGAAGAGGTGGCTGGCACCATTGCAGCCGTCCAATAGACTTTTTATCATCCTACGGTAGAGAATTTTTGTCACCTGTACTTCGTAAGCACGTGCTGCAAAAGAATTGATGTCTTTTTCTTTCCATTATTCGAGGGAGCAGCAGCTAAATTTTGTCTATTTTACTAATATATGAACTTAGCTCAATGGTAATTAGTATTTTTTTTCGATGTTTTGCCAAATGCTACATCTATATAAATAGAGTATCAAGTATCAAATTTTAGCTCAATCTTAATATACCATGGTCGGAGTGTTTGCTTATCTTAGACAGATATTTTTCTATTGGACGACATTAAAATCGTTCCAAGTCATCCCTCTAACCAATTTCGACCTAGACCGACAAGTTGAATAAACATGAGTAATTTTTATAATTTAACTTTTCTAAAAGATTTAATAGCAATACCTACCTAAAGTTAGAGTTTAATTTGATATGACTTTAGAGGTGGAAAATTAAACTGAGGAAATTGTAAAAGTTACTAAATTTAGAGTTTAATTTTATAGGTCAATAAAGGGTAAAACCCTTTTTTCCTTAATATAAAATTATATATTCGTATCATAAATAATATTTGGTCGTAGTTTCTTTAGATTACATATCCACCTTAATTGAGTTAATTCTTTTCATTAATACTTCTTATTTCTATAAGTCACAAATTTTTAATTAGAGATATTGTTTACGTGGAAGTTATTACCCATGATATTTCACAAATGTTTTTTTTTAATATTTACAAATCTAGATTTTTAGGATTTAAATAAGTCTTTTTGTTTCAAAAGTGCCTCAATAAATATCATTTTATTACATTTATTATTGTAATTTAAAACGTATTATTATCTAATGAAAATTTATGGTCATTTAATGAAATGTTTACTAAATAATTAAATAAATATACTAACTAATCAATGTGCTTATTCTTGCTTTATTTTCAGTAGTATATTATTTTTTTAAGATTTAAATTTTAGGATTTAGAGTTTTATTTCTTCATTAAAAAACCTTATTTATGTTTGAATTTTATCAATAAGATAAAGATGCAAAGTTTCTATCAATAATTTATGATTTGAAGTCAAATTGATGATTCACTCAAAAATCTTATTACGAGTTTTAAAACGAAAAAAAAAAAGAGTTAAAAATATGTGTCATTAGGCAATATAAGAAAGAACATCAAGCCAAGAATTTGAAGTTTTATTTTTTTTAATACAACATGTTGGAGAAGAGATTTGAACTCACTACCTGTTAGTTGGAGGTATATGCCGCTAAGTCTCGAAGTTTGTTTTATTTTATTATAATAAATTCTATATTATGATTAGGAATATTAGTGAAGTATTTAAGTCAAAATTTGATTCTAACTTAAAATTTGTGAAAGAGGGCATCACAATAAAGTGTCGATTCCTTTTATTTGGACATCACATTTGACAACGACGATGCTGAGATATCTATATTTTATTTAATATTAATATTATTTATATTAATCAAAATCAAAATCAAAATCAAATCATTAAAACGAGAGAGAGAGCATGCCATACATATAATATGCGACAAAAATAATGGCCACCAATTATTATTATAAGATAAGCTTTTTTGCAGGCTTTTCCAAAGGGGGCCGGGGCATTAAAAGCTGTCCCAAAATGTGCACTTGTGAAAACTGAGCTATATGGTCCAAAATGTGTAGGGTATGTTTTAAGAATGCAAGTGCTATTTTATCAAACTTTACCTTTATATTTTTTTAGTACCTCTTTATCCACGAGACTCTGTCAAGTGGTAACATGATGTATATAGTCTGGGTCTAATCATACTCAAAAAGACTCATGTAATTTTGTATTTTTGTTTTCTTTTTTCTTTTTTCTGAATGATCTAATTAGAAGTAATTTTTTATGATTAATATTATCACATGCTGAAATTTAGAGACTAAATCCATACAATTATTTGAATGTAGGAGGACTAAATCTAGAGAAATCCAATTAGCAGCCACACAACTGGGTTTCTAGCATTCCATCATTAAAGGCGACGGCGACGCAGAGGGACGATGATGGTTTAGATAAGATTCCCCATCTTTGCTTAGCGAGCAGCGCCCGGTTAAATTACACCAAAGCCCCCGTAACATTTACGAGGCCAATTGATCTAATGAATACGTCGTCTATCCTCCTCGACCTCACCCCACCAGAGATGCATTACGCCATTCATAAATGAGACTCTTGATGTTTTATTTATTTAGTAAACTAGCAATCTTATTAAATAATACAAAATTTAAATTCTCACATTAAGCCTGGATTGAAAAAGAAAATTAATCCATAAAAGATCAAATTTAAAATTAAAAAAATTGAAAATTGTAAGAGACAAAATTATATATTAACTTTATATTTTATAGATAGTATTGTAAGCCGGCTCCCACTCGTACATTTGTAAAAATTACAGATACGGTAATGCATATAAGTTTAAATTAAATTACAATTCGAGTCCAATTTTTTATAGCGTTAGAATTAGAACTTTAATAGATATGTGAAGTTTCAAAAGTTTGTAATAATAAATCCCTAAAATTTTGAGGTTATATCGATTAGTTCATATACTTTTAATAAAATTTAATAAGTCCAACGAACTTCTAATTTCAATTATGAAGCAACTCACTATTTTATTTTAAAAAAACACATTGAAAGGATAATTTCAAATAGGTTCAGAAATTTGGCGATGTAAACGTTAAATTAATGGAATCAATAACGAGAGCTCATAGAACACGAAATAAAAAATTCATGAACTTATTAAAATCTTTTGTGTATGAGAACTAATTAAATATCATCCTAAAAGTTCAAAGATCGATTAGAAATTCCTAATTACACTCTAAGGCCTAATTTAAAGAGGCCGTTTATAAGGTTCATTAGAAAGTAAAATTCAAACGAAACAGAATGTGGGATGATATTTATATTACCATAAGAAACAACAATTTCATTTTTCATGAAACTTTGGAACAAACATCTGCATTGCATAATCCCTTTTGTGAAAGAAATATCCACTGTTATCCGTATATTTTCGTTTATCACTGAATGATTCTACATCGCTTTACCGACCACCGTCATCTTCATTATCTTGTAGAAGGGCACCTCTTGTTCTGGCCCTGCCAAGTACAAGCTAGAGTATGTCTACCAGTGTTGGAAAAAATAACAAACAAAATGGGGTCTAACGTTAATTGAGAAATCGACCTGCGGTGTACTGGCATGACACGATTGGTGACCTTTGTCGAGCTGATATCATTAACAGGTTTGTCTGCTAAGAACGAGATATTACAATAATTGATTATGTAAAGCATAGAAAACCAAATACGCTTGAAATTTAAAACTATTGTATGTGCTCGAATGACACCGACGAATCTATAGAAAACAGGCAACAAATTGCATAAATGCATAAAGGTCATTAAGTTAATAATAATAATAATATTGAATAAAAAAGGCATACCAGGAGACTTTTGCAACTCATCTTTATTGACTGAGGTAATTGTAGTATGCAACTCCTGTTTCTTTTCCTAACATTTTAAAAAGAAAGTTCGAGAGTTGCAAAATATGTGCAGAATTAACAAATAATAAGCAAGATCAAGATACGCTCTAAGATACAGAAGATACACGACAATCACGACTATATTTCTACTTATCTAATGGGGTCTCGAGACAATAAAAACGCACCTATAAGAGCATAAAGAAACACTCACCAGCAACTTTTTTTAAAAGTGAATGAGAGACAAATATACCTTTTCATCCGAGATTTTTGTTGACTGAAGGGAGCGCTCTTGTTCTAGGGGAAAAGATTGGAGAAAACGGTTAGTTTTAATAATGCTATATTCAACGTTGTTGTGCAAAAAATAGAACTTGCAAGGAATAAGCATAAGTTTGTAAACTTTGGAAAAGTTTTATGGAGGAGAGAGATAGCCCTCTCGACCCCAAATCCCGCTTCAGATGATGATTCTCCATCGTGTTTGGAGCAAAACCCACAAGGACCAAACCCATGGAGATTTTTGCCAGTTAAAAGGGTGAGAATGATGGCTGGAGCAGAGCTTTTCAAGACTTGAAACTTAAAACTAAGCACAAAACATATCAAGTCATACCTACCAGTGTCATCTTCAGAGTCTTGCAAAAGGGCTCCTCTTGTTTTTGCCCTGCCCAGATATAATGATATATACAGCTGCGAACAAATTAATAAAATATGTGATTGATGTAACATTGAGGTACCGACCTGCGATGCGCTGGCACTACACGATTGGCTACTTTTGTCGAGCCAATATTATGAACAGACTTATCTATGGAGAATGAGAAATTCTCAGTCAGTGCTTATGCAAATAAAATTGACATTTCAAACTACTGGGGACCTATGAATCTGAAACACAATATTTTAAAGACTTTCATGTTCGTATGTATATATAATTTATATATATAAAGAATCAAACCTGGAGAATTTGAGGCATTCATATTTTGCAACTTCTGTTTCTTTGTATATTGCCCGAGATGGCTCTGAATACTTTCGTATTTTTCCTGACATTAACAAAAAATAATTATAAACAAGAGAACTCTTTAAAAAATAGAGAGAGACCCATGATTTGAAATCCATGGGGGAAACTAAATCTATTGGAATTATGATGAACAGGTTTCTCACAGAAGAATGGCTAAAGATATTGCAGAAGGATTATCTTCTTTTTTTTTTATAAGAAACTTAGAGAAACTTTCATTAACCACAAAAAGAAAGATACAGCGAACGGGCTGGGGTAGAGGCAACCCCACCCAAAAGCTAGACCAACTCTTTCCAATTGTTCATGAACAAGGAAAGGTTGATATTACAAAAGAATTTTCCATAATTAATACACCACCAAGAAGTAGTGTGCTCTACATTCCTACAAAAAATGTCAAAAGGGCTGATTCTATCCTCGAAGACCCGAGAGTTCCGTTCTATCCAAAGATGCCATAAAAGGTCTCTTGAAGCACACTTCCAAATAAAGTTAGCCTTCTTAGGAATCATCCACCCATGGAGAATTTCCACCAACCAATCATCTATATGTTTTGGGAAGCATGTCGCCACCCAAAAATGTTCAAAAGGAAATGCCATCCTCTTGCCGCGAAGTGACAGTGAGAAAAAATATGATCAATGGTTTCGCTGCTTTCATTGCAAAGACTGCAAACTGAAGGGGAGATCACCCAATTTCTGCACTTTGGAGTAAGTCATGTGTGTTGAGACTTCTGTGGGCTAAGGACCAAAGAAAAACTTTAATCTTCTTTGGAGCTTTGAAATTCCAAACCGCCGAGATGAGAGATCTTAAGGAGGGTTGCACTCCACCATTTTTATCCTAGCAGTACGAGTAGAAAAAAGCCCATCTTTTCCTAGAGACCAAACAACATGGTACTCTCCTTCCCCAAGCCTCACCACATCAATAATAAGGTTGATCCAGCTTTCAACTTCCCAGTCAAGGCCTCTTCAGAAGCCCAAATCCCAGTCATTCTCACTACCATTCCAGCAGGCAGCAACCATGGCCTCTTTTTTGGTGGAAATATTAAACAGATCAGGGAACATATCCTTGAGGGGCCTTTCTTCAACCCATGCGTCCAACCAGAATTTAATACGAATCCCGTTCTGCACCTTGAACTTCAGAAATTTGAAGAAGAAGGTACTATTTTTGGCGATCTCATACCACGGTCTACCTCTAGCACTACCTTTGGGAGGGAGAGTACCCCATCCGTATTTGTCCTTACCATAAATATTGACTATCACTCTCCTCCATAAGGCGTTCTTGAGTGAATCTCCAAAGCCACTTTAGAAGGAGGCTATTATTCTGCTGTTGTAGAGCCCCTATACCCAGCCCACCACACTGCAAGGGGAGGCCTGTTTTCCCCCAATTTACCAGGTGGTTGCAAGCCCCTTTTAAAGTTCCTCCGTTCCGGAAGAAGTTTCTAGTCAACCTCTCTATCTCTTTAACAACCCCCTTTGGAGCTTTTAGGATTGAGAAAAAATAGAGAGGTAAGCAAGTAATAACCGACTGAGCTAGAGTTAGCCTCCCCCTTTCGAAAGAAGGAGATTCTTCCACTTTTCAATTCCTTTCTTCACTGTCAGTAAGAAGTTCCCAAAATGATTTCTTCTTAAAATTTCCTCCCAGGGGAATGCCCAAGTAGGAAACAGGAAGTAGGAAACAGGGAGTTTCTCCACTTTACAGCCCAAGCTATTGGCCGTATTCTGAAGGATGTCTTCCTCCACATAAATCCCAATTAGAGACGTTTTACTCAAGTTCAAAGACAAACCTGAAGCTTATCAAAATACCATTACGGACTACCGACTATGTCACAATATTGACATAAAACGCATGTTGTAAATTTCGAGTAATGCTACAGTTATAATACAGTTGCATTACAACTCTATTAAAAATGAACTACACCTCCCCACCCAACCATGGTGGAAAATGAATCGACACTAGGACTACCTTGAAAACAAAACAGCCAAGCCTAACGTGGCAGAATAAGTGAGGGTATAAAGGTCATCCATGTTCTTGATATATATATATATTTTGTCTTATTAACATTTTATTAAAATGAAATTCCAAATGCGAAGCCACAGAAATAACAAAATACATGAAAGACCAAAGTAAACTGCTTCAATAATGATTTATAAGAGAGACGATGGGAGAGAAGAGATTGTGAAATACACGATTTTTGTGTTACCATTGTGTTGAGTATTTTCCGGTCTTTATTACTGGCTTGTTTGTTTTGCATATTGTTAAGCAAAAGAGATGAACAAGGATTTAAAGTTTACAAAATATGAAACTTGAGGAATCAAATCTGATGGCACTAATCAGAACAATCCATAGTTTCAAACTTCTTTTCAAAAAATTGAACTTTCATGAGTTTTCACAAGCCTACGATAGGTCGAGCAACTTTAGCCTAGCAATATTATAGAACAACTTGAGGATAATTCAACCATTCCTCTCCCTCTCCAAAGACCACAAACATGAACTTCCCAATCTTTACTTCACTTCCCTACGCATTCCCATTCCCATAAACTAATTCCGCATTTCTGTCCCTACATTCCCTTTTCACCCCTCCTTGTTAGTCCTAGTATAAGTATATTTCAAGGGAAGCATGCCAACTTTTATATCAAGTAGAGAACCTTGACTAAACTTGACCAAACCAACGCCTACTAGTCAATGCCACCCGACCGATCATAAGAAGCCAATTATGCAAAGTGTAAAACTAACTAATTGACTGATCTTCTAACTGATTTACGAGTAAGAACAATTTCTTGTCTAACTGATTCCAAAACTTTATAGCAACGGGGCAAGTGAGGAGGAGGTGTGGCTGTGTTTCCTCATTTCTTTTACAAAGGATGCACCATTGGGGAGAGAGGGTGAGATAGGGTAACCTCCGCTGAATTTTGTCGTTTGTGTTAATGGCCTTGTGAGCAAGCTCCCAAATGAAGAATTTAAAACTGAAGTCTATTTTTATTAAAACTGAAGTCTGCCTTAAAAGGACAAAGAGAACTCCTATTTATAGATAGGAGCCTTAGTACACAAGTGATAAAAGAACTAGCCGTTGGAGGCTAACTACCTAACCTGACTAACAACAAGAAATAACAGACTTAATGAAAACAACCCTTTAATGACTACATCAGATTGCCCCCTTCTAAGAAAAAACTCGACCTCGAGTTTATGGGGCTAAAGAAAAACTGTCAGGTGCAGCATAGTGGGATAGGTCAGCAACATTAAAGATAGGGCTGATGTTGTATTCAGGTGGTAGATGTAGCTTGAATGCATTTGGTCCACGTTGTAGAATTGGAAAAGGTCCAACTTTTTTCTTGTTCAGTTTGCTGTGTTTTCCAGCGGGGAAGCGTCCTTTTCTTTAGTATTCATCACCAAATCTCTGTGAGGTATCTCCTCACAATGCTTTTGGAATTCAGCAAAAGAGCCCGCAGGCAATCACAAGCAACACCCCACCAATTCGAGAGGGTGGGTAACTCTCCCTACCGCTACCTTGAGCTAATAATCTCCACAATACCTCCTCCCCTCCCTCGCAAGTCTATTTCTACCCTGCTCTAACCAACCACCCACCCTGGCCCACAGTCTCTCTCTCCAGGCCGTTATTCTCTTTCGCTCCCTTGATTATTCTTGTCTTCCTAGTACAATTCCCTTTCTATCCCTTCTAGAATATGTTTTAGTTACTGGGGGTCTAACAATCTCCTTCCTTGATGGTGCGTGTGTTGTCGACGCTTTGTGTCTGCAGCCGTCTTGTACTATTTGTTAGCAGCCTCAAATGGTCACGGACTTCCTGATGCAACTGCACAATTCGATCTGCCATGTGTTCTGCCTCTAGGCTAACATCAACATAAGATGGTATGTTAGTAAGATCAACCGTTCACGGGGTAGCTTAGTGTAAACTATCTCAAATGGGGACTTCCCTGTGGTTCTATTGCACATATAATTGAAAGCGAATTCTGCTTGTGCTAGGGTTAGATCCCATTGTTTTGGTCGATCACATGAAAGGCATCTAATTAGGTTGCCTAATGTGCGATTGGTTACCTCTGTTTGTCCGTCCGTTTGAGGGTGGCTAGTGGTGCTGTATTTGAACGATGTGTCAAATTTACGCCACAATGTTTTCCAGAAGTGGCTAAGAAATTTGACATCACGATAAGATACTATTGTCTTTGGGATTCCATGGAGCCGGACTATTTCTCTAAAAAAAAGGTTAGCAATGTAAACAGCATCAAAACTCATTTTGCAAGCTAAAAAACGGGCCATCTTGCTAAAGCGGTCACCAATTGAGAGAGATTTTTATTAAAACTGAAGTCTGCCTTGAAGGACAAAGAGAACTCCTTATAGATAGGAGCCTTAGTACACAAGTGATAAAAGAACTAGCCATTGGAGGCTAACTACCTAACCTGACTAACAACAAGAAATAACAGACTTAATGAAAATAACCCTTTAGTGACTACATCAAGAGCCACCACCGGCGTTATACCACAAAACTCCAGCTTGGCCAAAAACGTCCCATACAAAAGTTGGAGCAAGCCGTCTGGAATTGAAGCAGGGAAGGCCCATGACAAGTTGAAAATACTGAAAAGTCTGCTCTAGCACTAGGGGCAAAAGGGCACAAGAAGAAAAGGTGCTTGCCATCTTCCCCATCCTTTTTGCACATCACACACCAACTAGAAGACTAAGCTCAATTGAGAGATCTCTTTTGAATTCTGTTGTGCGTACTAACTACTAAGCTTGCCAAGAGTAAATTAAATAGCCGCGAGAAGACTTTTACCTTTTTTGGAATTTTGGCTTGCCAAATAATGTTCACAAATAAACTACTGATGCCATCACTTCTTCCACAATACTTTTGATTCATTGATTTAACAGAAAAGATGCCATCCTTTTCAAGAGACCACCTCCTCATGTCATCACAATATCTAAAATTAAAGCCAGAAAGCAAGTTTATCAAGGACGCCCATTTGCTGATCTCCTGATCAGTTAGGTTTCTTCTAAATGTGAGATCCCACCTCTTGGAAGATACATTCCAGCAGTGGGCTGGCAACGAGGGAATCCTTGGTATTTGCCAACATATGAAGTTTTGGATAGGTTGTTATCAAGGGAGAATTCGCAAGCCATTGATCTGCCCAGAATAAAGCTTTATCTCCTCTTCAAATCTCAAACTGTACCATTTATTAGCTTGAAGACAACATTTGGATATCTAGACCAAGGCCCTTAACTTTGTTGTATGCTTTTGGGCAAGGAGACTCTCTTCCTGTTGCAACGTATTTTCTAGCCATGATGTCCCTCCAAAGAGCATTCCTCTCATTCATATATCTCCATTCCCATTTTGCCAAGAGTGCCTCATTCATATGATATATCTGGCTTTCAACCGTCAGATGGTAATGAGTGAGTTTCTTTAATGAAGAAAATTTTTGTTCCATTCACTAGCCCCAAACCCCACTATCGGTCTATAACCAACCCCCCAACTGACCTTCACCCCTAGTTCCAAGGGAATTTCACTAAAACCATAACAATCCTAATCTCAGCCGTTTCATGCATAAAATGCAAGCAACAAAAGTTTACATAAGGAAAATCTGGAGTAAACCCTTCTAATAACAATAAAATACTATGCAGCTAAAACGCACTCCACAAACTTACCTAACTTACACAATAATAATGCATGTTTTAGATTAGGGACTTACACAATAATCAATGCATGTTTTAGACTAGGGCAAGGTATTTGAACACACTAGAAATGTATGATTAAAAGCGACATCGTTCAAAATGTAAGACGGACGTACCTTTTCTGATGATATCATGTTTGTCAACTGAAGGGAGTGCTCTTGCTCTGAAAGTACAACGGGAAAGAAACATCAATTTTAATGATGATAAATTTAATGCTCATGTGTGAAAAATAAAATTTTCCAAGAAAAACCATATTCCAAACATAGATTACAGATGAAAGTTGCATCAAACTATGCCCACCAAAGTTATCAGGACACAAGGAAGAGATAAAGATTCAAAACAAGAAAAGAAAGTAAAGAAAAAATACAATATGCACATAATATAGCTTGCTCTATAATTTGAAAATCAAAATGTAATTTACAAGTAAAAAGTCTTACAAAATCCAAGTAGTTCACTCTCGTGGTAGAATTTGAGCCAGTTAAATATCATCAATGAGGGACCAAAAAGAAATAGCTTGCCTAAGATAGTTTTGACTGAGACTACCGTGTTTATGCCCGCCCCTACTCTGGTCCCAATCAACTTAACTAAATTAGGCACTGTTTGAAATTAAATTAAGAACTTGATTTGGATGTGCACACATGCAAACCATCAACATATGAATCATTAGCCTTTAATGTTAATCAAACGCACCCAAGAGCCAACATATTTCCAATATACATGATTCGAATAAGGGACTATCTGATGTAATCTTTTCATCATCTATAAGAATAGAAAATATAACATGATCAAATTCAAATGAAGTTATTTGAAACCAAGGCAAGCAAATAACAAAACCTTAATAGAACAAACAAATAAATGAAATAAAGAAGATGCCTATCCTCCCATCTTGTTCTTTCCCTTTACCAAATGGTGAGGGTTATAAAAACACGTGATTTGATACAATTCTAGCTCCATAGACAAAACTATCACAAGGTTACAATTGAAGACGAGAAATGTTTCATAAAATCGCCAACATTTTCCCACAATCGACACATTAAAGATATATATTGTTATAACTAAAGAGTAATTAAATATGTGATTATAGTATAAAATATAATAGTGTAAGTAACAACAACCTTTTATAAGTGAACATTCCATGTCTTTCAATGAGTTAAAGAGCCCAAAGGACAGACTTGCCACAGCTTCAGAAGCAGCTGAGTCCACGAGTTTTGTGAGAGGAATAGAAAAAACAGGCATTCCTTTTGATTTCTGGGAACTTAATTTGGCATGTGTTGCAACTGTAGAAGCATCTATATTAGCAAAGATAACCAAAACAAAACAAAATAAGAAAAGGCTTCAAAACATATCTGAAAAGAGAACTTGAATGAATCATAATGTAAAAGATTTATGTTAAATTACCAATTTGATCCTAGGTTCGGGTCTAGTTTTAATTTGATTTCTATGGTTAAAAGTTTTTAAGTTTGATTGGTTAATCTCATAATAAACCGTTTTCAGCTCACCCAGCAAACCCAATATAACCTTTTATTTTTTTACTCAACCATAAACCTTAATAGAGCCAACCAAATACTCATTGCCACGTGCCACAAATTCTATATTGTAAATTGGTAATAGCTTGTAACGACAAAGACAAATTTTCAGATTTCACTAAACCAGAGGAATCAAATTGAAATGAAGCCCAAATCATGGTACTAAATTGGTAATTTTAAAAAAAAAGATTACCTTCCTTCCCCCAGTGTCCTTCAAGACGAAGCTTTACATCTCCAAGTTTCAGGGAAGTAATGAGATAGTTAAGAAACTCGGACATATCCCCTCCAATTCCAATGTCATCCCTCTGTACAGAAAAGTGCATACAGTATAGCTTGAGAACTAAACATTTCTAAGAAACCACAATTACAATTTTCTCATTTTCCTCACTTGCTCTTGAACAAAAATAAACATTAAGAGCAATAAATTACTAGAAATCAAAGAATAATATAATAAAGAGATATAGAACTTTAAGTTGTGTAACTATAACTATCCGAAGCTGATGAATATGAAGAAAGCACGTACAGGGAGAATAAAACATGCCCACCATGTCCTGAAGCTGCGGAACCGATCTGATGGCTTCCCAAGTGTTGGAATGGAAATCGGTAACACAAAATCTGAGGTGCGAAGGATTGGGATTGTGAACATAGAACACAAATCGGCGCACAGGAAGCGAACCGCTGTTTAACCACTCCAATTTGGGTTCTCCAAAAATGGGTGGGAAATCTTGAAGCTCCATTTCAATTTCAACTATCCCAAATGTTTCTGTTCTCTACTCAATCAGATATATTCAGCGATTGTGGAAAACGATCGGTTGGATCAGGTTGGGTTAAAGAGATCTTTTGGACCAATCTGAAACGGTTCTGATACCAGAGAGAACCCGACCCTTAGATTTTCGACGTAGGAATTTTCTTAAATGTTTTATAAACAAACCCTACCGGCGGAGACAGCAGTGGCGAAGAAGGCTGGCTATGGAGGGAGAGTAGGTTGGACATTTTAAATAATACTAGTCTTAGTGAATATCTTCAATTTATTTACAAAATTAATGACGAACTTATTCATTTATATTTTAGAAATTTATATATTTTGATTGTGGAAAGCAGAAATTTATATTTAATAGATGTTGAAAATTTCGGTGGCCCCCTTGGACCCTTGGCACGACCTTCACTCCTCGGCGGATACCTACGAGGAGGAACCAGATATTTGTTTAAAGAATACTTTTTATTAAACTTATTTTTAAATTAATGTTGTTTTAATTAAAAACAAAGAGAAAAAATGCATATTTACAAACTTATTCTAGAAATAATGCTGGAATAAGTTTGGTGGGGCTTGGTCGTCTCTCGAAGATGTATACAGTGGTCAGAGGAGATGTATCCAATGAAGGGGAGCGGCCTAGCAAAACACGTCTCAGTTGAACTCCCGGCGACCAATGTTTTTAGTGTTCAAAATGTAAGCAAATTGAAAGAGAATTGAGAGGGATTCACATCAGAGCAGAAACTCGCATTTGTAAAGAAGTACGGTGTTCAGGTTGATGTGAATGTCTTAGCAACCACACTCTCTTTCTGGGATCCAGCTTACAAATGTTTCAAGTTCAACTCCCTCGACTTGACTCTCACGATCGAAGAGTATCAAGAGTTGCTCTGAATGCCTGTTGTGTCTGAAACTAAGACATATTTCTATGATAAAAGATTGACAGGCAAAAGGGCTCCGACAAAACTCGCTAGAAATGTAACTGCTAGTGAAATAGAGCATCGAATCAAGAGCAAGGGCGACAATGACGGAATATCATTGGATTACCTCATAACCCTCGTTCAACAGCATAGGGGTAAGGAGCTAGGCTTGGAGCTATTTTCATTGTGCATGTTTGGGACCATCCTGTTTCCAAATCTTCGTGGATACATAGATATGAATGTTGTCAAGCTGTTCCTCTAGATTCAGCATGGAATTAATCCGGTTTTATCCATTCTCACTGAAACCATACGTTCATTGGATTTTTGCAAAACGCATGGAAAGGGAAGATTTATAGCTTGCACTCCTCTACTATATGTATGGTTGATGAGTAATCTAAAGTGCCTACTAGAATTTGGTCAGCCACACGTAAAATTCTCAAGACAGTGGAATATTGAGAGAAATCCAATTGCTGAATTTGGGATGTCTGAGCGCAAAGTAGATGCACAGAGCAGAGACATATGGGTATCCTTCCTGAAAGAGTTAAAATCTGAAGAGGTAATATGGAGAGCATTATGGATGCCATTAAAGCCAATCACTTACAGGTGTGGAAAACTTCAGAATGTACCATTGTTGGGTCCTTGGGGCAGTAGGCGCATATTCTAGTTATACACCAAATGTTGATAGCGCAGTTCGTTCCTGTGGTACAAGGTTTAGGAACTTTGACTTTGATTACAATTTGAAAGACTCGGGGAAGAAGATCTTGCAAGTGATCTTGGCGAGATGTGAGAAAGAAAAAAAATCAAAAAGCACAATGACTCCACCACACTAGAGTACAAGTCCTGGTATGAAGCTAATCAAATAGTGCATACAGTTAAGAAAAGGAAAAGGGATGAAGAAGAGAAAATGGCCTCCATCCAATGGTAGGTGTCAAATGAAAGCACCAACCTAAAGGAAGAAAGCTTGTTACTCCGTCAGAGGAATGAAGAGTCGCTGCAATAAGTGAATTAGTGGAAACAACAGACCGTAGAGGCAGAGAGGGACTTGGTGGAAACCAGGAAATTGCTGCATAACCAAATTAAGCTTGAAATGGAGAATTGAGAATTAGACCTTGAAAACAAACACCTCGATAAAAAAGTCAGAGCCATGAAAGTAAGGTTAGAAGCTGTACAAAAAGAAAAGGACGCGCGAATTATAAGCTTGGAGAATAGCATTGCATTTTTTCGACAGCTTATTTCTGAATTGAATACAACAATCGAGGCTCGTACTCAACAAGTGGTTGAATCTGAAAGAAATAACAATGCATTGCATATGACTATTGAAACTTGGAATTTCGGATTCAAAGATGTCAAGACTCTACAACATGAATATTATCAGAACACAGAGAATTGGTGGGGAAGTATGAGGTGCTTCTAAGTAATGAAGTTAATTAAGTGATTCTGCAACAAGAAAACCAAGATTTAACTCAGAGCTGCGAAGACATGAGGGCTCAGATAGGTGGCGCAGTGGAGAGAATAAGGCCAATGGCTAGAAGAGCTGAGATGTTTGTAAAGTGGGCAACTGAGCTAAGAAAGGAGATTTCGCCACTACAGTCAAATTGAGAGGAGTTAGAAGACTTTTTAGTCGTCTTATGTAGCGAACTTTCCCTTTTTACTCATTTCTTTTAGAACATTTATTCCAAATATTTAGATTCAATCTTGTATTTTGATTATTTATCTAATTTAATAAAGTTAAAGTCTTTCATTTTTCAACTTTGCACAACAATTTGAGCCAATAAAGTTTTTATTATGATTGCATGTCTCATTAAAGTTAATTTTAAATAAGTTTGTTATAAAGCAAAAAAATTTCTTTACAGTTTTTCATAAAAAAATAGGGAGGTTAACGAACAATTTGACAAAATAGCCAAACTACCTCAAAATCGACATCCTTATCGAACAAGAGGGCAATCAAGGATCATGGCTGAACAAGATAATGAGCGAAACCTAGAATATGGGCAAGATGTTGAACATTTGAAAGAGCAAATGACAAAGATTTTGGACCTGCTCACGGCACAGATAGGAAAATCAATGGTAGAAGGACCAGCAACGTCGTCGGAGGACTAGAGGATGCCCAACTTTATCCTCCTGGTTTTACCCCACAGGTACCTCCGCATAAGGGCATGACTGTTGTACCTGGTCAACCAATTTTTTACACTCATATGCCCCCAATGGTTTCGTTTGGGGAATGGGCAACTCAAAATCAATCATTCATGGTGCCTGATCAAGTTCACCCTTTGGTGCAACAAAGAAAAGATATGAATGATTCCATTCATGTTCATGAATCTTGCAACTCGGGGAAGGTTACAAAAAAGTTGAAGATACTACATCGAAAGGAAAGTTAGATTTTCTAAAAGAACGGTTGTGGGTTATAGAAGGCGCGGACGCATTTGGAAGCATAGATGCAACACAATTATGCTTAGTGACTGATATTGTTATCCCTCCAAAGTTTAAGGTAGCCGAGTTTGAGAAGTATGATGGGATGTCTTGTCCAAGGAACCATTTAATCATGTATTGCAGAAAAATGGCAGCACATGTCCATAAAGAAAATCTTTTGATACATTTCTTTCAAGATAGCTTGTCTGGTTCCGCGTCCCGCTGGTATATGCAACTAGATGGAGCTCATGTGCATAAATGGAAAGACCTGGCAGATCTTTTTATCAAGCAATACAAGCATAACTTGGATATGGCACCAAATCGTCTGGATCTCCAACGACTAGAAAAGAAAAGCACAGAGAACTTTAAAGAGTAAGCACAAAGATGGACAGATATGGCAGCACAGATTCAACCTCCATTAATGGACAAAGAATTGACGACCATGTTCATAAACACTCTTCGATCTCCTTACTATAACCGAATGATCAGAAAAGCTTCCACAAATTTCTTAGATATCATTACTATTGGAGAAAGAATCGAGTATGGAGTGAAATATGGAAGGATGATGGATACAACATCGGACGCCAACACAAAAAAGAATTTTATCCCAAAAAAGAAAGAGGGAGAAATCCAAGAGATTAGTTATGGTAAAAGACCACTTGCTGGAAATCTAAAGGCTATACATTATCCGGTGGGCGATAAACCCAAAGTTCTTACAGTAAGTCGTTAGATGCTTGTGCTAATACGTGAAATTCTAACTTGTATGATGTTCAAAGAAGTTACTGAAATAATTCAAGGAGCTATGATCCAATCCCCTTAACATATACAGAGTTGCTACCACAATTGATTCAGAATCGAAAAATTGTTCCAATAACTATGGAACCTATGCAGCCACCATACCCAAAATGGTACGGTCATAATGCGTGATGCGATTACCACTCAAGAGTAGTGGGTCATTCAACAGAAAGTTGTTACACACTCAAAGGGAAGGTGCAGATTTGATTAAGGCAGGATGACTTAAGTTTCAAAAGGCAAAAAAGGTGCTAGATGTTACTCACAATCCACTTCCTAATCTTGGCAACCCGACAGTTAATGCCATACATGCTCATTAGTAGGGGAAGAGGTTACTGGCTTCGTATATCAACATTTAACGGGATGATTGTCTGAATTCCAGTGAAGCAACATGTTTAACATAGGGAAATGATGTAGAAGCCCACTTTGTCAATATAGTCACAGAAGAAGAGGCGTCATCAAAATATTCATTCAAGCTAGAACCATTGGTGGTTCTTTTTAAAGAACAACCTGCATCGTTCCAGCCAACTCATTCATTGCAGCCTTTAACTATTCAAGTTCCTAGCCCCTAATGATAATAAAGCAGTACCATCACATTATGGTTGTTGTACTCTCGACGAAGAAGTCTCCATCGTGACTAACATTTTTGGAGTTAATGGAATGACCAGAAGTGGAAGATGCTACAAGCCTGAAGCCTTAAAAGCGTCACAAGTCGATGAGCAGCATAAAATTCGGACTGAAAAAGGGAAAGAGAAAGACTGCCTTGATTTAGAGGAGATTTTGGGTGAAGAACCTGTTATGGTTAAGGTAAGTTAATTTAAGAAAATATTATCTAATGAAGAGACTTCTGAGTTTTTGAAGTTGACCAAGCACAGTGAATATAAAGTGATCGAACAGTTGCATCGCGACCGGCTCGCTATCGCTATTCATTAATTCTAAGCCACATCGCAAGGCTTTAATGGATGTTTTGAATCAAGCACATTTGAACCATGACATCACAGTTGAAAAGTTGGGCGGAATCGTGGGAAATATTATTTCTTTCAATACTATTACTTTCACGGATGGAGAAATTTCACCAGAAGGTAGTGGGCATATTAAAGCACTACATAAAGTGGTAAAATGCAAAGATCACGCGATTGCAAAAGTTCTTGTCGATAATGGATCATCTTTAAATTTGATGCCAATGTCTACGCTACTAAAGTTACTGGTAGATTCAACTCACATTAAACACAGTAGCATGGTTGTGAGAGCTTTTGATGGAACCCGTAGAGGAGTTGTAGGTGATATTGAACTACGTATCAAAATTGGACCTCGTACTTTCAATATGACCTTTCAAGTGATGGACATAAGTCCGACTTATAGTTGTTTGTTAGGTAGGTTGTGGATTCATTCCGCAGAAGAAGCTCGTCACTAAATCTACCGATACCCCCTATGTAGAGGCAGCAGAAGAAGCTCTGGAATGTTCTTTTCGTTCCTTTGAAATTGCAAATGCCACAATCTTCACTCATGCAAAAGATCAGAGTTTTGAACAGTCATTATCAAAAGCTTCAATGATGGTTGAAAAACTATGATAAGAGAAGGATTCAAGCCTGGTAAAGACTTGGGAAAATATAATCAGGGAAGGAGCCAACCATTATTATTACCCAAAGCTGTCGAGAGATTTGGTTTAGGTTATAACCCAACGGCTGCAGGCTGAAAGGATGTCTAAAAAGGAAAGAAAAGACAAAGAAGCGCTAGATTGACAAATCAGGAAATGAGTATCAAGAAGATGAATATACCTCCTCTTTATGAGACCTTCACAAAGGGTGCAGATGAAATAGATGATTTGGTACTGAAAATGTCGGATTTATCAGTTAGTGCCATAATTGCAGAATTACCATAACCTGAGATAGACTCTTTGGTGTATCAATGTCCTCCAGATTGTGAATTAAACAATTGGGAATTCGTTGAGCTGCCTATTCACTTTGAAGAAACCCAAGAGTAATTTGATGTTCTTTTTTTTGTCTTGTTTCCTATTAGTTATGCTAAAGACTATAGGATTTTTCTATTTTGCTTTGTATTAAGGGCGTCCTGTTTTTACATATTCAATAAAGCTTTATTCTTTCTTTGATCCCTTATTTATTATCTTTTCATTTCTCTATCTCTCTTCCCCATAAAATAAATCAGGTTTGGTAACAATATGTTTGAAAGCAAAATTGATAGTAATTTCGAGCTTGATTTCAATACTCCAGTCTTAAATGTCGAGGATGATGAGAGTGAAGTTACTGATGACATATCACCTAAGGTGTTCCGTTTAGTGGAAGAAGAGGAAAAAGTCACTTTACCATGCGAAGAAATAATCAAAATCATCAACTTAGGAACAAAAAGTGAGGTTAAAGAAGTTCGAATTGGAGGTACCACTAAAGATGAAAGTAGAAGTAAATTAATAGAGTTGTTACATGAATATCATGACATTTTTGCTTGGTCTTACCAAGATATGCAAGGACTAGACACGAATATAGTTGTACATTGCTTATCTTTAAAGTAGGGATGTGGACCAGTTCGTCAAGAGTTGAGGAAATTAAAGCCAGATATGTTGTTAAAAATCAAAGAAGAAGTGAAAAAGCAACTGGATGCATGTTTCCTCACTGTAGCCAAATATCCTGAGTGGGTTGCGAATATAGTACCTGTTCCCAAGAATGATGGAAATGTCAGGATGTGTGTGGACAACAAAGATTTAAACCGAGCAAGTCCTAAAGATAATTTTCCTTTGCCACAAATTGACATTCTGGATGACAATACAACTGCGTTCTCAACGTTCTCTTTTATGGATGGTTTCTATGGGTACAACCAAATCAAGATGGCACCTGAAGATCAAGAAAAGACAATTTTTATTACATTATGGGGAACATTTTGCTACAAAGTCATGCCTTTCGATTTAAAAAAAAGTTGGGATAACATATCAAAGAGTCATGGTTACGCTATTCCATGACTTGATGCATAAAGAGATCGAAGTATATGTCGATGATATGATTGCAAAGTCTCGCCTGGAAGAAGAGCACGTAGCTACGTTACGCAAGTTGTTTGAATGTTTGAGAAAGTTTCAGCTTAAGCTCAATCCATCAAAATGCATTTTTGGAGTTTCTTTGGGAAAGCTGTTAGGTTTTACTGTGAGTCAATAAGGAATTAAGGTGGACCCAGATAAAGTCAAAGCTAAAGTCAAAATGAAACCTCCTCAAACGCAAAAAGAAGTTCAGAGTTTCCTCAGAAGATTAAACTATATAGAAAGGTTCATTTCACATTTGACAGCAACATGTGAGCTGATTCTAAAACTCCTTCGCAAAAGTAATACGACCAAATGGAACAATGAATGTCAAATCGCATTCGACAAGATCAAGTCCTATCTGCAAAATTCTCCAGTGCTTGTTCCCCCAACGCTAAGTCGTCCACTCATTTTGTATCTAACAGTATTAAACGATTCAATGAGTTGTGTTTTAGGACAACATGATATTTCAGACAAGAAGGAGCGAGCTATTTATTATCTGAGTAAAAAATTTACAAGTTGTGAGGCCAATTATTCAGTACTCGAAAAGATGTGTTGTGCATTAGCTTTGACAGCCCATCGACTCAGACATTATATGATATACTACACGACACGATTCATTTCAAAAATGGACCCAATAAAGTACATATTCGAAAATCCATCGTTGTTCGGAAGGATTGGCGGATGGCAAGTTTTGCTTTCATAATATGATATAATTTATGTGATGAAGAAAGCAATTAAAGGAAGTGCTGTTGCATACTACCTAGCGGATTTGCCTTTGGAGTACTATGATCCAATGAACTTGGATTTTCCTGACAAAAATATCGTGACAATAGACAAGGAAGAAGAAATCTCAAATCCTGACGTTTGAATTATGTTGTTTGACAGAACTTCAAATGAACTGGGGCATGAAATTATAGCAGTATTAATTTCTCCAGAAAAAAAGTTTTTTCCACTGACCGTCGAATTGTACTTCGATTGTACCAATAATATTGCAGAATACGAAGCATACAGTATGGGAATTCGAGCGACTTGTGACATGAACGTCAAAAAGTTACAAGTCTATGGAGATTCGTTATTAGGATACACCAGCTTAATGACGAATGGGAAACTCGAGATCATAAGTTGATTCCATATAAAATCATATACTCGACTTATGTCAAGACTTCATAACTGTAGCTTTTGATCATATTCCACGAGAAAGCAATCAAATCGTTGATGCATTGGAAACATTGTCATCCATGTTTATTATTGGATTAAACGAGGAGGTAGGATCAATCAAGATTGAAAAACGAGAAGTTCCAACATACTGTCTCTATATCGAAGAAGAAATAGATGGGAAGCCGTGGTACTTCGACATTAAGCAATACGTTCAAAATAGGGAATATCCTGAAGGAATTTCAGAAAATGATAAATGAACTTTAAGGAGACTCGCTATGAAATTATTTTTGAATGGAGAAGTGTTGTACAAAAGGAATCATGATATGGTCCTTCTTAGACGTGTTGATGCAAAAGAAGCAAAAAGTATTATGAAAGAGGTCCATGCTGGTATTTGTGGTATCCACGCTAATGGCCACATGATATCTAGACAAATCCTTCGCATTTGATACTATTGGCTAACAATGGAGTCAGATTGTATCAAGTACGCTAGAAAATACCATAAATGTCAAATATATGTAGACAAGATTCATGCTCCAGCATTCTCTTTACATATTCTGTCAGCACCATGACCCTTTTCAATGTGGGGCATAGATATTATCGGTCCGATCGAACCCAAAGCAACCAATGGGCATCGCTTTATTCTCGTGGCTATTGACTATTTCACAAAGTGGGTTGAAGCAGCTTCATACAGAATGTCACAAGGAATGTAATCCTTAAGTTTATAAAGAAAGATTTGATTTATCGTTATCGTCTTCCAGAGATAATAATTACAGACAATGCGAGAAATTTGAACAATAAAATAATAGATGAGATGTGTAAGCAATTTCAGATCAAACATTTAAATTTGATAGCTTATCGTCCGAAGATGAGTGGTGTAATGGAGGCAGCTAATAAAAACATTAAAAAGATCATAGAAAAGATGACATTACGTACAAGGATTGGCACAAAATGCTTCCTTTCGCATTACATGGATATCGTACAGTGGTTCGCACGTCGACTAGGGCAATCCCATTTTCTTTATTATATGTCATGGAAGCTATCCTCCTATTGGAGGTGGAAATACTATCTCTAAGAGTTCCGATGGAAGCAAAGTTGGAAGAATCTGAATGGCTTCAAACAAGATATGAGCAATTGAATTTCATTGAAGAAAAGAGATTAACCTCATTATGTAGAGGACAACTCTATCAAAGGAAAATGATGAGAGCTCATCAAAAGAAAGTACGTCATCGTCATTTTCAAGAAGGAGATCTAGTATTGAAAAGAATACTCCCATTTCAAAAGGATAATCGAGGAAAATGGACTCCGAGCTACGAAGGCCTTTGTGGTGAAAAATGCCTTTTCGGGAGGAGCCTTACTGTTGACAACAATGATGGAGATGATTTGTCAGGATCGATTAACTCGGATTACGTTAAGAGATACTTTGCATGAAGCAGGAGGTTACATTATTACATTTTACTGGGCCATTGGCAAGTTTAGAAGAGCTATCTTTGTTGCTTTCAACTTTTATTATCAAATACCTGTAATCTTTTCGTGACCAATAAAATCATATCTCTATTTATTTTCTCATCTCCTTCTTTTTACCTATCGAATATATCCATTCCTTCGTCATTCTTCTCTCTTTTACATTTATCCTTTTCTTATTACACACCTTGTCTCTGTATCCCAAGTTCTCTTTAAAATATAAATAAATAAATGAATGGTAAAAGTAAAAATCTTCGTTTTGAAATTGTATATTTATGTCCCTGAACATAGTTTCTCACAAAAAATTAAAATATATATATGTGTATATGTATATATATATATGTATATGTATATATATATGTATATGTATATGTTTGTACGCATCAGACAGCTTAGCAGGGGTATATATATGTATATATGTGTGTGTATATATATATATGTATATGTTTGTACGCATCAGACAGCTTAGTAGTTACCCCTAGCTGTCTTTAAATTATGGTTTAGCATTTACCCCTAACCGCCCACATCAGGCAGTTTAGCATTTACCCCTTTCTGTCTTTAAATTATGGTTTAGCATTTACTCATGGCCGTCCCACATTCGACAGTTTAGCGTTTACCCCTGGTTATCTTTAAATTACGGTTTAGTGTTTACTCATGGTCGTCCCACATCCGATAGTTTGTCTTTAAATTACGGTTCCGACAGTTTAGCGTTTACCCCTGGTTGTCTTTAAATTACGGTTTAGCGTTTACCCCTGGCCATCCCACAGCAAGCAGTTTAGTGTTTACCCCTAGCTGTCTTTAAATTACGGTTTAACATTTACCACTAGTCATCCCACTTCCGACAATTTAGCGTTTACCCCTGGCTGTCTTTAAATTATGGTTTAGCATTTACCCCTGGCCGTCCCACATCAGGCAGTTTAGCGTTTACCCCTGATTGTCTTTAAATTACGGTTTAGTGTTTACCTCTAGTCGTCCCACATTCGACAGTTTAGCGTTTACCCCTGGTTGTCTTTAAATTACTGTTTAGCGTTTACCCATAGCTGTCTTCCGATTACGGTTTAGCATTTGCCCCTAGTTGTCTTTGAATTACGGTTTAGGGTTTACCTCTTGCCGTTTTTCTCTTCTTACTTTTAAATTTTATTCTCATCTATCATTCGATGAAATTAGAATATTGAAGAAATTGAGGTCTACGCCTTTGTCCACCTTTTAATTCTACAAGGATGAACAAAGGGGGACAAACTGTGGACCCCTAAACTTGTCTGATATTCCATTTCATCATTCTTTTTTTTACTTAATTTATAGTAATTATCTTTTTATATTCTGTGGGAAATATTTTCTTTTTTTTGTTTGTTTTATCAAAAAATAAAATAAAATAAATAAAAAGTATTTGGTTTAAATATCCTACTATTTTTTAGAATCAAATCATTTTTAATAAAAAAAGTAACAAAATAATAAAGATTTTTTTTTATTAAATATGAATTTCCATGTTTTCTCAAAATAAAATCTTTTCAATAAAAGTAAAACAAAATACTATTTATGGAAAAGTTTTAAATTTGATTTAGGGGTAAAAATCAAAATTTGTAATAAAATATTTGATTGATTGTGTAATTAGTAAAAATATTATTTCCATTTGTGAATTAGGTGACTAGGTTTAGGGGATGGCGAAACACATCACAAAGAAAGACTACTATTCTCATTTTTTGATCTCTCCTAAGGTTTAAGACTACTACTCTCATTTTTTGATCTCTCCTAAGGTTTGTCTCCTTATTCGCTCTCTACTTTTTTTCTTTTTTCTCTTCTACTCACCTAACTTCTTTTATCTTCTTTCATTCCCTTATAGTTACTTTTGTTTTATTTTCTTCATTTTTTGTCTCCTTATTCATTTTCTTTCAAAGTTTGCACTATAAACTATTTTCACCACAACTTTCTTCTTCATCATTTGACTCGCGAGACATTTGAATAAGAATGTAAAAACTAGAGTTTTGTTCTCAAGACGGTAAGTTTTCCATGTTGTTATCAAATAAAGTAGATTGATGTACTTCCTCATATAATGTTTTGCCTACCTATGTTCCAAGCGTAAGTTTAATTCTTTCGACATTATTTTGGAATATGTTTCTTCTCTTATTTTGTGATTTTATTGATCATCTTTTTAACATTTTTATTTTGATTACATGTATGATATTTGACAAATGTATATAATATTATACAATAAATGTTATTTTTCTTAATTTTATTAAATATCTTCAACTAAAATTTTGGTAAAGGAAAAACCCAGAACCTTTGAAATGTTCAGGAGGTCGATATTCTTGGATTCTTGAGGGTAAAATCAATATCTCGGGAGGTCAAGATTTGATTTTTAATATGTTTTCGAAAAAAAATGTAATTTTAATCGGTATGGTTTAAAAAATAAATAGTTTTTTATTTAAAAGAAGTTATTTTATTTTATCTTTTTTTGGCTCATATTTTTTTAGTAAATTTAAATTTACTAACATATATATAATAAAAAAACAAATATTTTCTTTTTATTACTAGATAAAAGTGACAAAATTTGAACTCAAGAGCTAATTACCGATGAATACACATTATCTTTCTTATAATTTAATTATATTTTATTTTGGACAAGCTAATATTAGTTTATGTATATATAAAATTATTATTATTTTATTTATTTTACAATAACTAATAACTTGTAACATTTGTACTGAGCAAACTAATGTCATACTTATTATATTCTGCAAAATATCATTTTTTACCCCCCTAAACTTGGGGAGTAATATCAAATCTTTTCATAAACTTTCAATTACAACATATAACTCTAAGTTTTGGTAATTGTTGCCATTTTTATCCTCTATAATTTTCACTAATTTACCCATATTAATCCAAAATAAAAATAATCTTTAAAAAATTCCAAAAAATAATTAATGTAGCGATAATCAAGCTCACAAATTTCACCAAATAAACAATATTTAATTAATTCTTCTAAAACTTACAAATTATAAAAAAAAAAAGCTTTAATGTTGTTTTTGTCTAAATGCTATTAATTTCGTATAGCACCTGATTGCAACGCTTATCAAAGTTTATGGTGATATATCTTACCCTGAAATCAAATCCTAGATCCGCCATTGACTAGTATTAGGTAAATAACCTAATTTTCATTTGTTGCCCCCTTCATAAATAATTTATCTTTGTTTATTAATACTATAATAAAGATGAGCCAAAGTTTTACTTACCCCACTTGTGAATCAATTCATCGATGTGATCGGAATTGTTTCTCAAGTAAATTCCATCATCTTTGGCTATCCAAATACAAGTTAATATGGCGCACCTATGGTGGAGCCAATTATGACGACTTTCAACCCAGAAGACATCGAACGAGGCAGTGGCACCGGGCTTCCGCAAGAAGCACCAAAATAGTGTCGTCCCCCAAACGTTCTCATCGAAGCTCCATTGGATTTCAAATCCACGAGCCAAGTTGTGTAAGCCAACGTCATTGTCTTTGGATTTGCAGTGCACAAATAAAGAGTCTTTGCTCAGCCCATTCACCACATGAATGTGCCAAGCTGTATCAGGATTCTTTACAGGTATGTTTTTCAGTGCCTGCCCTATTTGGGTTATTATTTGTTGATCAGCCACCACCAACAGACTTGCCAACACAAGCAACAGAACCATATGCCTTTCTGTGGGATGCATGGCTTGTGTCTCTTTTGCTTTTTTTTTTTTTATTTTTTGATAATTATAGAAGAAGTTTTTGGTTTTATTTGTGAGCTGTCACTGTTTTTAAATAGAGGGGGAGAGAACTAAATTTAGAAACGATATTAACGATATTAATTAATTTGAATTTTGAGAAGAACGTGCAGAACGGTTGGAAACTAGAGCCGGCTGACGCGCACTCATTTATCATCATCCCCGCAAGAACAGCCGAATTTGAGGTTTGGAATTTATTTTTGTTTTTGTTTTGAACAAATTGAAAATGAAAATAAGAAATGAGAATCTTGTTTTGCGTTGTTTCGAGGAGGATGATATTGAAAAAAACGAAAACTATAATTAGTTGTAAAATGCTTAGATTTATTAAGAAAATTGAAAACAAGAAACAAGACATATTAGAGAATTAGGGCTCGTAAACGTTGATGTTTCTGGTTTCTCATAAATTTAAGGATTTTGCAAGTGATTATGTTTTTTGTTTCTCATTTTCGAAATTTTGGAAATAATCAAAATAATTTTTTTTTTCAATGATATGTTACGAAACATAAATAAAAAAGATTTGTTTGCTTCTTTTGTTTCTTTCCTTCCCTGTTTGCTCGGTGATTTGACTCACTTTTAACTCCACTTTCTAATTTCGCGTTCAATCATTTCTGAATTCTACCCCGCGATCTCAATTTTTTTTCCTTTTTTTTTTTGGTTTGAACTTTGTCATTCGTATGATACGTCTTTGATTTGTGGTCTTGTACTGTTTGGATGCTCTGTTATGCGTCTGCGTTGAATTCTTGTGGTTCAGATTTGGAGTTGTGATTTGAAGGAAATCTGGACATGTGTGAAGAAATTATGAGTAACGCCATTCTCTTTAACTCTACTTTAATTCATGTTTTGACTTTCTTCTCACCGCCACATCTTCATTGTTTCGAACCTGTGGGATGAGTTTGAATTGTGAATTGTCTCGGCTTCTTTTGCTTTTTATAGTAATACCTTACATTAGCTTTCGTGAGACACTAACAATATGGGAAGACTAAGTGAGAGTACTTCGTGAAAGTGTCATAATTATAAAAAAAAGTCGATTTTGTTGACCAAGAAGAGGAAGCCGTTTTTATATCCTCCCACATATTTGCCACTAGTTTAGATGAAGACGCAAAGGTTGTCGCGAGCACTGCTAGTAGGAGGGATATTAATATATTCCAAAATGAGATCGGCAGCCCGTCTTGTTGCATTGCAACGTCTTTTTTTGAAACTCAAACGAAAAATTAACCCTTGCAGCGATTTCTAGCAACACATAATGATTCTCCAATGGGAGAAGAGGAGAATAATTATATAGGATAAGAATTAACTAAGGAAAGTTTAAACAAGTAAAGAATCTTAACACATATTTGTCCAGAGAAAAAGGTGGAAAAAATACTAATAAATTACTGCAGTGATTTAGCAGCCAAGGGATCCTTGCAACAGTTTCGTATTAACTGTTTCAAATTAAAGATTACCATTTTTTTAAAACGAAATATTACCATTAATAATTTGAAAATTTTTACTATATTTAAAAATTTTAAAAATAGACATATATTTTGAAATAGATTTTTGATACCCACGGCAATTTTCCAAAACGAAACTAGGGTTTCAGATATAAAGGGAGGGATAAATACATGAGTAATGGATGAAATCTGAAACAGAAGAAAATGATCTCATCCATGAGATTTTGCGGAAATTAGTTAGTTGGATAACTTAATTTTTACTCCAACTTTAATTTTCATATTAATTATTAAATGTACTGTTTTAAAAATTTAAATACTTTTTTCAAAGTTTGATTTTGCTTGCTCTCATTTTTAAGAAATAATTATCGATAACTATATTGTTCTAAATTTGAACAAGAAGCAATATTTTCAGTATGGGGTTTAACAAATATGTAATTCTCAAATGTTTTCCAACAATATAAATAATTCTCATCAATTGTTTTAATAAATAATTTAATTTCTCTCGCATCAAATCTACCTATGCATTTTTAGTTTAAATTAAACATTTTACGGATGGGCACTCTGCCAAGTGTGTTTTTCTATCTATATAACTACCCCAATTATTTAAAATCAAAGATTCTCTAATCTAAGTATTATTGTTTGTTTTTTACTTCCTTAGATATATATATTTTCTTTTTGAGTACCCTTGAAATTAATAGATACTTTTAAAAACATAAAAAAGAATACAAAATTATTGTCCACAAAGAATACAAAAATAACAAGCTAAAATTAAAAAAAAAAAGAAAACAATTTACCTATTAAGCAAATGAAAAATAGAAAACAAAGCTGATTACATCATCAGATTCTTAACATATATAAGTGAAGTGAGAATGCCTCCATAGAAAAACAAGCTGGCGCCAGTCAAGTTGGCCTTAACAATGGTAGCAATGGTGATGCCCATGAGAGCGTTAAAAACTCCGCAATCAACCTGGCATCGGTACAATCGAGATAAACAGAGGGAGGTGGAGCAAAGACTGATGAGCCATCGAACCGAGTAGACGTCGTTTTCCAAGTGATGCGAAGCCCAGTGATAGAGAGGAAGGGTAGAAAGGTGCATAATAGATTTAAGAAACGGGGCAAGATTCCACAGGGAAATCAAAAGGTCAGAATTGTTCTTGTTTTTGGTGTTTGTTGGAGGTCCACCGTGCTCATAACGTAGTAATTCATGTTTAAAGAGTAGCCACACAGATGAATGGATAACGAGGTTGAGAAGAGCCCAAATGAGACACGAATATTCAACGACATTCATATTTGTCAACAGAGAAGTTGATAAGAGAAATGCAATATTAGCTCCAATGGAAATCAAAGACGTACAAATCCAGAAAACGGTGTCGTAACAGTCGAAGCATAACCTTCCTATCTTTATTTGATTATTTGCAGGAGCAGCTGCAGCTTTCACACCTCTATCTATTCGATCGCCCATTTTTTTTTCACTGTAATTTGATTTTGTTCATCTCACAGTCTCCACTACTTATTCAGCAAATTTAACTGAGAAAATCAGAGAGAGAATCAAGGGAAAAAAAATGGGGGTTTTGTTACAAAATTTGTTGGATATTCTATTGAACCTATTTTTAGTTTTAAACATTTGTAATTAGGTCAAATATATATGTAATGATTTTTTAAACTAATTTACATTATTTTTTGTGAAATCCAAAATCCATATCCCTAAATTATTGTTTGGTTAGTTACAACGTAATTGTTTGGTTAGTTATAATATTACTTATTTAATTTAAATAACCTTTCACAAATCAACTAAATATTTATATTATTTTGAAGAAATACTTTTTTTACTAAAATATGAACGAATATTTTAAGTTTAATTCAATATTGTATAAAAAAATGGTAATTTCTCTTGGAAACGAAAATTGATACAAATATGTATTGAGTAATTTGTATTAATTTTTAAGAATGAGTGTCTATTTACAATTTTACAAGTCTATGTTATAGTTTTTTGTGTGCTTTATTACGTGAATATAAAATTTAATAATATGTTATATCAATTTTCCAAGAAAACTATTTAAATTTTATGCATACTAATTTACTAAACAATAAAGTGAAAAAATAATTTAATACAAATTATTTACCCCTCTTTTTACGATAAACAGTTTACCCCTCTTTTTACGCCACAACAGCCAAACCACTCTCCACTCAACGTGCAGTTTCCTATTTTCATGGAAAACTAACGGCGTAATTCAAAAAAGGAGCCAAGCTCCTCAACGGTCATTTGACCACTACCCATCTATAAATACCACATGGTTAAATAAAGATGGTATGCTAAAACTGATTATTGAACTTTCTAATTAATTGATTTGACACAGAGACTAATTAGATCGACAGAGTGCTTACTTGTTTTTTCAGGTTCAAATCCAAGAGTGTTCTCAGGATTCTATTGTGATTACCGGTTATTTTTTGTAAGAACAATTGGCGCCGTCTGTGGGGACGAGAGTTCTCTTTGAATCATAAATCGACAAAGCAGTCTTTGTGGTCAACTGTTAGGGTTGACTTTTTACTGTAGAAACATGTGTCGGTAGCGCTGTTTGACCACATTTTTTACCCATTTTCCATTATTATTTGCCAAAAAGACCACATATTCTTAAAGTAGAATATGCATAGATTATTTTTGCATAAAAGTCAAACTATGATACTTTAGGAAAAATATGAGATAAATGCGGTCAAAGTTGGAAGAAAATAACAGAATTCTGTTTTTGCAGAATTGTGCCCGGCGCATTTTTGGAGGGCAAATTGTCAAAATGCACGTTTTGATTAATGAAGGGCAAGGAAGACATTTCCCACATGTTCAAAACCGTGACTCCAAGTCCAAGTGAAGTGGTTAGGTGAATCTCAACCCTTTTCCACCTAAAATGGAGGGGAGTTTCAACCAACCTATAAAAGGATATCCCTCCATCAGCAAACCATCCCTTCCAAGCTTCATTTCATCTTCTTTTAGACGCTCTCTAGTTGTAGAACACGTTTTTAGGGTTGGTTTCTAAAAACTTCTCTTTACGTCTTTTTTCCATTCGGACGGTGGGAACTTGACTTATACACCAAAGCCCAACCTTGGGAAAGGTGAGTTAGGTAAAATAATAGGAAACCAATATGGGATGTGACTTAGGAATAAGCGCATAAAATATGGTCCTAGGCATAAACCCTCTGACCCATAATGCAAATGAGTTGGTAGATATTCTTTAGGATTGTAATCACACATAGGAATATGATTGAAAGTTACCCTAGCCTCTGCAGCAACAAAAAACGGTAGTAAAAGAGTAGAACTCAAATCCCAAGAAAAGCTAGGAATTGCGCCTGGTGCATTTTCCCAACATAGTGTGTTTTCCATGTTTTGCATCAAAACCAAGGTAGGAGACAAGGAGGTTTAGTCTTATTAAATTGCTTGTTAGTTAAAACCCTAAACAACAACATTTCGTCACATTTTTCTTCCTAAATCACAATTGCATATTTGAACTATTCACTTCTTACAAATAGTTTTGAAAAGCAACAAGTCCCTGAGGATTTTACCTTGGATTACTTCCGAGTATTACTTGTGACCGTGTGCGCTTGCACAAGTCTCTAATCTTTTTAAAGGTAGAGAAAGTCCCAACATCAACCAACAAAGCGATGGCAGATGAAGAAATGTCACAACGATCGTACACCAGCAGTTGCACTCAAAACACAGTGCGCACTCCGACCCGTGGGCGAGGAAGACCGCCATTGATGCGAGGCGATGGAGGAAGAAGGAACGTGGCACGACCAAGTTCCTTAAGCACGCTCGGCAGATGGGTCCGGAGTTGATAGGGCTTCGTGCAGAGCTCAACGAAGTTCGATCTGAGTTGGCCGGAGTTGTTCAGTTAAGGGTAGAGTTGCCAATTTGACTGCAGCTCTACGTCGCAGCCAAGTTCCAGAGGCAATAGCAAGAGACACGAATGCACCAGGGCCATCGGTCAGGGTCCGGGAAGTTGATGTGCAGGAAAATACTGCTGAGTCTCCGATTCCAAGGGACCCAGCGCGCGGAAAACCCCCGGTAGTGTCAGGGGAGGAAGATGCACTACCACGCGTGTCGGTCCATGAGCGACTAAAATTTAAGGGCAAGGCGAATCGCAATGATGGATCCAAGGGAAGGATTGCAGGTGCATATTACAGCGGAAGCCCTAGGCCTACATCAGACGTCAAATGAGCGTAATGTACCTCAGCAAGCTGGTCAGCAAACTCCAGCTACACCGAATTGGGGGTCTACCCCCGGAACAGGTGGGGCCAATTCGAACACAATTCAGCGGCCACCAGCCGCGGCGACTGCCACAACTTCGACATATCAGGCCACGGTTCATGTACCGAAGGTAAATGATTCCATGAAAGAGGTAATCAGTAAACTTCATAACGATTTTGAAGCTTTGAAGCAAAGCTGTAAGACTGATAATGCCAGTTGGGTAGAGCAGGGTGAATGAGAGGATCCTCCTTTCACGGCTCCCATAATGGCATATCCACTCCCACCAAAGATGAAGAAACCCGACATTAAATCGTACGATGGATCAACCGACCCGATTGATCACATCGACCTATACGAAGGCTTGATGGAGTTAAATGCTGCAGGAGACGAAATGAAATGCAGGACGTTCTCCATCACTTTGAAGGGCCAAGCTAGGTCCTGGTACAGGCAATTGAAACCTAAAACCATCGGGTCCTGGAAAATAGTTGAGGAAGATCTTTATAAGCCAATTTTCGACGCAGCATGACAAAAAAACTCCCAATACACATCTCCTCACCATTTATCAATCGGAGGACGAGTCGCTACGTGACTTCGTCGGGAGATTTATGGTAGAGAAAATTAAAGTCTCAGACTACTCGGATTATGCAGCCAGGATGACTTTCACTTCGGCAATAAATAATCCCGACATAGTGCATGTCAGTATATGCATGTAGAAGATGTACTCCGGACTTATGCCGAAGCGATCCAGCGAGCATGTCGGTATATGCATGCAGAAGATATACTCCGGACTTACGCCGAAGCGATCCAGCGAGCATGTCAGTATATGCATGCAGAAGATGTACTCCGCGCAAAACATCTCCAACATCAAACCGTAATATCTAGGCATGCAAAAGCTCAAAGGCAGAGCTCGCAGTCGAAAAAAAGTCATGCAAATCGTAATTATGAGACAAAGAGGTCTACCCACGATAATCGATCTCGACCAGAACGAATGGTATGAGTTCATGATCGTCATTTAAGGGAGTTCGACCATTACACCCCGCTCAATGTTCCCTTATCAGAGATCCTGGCCAACATCGAGAATAGCGATTTGCATACGATGTTGGAGAAGCCAGGTAAAATGAAGTCGAGTACGGATAAGCGAAGTAAGAGCAAATACTACAGGTTTCGTAGAGACCATGGACATGATACTTCGTAGTGCTTTGACTTGAGAGACCAGATAGAAAACCTAACCAGGCGAGGTCATTTGAAAAAGTATGTTGGGAAGAAAGATTCCTGTTCTTCTCAAGAGAAGAGAAAGTTCAACCGAACAGATCGTGACGATCAAGACAAATCTCCCTCACCCAAAGAAAAGAGAAGCGGCTGGAAAAAGGCCTGTAGTGATAAACACCATTTTTTGTGGTCCAAGTGGAGGACATTTAGGCAATAAGAGGAAAACCCTCATTCAAGAAACTAGTCACAAAGTCAATACATCATATGTTCTGTCAACAGTCGCAATATCTTTTTCTGCAGACGACTTGACCAGAGTTCATCTACCACATAATGACGCTTTGGTGATCTCACCTATAATTGATAATGTGCAGGTCCGACGGGTACTCATTGATGGAGGTGCATCCACCAACATACTATCACTTTCAACATATCTTGCTCTAGGATGAGAGAAATCGCAATTGAAACGATGTCCAACACCCCTAGTGGGCTTCTAAGGAGAAATGGTCGCAGTGGAAGGTTGCACTGACATCCCGGTCACTATTGGAGAAAATGACAACAAAGTTCGAAATGTTATAGTGTTCGTCGTGGTTGATGTGCGTCAGCATATAACGCAATATTGGGACGACCATATATACACGAGCTATAGGTTGTCCCCTCCACATACCATCAGGTGAGGAAGAATCCAACCTCCTGTGGCGTAGGGATCATCAGAGGCGAACAGAAGGCCTCACGAGAATGTTATGCAACGGCACTAAAAGGTACTCGGACTTGTGTCGTCGTCATTAGAACTACATCATCCGAAGTGACACTAGGCAAAAAGCTCAACAGTGAACTTGGATGGGGAACGTCGAAGCAAAAGCTCGAGAAAATAAAGTTAGGGTCTGATGAGAAGGTTGCCAGCATCGGATTGGGGATAAAAGCACCATTACGAGCAGAGTTAGTTAATTTTCTACAAAAAAATGTAGATGTATTCGCATGGTTCCATAAAGACATGCCGAGAATAAATTCCAGCGTGATAACTCATAGATTGAATGTAGACCAAAATTGTAAACCTATTAAATAGAAACGTTGACCTGTCGATGTGACTCGTACTGCTGTAATATCTGAGGAGGTTAATAAACTCCTCAAAACTGAATTCATTAAAGAAGTTTATTACCTCGCATGGCTCTCCAATGTTGTAATGGTAAAAAATACAAACGGGAAGTGGAGAATGTTCGTCGACTTCACAAATTTAAATAAGGCTTGTCTAAAAGACAGCTTCCCACTTCCCTGAATTGACCAGCTTGTCAATGCGACAGCTGGTCACGAGTTATTGACCTTCATGGATGCGTATTCAAGATACAACCAAATAAAAATGCATGTACCCGACCAAAAACATATGACCTTTGTAACAGATCAGGGCCTCTACTGTTATAAAGTAATGCCCTTTGGTTTAAAAAATGCAGGGGCGACATATCAATGGTTAGTTAACATGATGTTTAACAAGTAGATAGGTCGTAATATGGAGGTCTACGTAGACGATATGTTGGTTAAAAGCCTTATAGCCGAACAATATGTGGCCGACCTGAAAGAAGCTTTTGGCGTATTGAACCACTATCAAATGAAGTTAAATCCAACCAAATGTGTGTTTGGGATTTCTTTAGGGAAATTCCTAGGATTTATGGTCAATCGCAGAGGAATAGAAGCAAACCCAGATAAAATTAAGGCCGTGATAGAGATGGAATCTCCAAAGAACATGAAACAATTGCAATGCTTGAACGGCCGAATAACCGCATTAAATCGGTTTGTATCTCGCTCAACCGATAAGTATCTTCCATTCTTTAAAATCCTACTGACAAAAGGGAAGTTCGAATGTACACGAGAATGTGAACAAGCTTTTCTCAAACTGAAAGAATATTTAAGTTCGGCACCCTTGTTGTCAAAACTAGAGAATGAAGATTGTCTATATCTATACTTGGCAGTTTCGAATTCTGCAGTAAGTTCGGTCTTAATAAGAAATAATGGAAGAATTCCAAGCCAAAGATGAAAAAATGGCCAAAATATCTAAGGAAGGCAAAAGAAAATTTGGCTAAATTTAGAGACTTTGTGATTCGCCAAGTTCCTAGGTTCGAGAATTCCAACGCGGATGCTCTGGTGAAATTGGCGGCAGCATTTGAGACCGATCTGGCCACACGGTACCGGTTGAGGTATTGATCTCACCTTCTATCGAACAAGAAAAACATTGTGCAGTAGAAGTTCGACCTCGATGTTGGATGGATCCAATCATTGAATTTCATAAAGGAATTCAACCAGACGATCAAAGTGAACAAGAAAGTTGCGACGCCAGGCTGCTCACTATATCCTTCAAGGGGAAATGTTGTACAAGCGCGGGTATTCCTTACCCCTACTTCAGTGTCTTACGCCAGACGAAGCAGATTATGTGATCCGAGAGACACATGAAGGAATTTGTGGAGATCACGCTGGGGCTCAAACTCTAGTGTCGAAAATCATCCGGCAGGGATACTACTAGCCGAGTATGAGTAAAGATGTGAAAACCTTCGTGCGCAAATGTGATCGATCTCAAGCCCATAGCCCTTTTCCCAATGGGGAATTGACCTTATTGGACTGCTACCAACTGGCAAAGGTCAAGTGAGATTCACGATTGTTGTCGTCGATTACTTCACACTTCACTAAGTGGGTTGAAGCTGAACCTTTGGCCACTATAACAGAAGCTAAGGTGAGAAATATTGTCTGATGCAGTATAATTTGTCGGTTTGGAATTCCGAATGCTATAATGACAGATAATGAGAAACAATTCGACAACGACAAATTTAATCGCTTTTGTGAAAACCTCGGAATAAAACACTTGACTTCTTCACCAGCCCATCTGCAAGCTAATGGTCAGGTGGAAGCAGTCAATAAAATTTTCAAGGGAATGAGGTTGGAGGAATTAAAGGGTGACTGGACCGAAGAACTCCCAGGAGTATTATGGTCTTACCGAACAACACCGAGGGGCTCAACAAATCAAACTCCATATTCACTAGCTTTCGGTATGGAAGCGGTCGTTCCGGTTGAGATCGGATTATCAACGGAACGGACCGCACGGTCATTTGATGAAGACCAGAATTTTGAGGCGTTGTGTTTAAGCCTGGACCTTCTCGAGGAAAAAAGAAGAGATGCACAACTGAGAAATGCTGAGTACCAAAATAGGATGGTGAGGTATTATAACGCCAGAGTTAAGCAAAGAAGCTTTAAACCCGACGACCTTGTGTTGAAGAAAGTCCTTTAGAAAACTGGGGCTTTAGAGCCAAACTGGACTGGTCCGTAGAAGATTAAAAGTGTCGTTCGGCCCGACACATATCATTTGATAGACTTAAACGGAAGACAACTAGCACATCCATCTAATGCAGAACATCTCAAAGTATATTATTAGTGATGTCTGTAATTTAAGTCAGCGTCCTACCACCCTAACTTAAAATTAGGGGCTGTCAGGAGTGTAACATTGGTTTTATGTTTTAGATTAGTAAGATTGATCTAATGTTATATTGATGTTGTAGTACGTATAGATTCTTATCTTGATTCCATTATACGAGTGATTCGATCTACAAATAAACAGTTGTAAGTCAATGAATCTGATTCAAGTGAACTAAAAAAAAGGGAGATTCACCCATTTGCAACAAACTATTCTTGATAAACCGATATATTCGGATTACAATCAACAAAAAGGGAGGGACAAAAACAAATAGTTCAAAAATAAAAGAACGAAAAGGCGACTAGCTTCGTTTGCGCTTCTTCTCCATAGACAGCTGCCGCTCCAAGAAGGTAATACGACGTTTCATGGCGCGACTCTCCTCCTCGAGGACCAGTTTTTCTTTCTCCCAACTCTTCTTCTCCTCCATCAGGGCCTAGCATGCAAACTCGTACCTCACAGATGTGACTGTTGACTCCTGCAGTTCATTTACGAGTCGCGCAACTTCCCCTTTCAGTCAAAGGGTTTTCTCTTTGGCTCTCCGAAGTTCGAATCTCAACGGAGGAGCAACATAGCGGGGAAGGCGAGTGGACGAAGGCTCTCCTCCGTCGACCAGTGAAAGGTTATGGGCAGCCGGAGAGGTCGAAACAGAAGACAGAGAGGAGGAAGAAGATGAAGAATCTCCAGAGTGATTGGAGGAGATCTCCATAAAAGTTATGGGAGAACCGTTTACTTCTTCAGACATAGCGTGATAAGGCTTGAAAAAAAGGAATAAGGGATGAAGTCACCAAAGGAAACGAGATGAGAAGGAACTACCATCGACATGAATATATAAAGAAGAGGGAAGAAATCGAAGCGTCAGTTGAGAACTAAAACAGCGTCTAAAGGAATTAAAGGCTACCATGCAGTCAAATTAATTGAAGATCGCAGAAGAATAAATGAAAAGATATGATTTGATACATAAAACCGTGCCCGGATTCAAGGGCGGTTACGTTTAAAAAAATAATAAATATAATAATATCAGAAAAGGAAATTACGTTGCGATTTAAAATACCATTCAAGTTCGGAACGTACAATAGCCGAAATTGCCCGTCGATTCCTCTCTAATCAATAGATGGAAGATCGGGTACGGTTTTATAGTTTATTCCAATTACATTGTTAATTCCGATCTCGTTATCAGTCCTATTTAAATGTACCAGTTCGACTTCTCCTGAAGGGGCCGAAGTGCCTATGTTTGGGTCGAGGTCAGCGGCTGGTTCGGATGATCTCTTCATGGCCAGTTCCCAGTCATGGTCAAACATGGAGATGAGTTTATCAGGGTCGACTTCCTTAGAAAATCTTTTTAACCATTCGACCGCATATTCGCAGTACTCCAGATCTTTCTCGAGCTGCCTGAACTCAGGGAAGTGAGACATTACTTCATATAAAAGGTTAAAGTTGCTGAGTCTCGCCTTAGTGTTGGCAAGCCTGGATTCCGTGTCCACGGGCTTTGACACATAATGTTCAACCACTTTCTCAAACTCGTGAAATTTAGTCTCAATTGTGGCCAGATGCGACTTCGTCTGACCGAGTTTCGATTTGGTATTCACCAATTTTGCTTCGATCGATTCTCTTATGACGACCTCTGCATCCAAAGTTCGGGTGAGCTCGGTCTCGATCGTTTTCCTGTTCTTGACCTCTATTCTTAGGATGTTTCCTGTAGAGGTCTTCAGCTCGGCGAGTTCTTCTCGAAGTTGAGCGACGAGAGGTCCAACTTGATCAGCCTTGGCTTTCATCTCGGAATTTTCAACTTGTAGACGTGACACTTCTTCTTCCAATTTGACCTGATCAACCTTAAACTTCTTGTCTTCAAGGATTCATTTTTCAGAGGCAACAAGGACGTTTAGAGTCTCACACCTCAGGGTTTTAAATTCTTCCTTCTCCTTAGCTAGAAGCTCTTATTCTTTTCGAAGCTACTCCATCAGAATATTGTAGTTGGCGAGCTGAGCAGAACAGACATCGGCCCTTCTAGTGGCCTCTGTGAGCTTGATTTTATTTTTACGACCGGTTGTGTCACGATGAGAGAGTCTCATTCGAATGGAAGCCACTTCGCCGCAGGAACGAGCTAAGGCCTAAAAATTGAAGTTAAGAACAAGCCAAAAATAGCAGAGCTAATAGAAGGAAAAGAGGGAAAGACAGGGTTTACCCTTGCGATGCACGTAGTGGCCTCGTGGAAGAGTTCATGAGATGATGAAGGATTGATACTTCAGATATGCTTCTCCGATTCATCCAAAAAAAATAAGGTAAAACCTGTCTGCGAGAGATAAAGTCTCACCCACACATAGATTAGTTAAGAAAGGAGGCACTAAATCCGCGGAGACGGGTGGAGTTCCAGAAACCTCAAAAGAGCCTTCCCCAACATCGGAAGGCTCGGTGGTGAAATCCGCATTGTCAGCTAGAGGGGAGCGCGACTGAGCCTCGTTGAGCTTCTGGAGGGATATCCCAGGTCCTATTCGTGGGGCTTCAAGAGCAGAGGCGATTTCTCTCCAATCTCCGGACAAAGGGATAGTGGCCTCAGGAAGAGCAGAAGGGGGAGCCTCTACCCGAGGATCAGTTGTCTGTGTGTTGACCAGGTCGGCTAACTCTTCATCACGTCAAAACTTCTTTCTTCTCAAAGTCAAGTCTTCAGCGCCACTTTCTCGTGGAGAGGGCTCGCTGGAGGTATCGTTCACTAATACACCGATAAGAGGAGAGGCAGGCCCCTGTCCAGATGCATCACCCGGAGTCTGTGACTTGGCCGTAGGAGGTTAGGGAGGCCTGAATGGTTCCCTTCATCCGGAGTACGGCCTCCGACTTCCCCTTCATCCCTTTGCTCAGGAGTTCTTAAACCGAACTGGACTGGCTCCTGCTCAAGTGGCCCCCAATGGGTGGGGTGTCATTTTTGCTTTAGCCATTCTTTTTTGGTTGCAAGCTCGGGACGAGGATGAGGTCGAGCTGCTAAGTGTTGACCAGCTTCTTGGGTGTTTTGAGGCCAAGAGGATAGCCAAAAAACCAGGTCGGTACTATATGTGCGCAAGGAAGGGCGCGGGTGGTATAGTCAAGGGGCCGACCTCCATCAAAAGATGGGTAGGTAAGTGGTTCTTTGCCTCTGGAGAGTGGCTGGCAAAGGACGAATCAGGTCGTGCCTTTTTTGATGTTCCCACTAGGTTTGGGAACCTAGGTATGGAGTCTTTCTTACTTTCTTTTTCTTTTAGTTTCTTGATATTCACATCCAACTCGAACTTTTTGTTTACTTTGTGCAGTATCGATCAAGCCGATTCCCGAGCTCGGTCAAGCCACTTTTGACACCCTCAAATTCTACAAGGACAACTTCCCAAGGGGCCGGAAGATCGGGACCTTGGTCACCGACAAACTGCTGCTAGAATCAGGGCTATTGGACTACAATCCTTTAGTTCGCCCGATTGAAGCTTCGAGGCCAAACTCCGAGCTTGGTAAGCTGTGTTCGATCTCAACCTCAATTTTAGCTTCAAGTTTTTACTTCTAACATTTCATCTTATTCGTATTGCAGCCATGGTGTGTGGATTCATGAGCAGCGTGAAACGCAAGTCTAAAGGTCGTGCTCACGCCCTTAAGACAGTTCAGAGCTCTGATCCATCTACTCCTGCTGTGGATCAGAATGCAACTCAGGACCAGGCGGGTCCATCTTCTGCAGCTCCAACTCCGGTGATTGAGTTGGATTCTACTGGGGAGCGCTCTAGGGAGAAGCGCTCCAGGAGCGAGTCCGAAGCCTTGGACGTGTCACCTCTTCGTGAGGTGAAAGAGGGCTCTCCTCTAAAGAGGAGGAAGAAAAAGAAGAAGACCACTTCCTCCTCGGAGGTTGGACCTCGTGGCCCCCTGCCCTCAAGCCACATGACCCGGAAGCTCGGATGGGGGGGGACATCCGACGTGAAGATGCGGTTCAGAATGGAACCGTCGAGCTCCGGGGTGAAAGACCAGGTGTCACGCATCTCGGCTGCCTGCTTGGATCGCTGTCTCAGGAGAGCATCCAAGTTTGTGAGCGACCCAGGGTCCGTGCTGCAACGGACTATCGACCACGCCGTCGAGGTAAGACCTGCTCTTTAGCACTTGGTTTTACTTATTTTGTGATTTGGTCTAACATATACTCGCCTTCTATGTCTTACAGGCATTCACTGCCTCCATCCATTCAGCAGTCATGATCAAGGCCGAGCTGGATGGAAGGGAGGCCTTGGCAGCGAAGGAGAGGGAGAACTCCTCTGCTGCCTTGGAGGCTGCCACTACGCTCAAGGGCGAGCTGCTGAAGGCTCGGAGCGAGGTGAAGATACTGAGGGCCGAGGTTGAAGCCAAGGCCGAGCTGCTGAAGAGGGAGGATGAGAGGCATAAGGCCCACCTCCGAGCTGCCCACGCCATCACAGAAGGGTTGGAGAAGGAAAAGTTCCAACTTCTTAAGGAGAAGGACGACATGCTCCAGGCCCTTGAAGGGAAGGACGCTGCAATTGGGCGTCTCAATGCTGAGCTGAAGGCGGAGAAGGAGCGCCTTACCAACAGAGCTCTCCTTGAAGCAGCCTTCAGGCAACACCCAGATTTTGATGGGTTTGCCAAAGATTTCAGCGACGCAGGCTTCAAATTTTTTATGAAGGGGATTGCTGCTGATATGCCACACCTCCAGGTCGACCTCGGCGATCTGAAGAAGAGGTACGCTGAGAAATGGGCTTCTAGGCCTAACGGCACCCCAAGTCCTGCATTCCTGGTGGACAAATATGTCAGAGATCTGGACTCTGACTACTCCGACCTGGATGAAGACGAGGTCCCAAGTCAGGAACCTACTGAGGTCGGCACCACTCAAGAAGGAGTCCTTTCTCAGCAGAACGGATCTCAGGAGGTCAACCTTCTAAGCTCTCAAGGCGAGCTATCTTCTCATCTCGGGAGCGGCTGAGTCTCCTCATTAGCTTTGTTGTTGTTGTTTTTTTTTTTTTTATTCTTTTGTAAGCCTTTGGGCTGGGCTACAAGGTATACAAGCCTTGGCCCTTTTGATTAATGAAATTTCCAATTCTACATTTCCATTTGTTCTTCTGCTACTTTTCCTTTAGGCTTTTAAACTTGCTTTTGTAAATTGGAACTTACAAATGAATAAACTCATCTCGCACCTCTAACTTAAAGGATCGCACCTCTAACTTTAAGGATCGCACCTCTAACTTAACTTTGGGCTGAGCTTCAAGATAACTCTTTTCACATCGTACCTCTTACCTAAGGTTTGAATTTGAGAGTTTCTTTTATTAATCTTTAATATTTCTCCTCGAACTCGGAAGTCCGAAAGAACATTAAGCAATTGGAACTTTCTACATCGCGCCTTTAACTCGTTCGTTCAAAGGGTTGAATTTTGAGTCCCTAGTTATTATTCACATCGCACCTCGAACCCGTAGGTTTAGAGGTCCGAATTTCTTGAGCCTTCAACATCGCACCTTTAACTTTATCGTTAAAAGGATTGAATTTTGGCTCGTTATTGATTTTGACATTGCACCTCGAACCCGTAGGTTTTGAGGTTGCCGATTTTAAATCTTACGGGAGTCCGTGGCCCCCATTTAATTTCTAATCGAATTCAGAGTTATGAAATTAAATAACCCCATTTATTGAAAGTTCCGCCCCTTAAAAATTTTTACAAGCCCATTTTGGGACTATTTTGACATTTCAGGGGTAATAGCACTTCAAGTGCTCCGCGTTCCATGGATGCGCAAACACTCTTCCTTCCAGGTCAGCCAGCATATAAGTTCCAGATCGGACTATGCCTTTGACTTCGAATGGTCCCTCCCAACTTGGGTCAAGGGTGCCGACATGACTCTGAATTTTTCTTAAGACTAAATGTCCAACTTGGAAGCTTCGAGGTCAAACTCGGGCATTGTAATGTCTGGCCATTCTGTTCTGATACTCTGTTAAGCGCATCTGAGCCATTTCCCTTTTCCCTTCCAATAAGTCAAGGTTAAGGAGTAGCTCTTTCTCGTTCTTTGTTGGCTCGTACTGTTCTACCCTGTCTGTTGGTATGTCGATCTCGACTGGTACAACAGCTTCGGAGCCAAAGGCTAGCGAGAACGGAGTTTCGCCAGTTGACTCTCTTGGGGTGGTTCGATATGACCACAAAACTTCGGGTAGCTCCTCAGCTCATCTTCCCTTTCTGGAGTCCAACCTTAGTTTGAGTCCTCGCTTTATGATCTTGTTTACTGCTTCAACCTGCCCATTTGCTTTTGGATGCGCAGGGGGCGAACTGAGGTGGCTTATACTCAGTTTTCTGCAAAAGTCCTTGAACTTTGCATTGTCAAACTGTTTTCCGTTATCCGTCACAATAGCATTGGGTATGCCAAAGCGGCACACGATGTTTGTCCATATGAACGACGTGACTCTGGACTGTGTGATGTGGGATAGTGCCTCGGCTTCGGCTCACTTAGTGAAGTAGTCCACAGCGACAACGGCGAACTTTGTTTGTCCTTTGCCTAGAGGAAAATGACCTATGATGTCTACCCCTCATTGCGCAAATGGCCATGGGGCCGAGATGGGGGTGAGCAGTTCGGGAGGTTGATGGATAATGTTTGCGAAACGCTGGCAGTTGTCACAAGCTTTCACAAACTGCTTTGCATCCTGCTCGACACTAGGCCAATAGTACCCTTGTCGAACCACCTTGGCTGACAACGACCTGGCGCCATAGTGGTTTTCACACACCCCTTCATGAACATCCCTAAGAATGTAAAGGCCTTCTTCAGGAGTCACACACTTGAGCAGAGGCAAGGAGAAGCCACGTCGGCACAAACTGGTCTTCGCGCCATCTTCTTTTGCTCTTTCGGATCTTGCGGTGGGTTTCCTTTGATGAAATCCACGATTGGGTCCATCCAAGTGGGTGATGGAGTATCAACCTTCATGACATTTGGCTCCAAGATTGAAGGAGTGTCCAAGATCTCGACCGGGACCGATCTAGCCAGGTCGGTCTCATACGCTAATGCCAATTTAGCTAAGGCATCCGCATTAGAGTTTTCAGATCTTGGAACTTGACTCACCTCGTAAGTCCCGAACTGGGCGAGGTGTGATCTGACCTTGCTTAGATATTTTTCCATTCGGGGGTTCTTTGTTTGGTACTTCTCCTTAATCTGATTCACGATTAGCTGGGAGTCACTAAAGACCTTAACGTGGTTGGCCCCCAGCCCTTTGGTAACGCGCAGGCCTGCTAGGAGTGCTTCATACTCGGCCTCATTATTTGACGTCCGAAAGTTGAACCGCAGAACATATTCGAATCGCTCACCTTCTGGTGCGAGCAAGAGGATTCCTGCCCCGCACCCCCTCTCGTTAGAAGATCCATCAACGTAGATCGTCCACGGGAGGTCGGACTTGGCCAACTGAGGTGGTGGAGTGAGCTCTGGGATAAAATCTACCACTGCTTGCCCTTTGAACGCGGTTCTGGACTCGAACTGGATGTCGTACTCGCTCAACTCTAATGCCCACATCATCAGACGCCTTGATGTTTCAGGCTTAAGTAAGATATTCTTTAGGGGCTGGTTGTGAGTACTACGACCGTGTGCGTTTGGAAGTACGGCCTAAGTCTTCGGGCCGAGGTGACTAATGCGAGGGCCAGCTTCTCCATTTGGGGGTATCTGGTCTCGACTTCAGTCATGGCCTTACTGGTGTAATAAACGGGGCTTTGGCTCGCACCCTTCTGCTTGATCAGTGCCGAGCTGACGGCGCTATCAGATACTGCCAGGTACAAGTGGAGCTTTTCTCCTGGTAATGGCTTTGCGAGTAGTGGTGCCGAGCAGAGATAGTCTTTTAACTGCTCTAGCGCTTGCTCGCACTCTACTGTCCATTCGAATGGTCTCTTCTTCCTAAGAACCTTGAAGAAAGGAAGGCATTTGTCCGTTGATCTTGACACGAACCTATTCAAGGTTGCAATCTTGCCATTTAGGCATTGAAGCTGCTTTAGAGTCTTGGGTGCCTCCATCTCGAGCACGGACTTTATCTTCTCTGGGTTAGCCTCAATCCCACGGTTATTTACTATAAAACCAAGGAACTTTCCCGAGGAGACTCCAAAGGCACACTTGGTCGGATTGAGCTTCATTTGATACTTGCGTAGCACTCCAAAGGCTTCGATCAGATCGGAAAGATGCGACTTTGACTGCTTGCTCTTGACAAGCATGTCGTCCACATACACTTCCATATTTCGACCGATCTGCTTGGCGAACATTTTGTTCACCATCCTTTGGTAGGTCGCACCTGCATTCTTTAAGCCAAAAGGCATCACCTTGTAGCAGTACATACCTTGGTCTGTTATAAACGCGGTATGATCTTGGTTTGGTAAATGCATTTTAATTTGATTGTATCCGGAGTAGGCATCCATGAAGGTGAGTAGCTCGTGCCCGACTGTTGCGTCCACGAGCTGGTCGATCCTCGGAAGGGGGAAGCAATCTTTTGGGCATGCCTTATTTAAATTAGTGAAGTCCACGCACATCCTCCACTTCCCGTTGGATAATACTACATTAGAGAGCCACTCAGGATACAAAATTTCTAGTATATATTCAACTTTTAAGAGTTTATTTACTTCCTCAACAATTACATCACTCCTCTCTCTATTTACAGGTCTTCTTTTTTGCTTTACAGGTTGGAATGATGGGTCTATGTTGAGGCGATGCACCATAATCTTTGGGTCGATGCCAGGCATGTCCTCGTGAGACCATGTGAAGACGTCCGAGTTAGACCTGGGGAAGTTGATCAGTTCTTCCCTGTCAGTGGCCCCCAGCTTGGTTCCTATGCTTACTTGTTTTTCAAAGCTAAGTAAAGGAACAAGCACGAACTCTTCTGTTGGCGGGGAGAACTGCCTTTTGCCTTCCTTGGGTAGGTTTGTCTCGGACCCTTGCAGCTTGCCACGATTGGCTTGCTTTTCCAGGGCGCATACCGCTGACCCTTTAAGCGTGGATGCATAACACTCCCGCGAGGTTTTTTGCTCACCTCAGACCATGCCCACTCCATTCGGGGTTGAGTACTTCAAGACTTGATGCAATGTTGAGGGGACAGCCCGAAATTAGTGGATAATGGGTCTCCCAAAAATGGCGTTGTAGGCCAATCTGCCGTCGATTACCACGAACTCGGCCATCTGCGTTACTTGGGTAGCATCTTGCCCGATCATTACCGGCAGGTCAATGCACCCTTCTAGGGAGACCGATTCTCTAGAGAATCCAGCCAAGGGTGTTGGACTCTTCTTCAATTGTGACTTGGTCCATCCCAATGCTAGATATGTTTTGAGGGACAAGATGTTGGCAGATGCACCTCCATCAACCAATACTCTTTGGACCAGGACGTGATCAATGAGAGGGGCGATCACGAGCGCGTCATTATGGGGCAAATGGATCCCCTCCAGATCGGCATCCCCGAAAGTGATGGAGCAAGTGGGCTTTTACTCTCTGATGATGCATACCTCGCGCCTGGCCTCGCGAGCTAGCTCCTTCCTCTTGTTTCCGGACTGGCCCCCGCTCGGACCTCCGAAAATAGTGTTGATGACCGCAGGTCGATCATCTCGGCAAGGCGGTGTTCTTGAACGCTTTCTCTTTTCCTTCTTTTCAACCGAGTTAGACCTCGGTTTGCCCACGAACTTTTTAAAGTAGCCATCTTGAATGAGGCCTTCAATCTGGCGCTTCAATTCCCAGCAGCTTGTCGTATTATGGTCGTGATCGCGATGAAAACGGCAGTACTTATCTTTGTTGCGCTTCTCCGGGTCTCCTTGGAGCTTCTCAGGTCGCTTGAGGAGCTTTTCCATCCCACTTTCCTCGATATTCGTGAGTATCTCGGAGATGGGGATGGTGGTTGGAGTATACCGTTCATAAGGTCGGCTCCGGCTGGGGCCGCTCTCCAACCTACGGTACTCTGTTCTGCTGGCGGATGAGGAAGATCCCTTATCTCTATACTTGGAATCAGCCTTCTTCTTCTCTTGGCTCAACTTCTTCTGGTCGATCTGCTTCTCAGGTCGGCCAGTTTTGGTTCGGAGGAGCTCTTGCCCATCAATGACCTTCTTCGCCTTCTGCAGGACTTCGGCGAAGGTGGCTGGAGCCTCCTCTCCAAGTTTTACTGTTAAGGTCTCATCGGCCAGGCCGGTGAGGAAGTAGAACATGGCCGAATCATCGGAGCAGTGCGCGACCTTCAACTGCTCCTCCTGGAACCTCGTGACATACTCTCTCAGCGTCTCTCCCTCCTTCTGCCTGATAGTGGTGAGATGAGTCGCTGTCTTTCTGTCATAATGTCGAGAAGAGAACTGACTGATGAACTCCTTTCTTAGCTGAGAGTAGGTCGAGATCGACCTAGCCGGCAGTCTTCGATACCACAGGCGTGCTACCGGTGAGCGCGATCTGGAAGGCACGGCACTTGATTGCATCTGTTGCCGCTTGAAAGTCCATGAGGCCTTCGAAGACCTCAACATAGTCTTTAGGGTCCTTAGACCCATCATAAGGCTTCATTGTGGGAGTTTTGAACTTCGGAGGGATTGGAGCCTCCAGGATGTCCGGGGTGAATGGCGATTCTCCCAAGTCGCCATCGTCAAACGAACATTCTTTCTTCTCGCACCTGGCCTTAAGCGCCTCGACCTGCTCATCGAGCTTGTGCTTCATTAGGTCGAACTCTTCTCTAGTGATCACAGCTTCTGGCATCAGAGGCTTGTATTTTGACTGAGCCTTTAGGTTCGAGTTCGAGAACTCTCGGGAGTAGGAAGGAGAGTCTTCCGGCTTCCGAGATGCTCTCTTCTTCTTTTCAGTGAGATGCTTTCTCAGATCGTTGTCCCGCAAGCTATAATCCACTCCTTCAACGTTGGGAATGGGCTCGCGGTCGCCAGGTTGGATGGATGGGGCTCCCTTTTCACCAGGTGCGCCCGGGACCCTAGAGGGAGACGCAGTTCGGTTAGCACGCGTTGCCTCGGCGTACATTTCTTCCATTGTGCGAACTCGCGCTGGAGAGTAGACAAAGTTTCAGGGTCTGCTGCCCGGTTGGCCCTTTGGGAGGTTTTTCTCGAGGTCCCTCCTCGGCCTCTGTTGGCTTTTGAGGGTTTCGGGTGAGCAGGTGGTAGCTCTTGGTTCGCATGGCGGGCAGATCTGCATGGCAGATCTCCCTCTGGTCCTGTTCGGACCTGGTCCTCGACCATTCTTGTGTCGAGGTCTCGCTGAGTGCCATTATCAGCGTTCACACCCCTCCGTTCTGTCGTATTGGCAGAGTTTGCTGGATGCACCATTCTTGCGTATATTTTCTAGATCGGGATGACTTAAGATGTCCTCCCCACAGACGACGCCAAATGTTTATGCAGGAATTTGCACAACGGTTCTTCAGGAATCAAGCTCGAACCCGGTCTCCGGTTCCGACCTGAACACTAGACTGGACCTACACAAGAGGGTAAGCACTCCGACACTCAATTCAGTATAGATTGGACTCCTTATTTAGTTCGAGGTGAGATTCGATACCTGAGCGTGAAATGAAGCCCTCTATTTATAGGTGACAGATCCAACAGCACACACGACCGACGGTTACATGTCTTTTCTCATGTCGGACCTGTCTGGTTCCGAGCAGGTCGGTCCCCAATCAGGTCGAACCTTGGTGCCCATACTTCATCTTTTATAACGGGCAAACCCGGTCTCCTCGGCGGGGCCGAGGTGGACCTAAACAATTCTTTTTTATTTAATTTCTTCAAACACTAATAAGGGTCCTCCACGTGTCTTGGGTATGTTTACCCCCAAACAAATAAGGACCATGCGGAGGTGGATCAGCTTCTGTTCGATCTTCGTCAGTGTTGTTTGCAGTTTGGTTCTATTCAGTTTAGTTTCACTCGCCGGGAGAGCAATGGTGTGGCTCACCAACTTGCTTGTCTTGCTTTCTCGCATCATTTGGATCGCGTTTGGTTTGAAGACGTGCCTCCTGTCATTTCTAGGATAGTTCTTTCTAATTCTGCTATTTTTCTTGTTTATTTTCTATTTGTTTGTTGTCAACAAAAAAAAAAAGAAAGAGTAATTATAAAACATTAGCGTGACAAGAAATAACATGAACGCCCAAAAAATAGTATAATAAGAGTCGAAACTTAAAAAAAATTTCTTCACCCTCCATTTCCACTGCTCTTCTCCAGATTATAATGATATGATATGACCAAAACTGAAATGAATCCCATCCATCAGATTTTGTGCAAAATTAGTTGATATATATTCGACATATTCAACCTAAATTTTCATATTAATTCAAAATTTAAATACTTAGTTTCAAATTTAGGAATTTATTTGGGCACTGACTCTCGCTTTCATTAAGTAATTATGTATAAATATATTTGTTGGGACCGAATTGCCAAAAAAAAAAAAAACACTAAAATAAACAGTAATAACCGAAAGTAAACAAGTACTATATTAGTAGGTTAAATAACAGTTTTGGTCAATATAGTTGAGTAGTCTGTGAACTTTTAAAACTAAAGATTTAGTCCTTGTATTCTCAAATTGGTAATTAATTTAGTCCTTGAAATTTAGTACGTAATAATTTTGTCCTTGAAGTTTAAAATTTGTAACAATTTAGTCTTATTGCAAAATTTTTTGTTAAATTTCTTATATATGTAGCTCCATAAACCGATGAATGATCAAATTTACTCATAAGTTACAAAATTAAATCGTTATATGATAAATTGAAGCTTAATTTTGATGAGAATTTTCATGGTAGGAACTTAAATTGTTACAAATTTTAAATTAAATGGACTAAATGTTTACATATGAAAGTTAAAAACTAAATTGTTATCAATATGAAAATATAGGAACTAAATTGTTATAATTAAAAGTTCAGAGATCAAATCGTTATTTGAAAGTATTATTAGTATGAACGCCTACAACGACCAGTACATCAAAGTTGAATTGAATCTCTAATATCAATGTCAAATCTTACTTTTATTTACACTATGAGAATTAACTTTATAGGATTTTTTGTCTTAATTTTAATCTTAGTGAAAGAAATTAAAAAAATTATGTGTGTTAAAAATAAATGGCCGGATCAAATATCTAATGATTTGTTGAGCAAATTTACATTATTTTTGGGAACTCAAAAATAACTATTTATGTTTTTTTTTTGTTTTTTGTTTTTTTCTTTTACTTTTTGGTTTTTAGTTTTTGGTCTTATGTTTTTAAAAAACAAAGACTATGTAGATTTGATAACCATTTTTTCTTCGTTGCTTTTCAAAAATAGAAAACCAAACATGTTTGGTAACTATTAATTTTTAGTTTTCTGTTTTTAAAAAGTTAGAAAATTAATTGAAAATACATATTAGAGAGAGAAAATTTTTAGTCTCGTCCCACCTTCTTCTTCGATCTAAGAGATGTTCTTGAGAAAAATTATCGGTTTTATAATTGTTTTTAATTATTTTTAGAATTTAAAAAATAAAAAGTGTAATAAATATATATTAATTATTTAAAAAATGGAATCGGGGAAGGGGTCAGGACATACATTTCCTATTTTCGGGACCCAACCCTGCGGAAATTTTTATCATCACTAATGTAGAAACATGAAAATTTAGGGAGATGTAAATAAACTTTTGAAACATAAATTTTAGAAAGATAAATAAAAAGAAAAAAAAATTAGAGAAGAAAAAGTAAAGTCGAGGAAAAGATACATTAAAGAAAAAAATATTAGAAAGAAAGAGAAAAATTGTAGTAAAAAAATTTAGAGATAAAAACAAGATTCGGAAGATAGCTTTAAGAGAAAATAAATAAATACATAGATAAATAAAAGTTATAATAAAAGAAAATTGAACCAGAAAAGAAGATATAATTTTCAGAGGAAAAAATAGATTAACAAGAGGAAAAAAAACTATAAAAAACGAAATTTTAGAGAGAAAAAATTTGAAAAAATATTAAATTTTTAGAGAGAGAAACGAAAAAGATTTGTTAGAAAAAAAATTAAAAAATAAAGATAAAGAGATGCAAAGTTTGGAGAGAGACAAATACTAAAAAAATATGAAAATTTGAGAGAGAGAGAAAGATATTTTGAGGAGAAAAATCTAGAAATAAAAGAATTTTAGAGTAGAAATTTAACATTAAATTTCATTATCAAACTTATTTCTTTTAAATAATTCAAACTTGTTTACAAATACGAAATAAGAATATTATAATTTTTTTAGTTTTTTATTTATATTAAATATAATTGAAAATAAATTGAAATATTTGTTAACATTAAGTAAATTATATTTAAACAATTAATTACATAAAAAACCATAATTATTGTGAAAGGAAAAAAAATATAATTTCAAATTTCATTATCTTCTTGTATATTTTAAGAGAAAAATAAATCACATTAAACAAACTAATGTCAAATTATAAACTAATATTAATAATACATCAACTCATTCAAAATTATCCTCGTTAGAACTAAAAAAAAAAGTTAATAATAAGGTTCAATCAATGCAACACAGAAGTTAAAATAGATAAACGAGTCACCTATATCTAAGAATAGAAAAAGAGAAAGAAATAATGAATCAACCCGTTACATTAAATAAAACTCTTAAGAATAAGTAAATGTTATTTACATTAAATAAAACTCTTAACAATAAGTAAATGTTATTTTGAAACTAATTTGAGACCTAACACTACAGCAAATAAGGTTTTTCCGACGCTTCAAAATGTAGGAGTAACTTTTTCTAACCAAATATATGGGTAAAAAAAAAAGTGAACTTGTCCTCCTCTTCATCTCTATAGATTTAGAGGAGGATTGTGTGATTTGGAAAACAGTTAAAAAAGAGAGAAATAAAAGGGAAGTAAGATAGATTTTTGGTCAAAGTGAGTTTTATTTTTTAGTAGGACGTAGGGATCGAATTCACAATCTCTTGGAAATATACGTCAATTATGGTTGAGCTAGACTCGTTTTGACGGTGAAAGTGAGTTGGTTTGACGAATATATATTTTTTGACTTTTAATTAATTCATTCGACTCCTCGCACCTTGACATTTTTTAAATTGCCTATTACATTGAAAATACTTATTTTTAAATTTTGAAAATACTTACAAGTTTTAAAAGCGAGAATGATCTTGGTAAGCAATTTGTAATATCAATATTTTAGTTAGTTTTATTACTCCAAAATACAAAATAAATGGAACGTTTATTAATTTTAAAGTTAAAATACTAGTTTGATACCTACTTTCAACTTTAATTCATTTTGGTCTCTATACTCTCAAAATGTTCGTTTTGGTCCCTGTACCTTCGAAGTTGGATTATTTTAGTCTCTCTTCTTTCAAAATGTTCATTTTGGTCCCTATACTCTTAAAAAATGGTCATTTTGGTCCCTTAATTTTATTCTTAATCTCATTTTTTCTATCATAAGTTCAACACGACACTACAATCAATATATTTATTGAAATGTAAACATTATTTTATATTAAAGAGCTTCCGTTATGTGTAAAATTTTTATTAAAATTTTACAAATAGGAACTAAAATGATCACTTTTTAAAAGTAGAGGCCCCAACGAGATAGGTCATCTTGACATTAAGGATGAGCTATCATGAGAGAGATCATAAGCTCTCATCAAATAGCTTACTCAACCTCAAGGATGAGTTATTATACCTCAATGTTGAGCTCTCATCACATAGCTCTTCTCTGACCAATGGGAGGTATTATTTTTAAATAAGAAAAAATTATAGTTGGTTTTTCTTTTACTTAAATTTTGTAAGTTTCTGTAAAATTATTTAATGGTACATTTTTTACCTTAATCAAATTATCAAACTTTTTTTTAGTTCAGTCAAATTATCAAACTTAATTGTGAAGGTTGATATTTTTTTTTATTAAATTAGTGAGATTTTTATGGAGTCTTTTTCTTTCTCTTTTTTCTCCAAATTGAATAAAAACATAAAAATTATCACACTTAGATAGAATTGTGAATTTAAATTTATTATATAAACTTAATTAAACATAAAAGTTTAAATGACTTCTTTTAAATGGAAAAACATATTTTCAATAATATAGTTTTTATTTTTAAAATTTAGCTAATTCTTTTAAATAGAAAACATACTTTCAATTTTTTTTATTTATTTTTGAACGAATATATTTATAAAACTAAAATCTATCCAGGGGCACACCGCCCCCAAAATAACCCGTAAGAGTTCAAGACAGAGCGTATAAACCATTCTAATAACAATAAAATACAGCTGAGGTGTGTGCATAACATGTGTTGATCGGATTATTCCCATTGAAGTATGCTCGTTTTGACATTTATTTATTTACTTACCATTGTTATATATTATTGGTCTGAATTGTATGAAAATATGTTGCACAGGGTTAATATTTGAAGCAGTTAATACAAACTATTGCAATAAACCCTTGCTGCTAAATTATTACTGCAGTTATTTATTAGTATTTTTTCCACTTTTTTCTCTCGACAAATAGGTGACCAGATTCTTTATTTGTTTAAACTTTCCTTAGTTTATTCTTATCCTACATATTTATTTAGGAGAATCATTTTAGGAACCGATAGAAAAGGGCTACTAGATGTTGCACATTTTCGTTTCCTACTTTTTTTATTTTTTTTTATTTTGTGCAACTCTTTTTATAACACATAATTTTTTTCAGTTGGTAATACAAATTGGATTCATGGTGATTTTTTAGGGGCGTTTGTTTCATGGGAATTCGAGATTCTCATTGGATAGGCATATGAATTTTCACGTTTATTTTGCGGGGATGTAAGATATCCAAGAATCTTGATATGCTCGGGTAGCCAAAGACGCCCATATGGGATGCATCTTACAAGTTTTAGATGCTCAAACACGGATTTTCAAGATTCCCGTACTGAGGATATCAACTTTTTAAATTTTCGCCCTACACTTTTTTCTCCCTATATTTTATTTCATCAATTTTTTAAATTTTTCCTCGAAAGAGAATTATTTAAAAATTTAAAAATTTATAATTAAAATAAATTAATGTACTTATGATCTAATATATGCTATTAATGTCTCCATTTAATTTTAATATTTGGAAGGAATTATATTATTAATAATATTTATTATCATAATATATAATTTTAAAGCAACATTTTATTGACGACCAACATACCTGTGATATTTTTCCTCTTAAAAAAATATAATGTGATGATATGATAAATAATTTTCACCTAAGATAGTATAAATCATATGATTATCTTTTTGAAAAATTATTACAGTTGAAAATGAAATATATATTAAATTAATATGAATTAATTTGTTCTACAAAATGACATATAAAAAAATTTTAAAATTAAATTCATTCAAAATTATCTATTATATTAAATGAATTTATATATTATATATAAATATTCATAAGTACATTTTTGAAACATTCAGCTTTATAAATTTAACATATCCCCGAGAATCTGCAAAACAAACATGACTATTCAAATATTTCCAGATATCTTTATAAATTTACCTACAAAATAAACGTGATTATCTGAATATTTCGTACAACTAAAATTTAAAATTTCACACCTGTAGATTTTGGGCATGGCGAACAAACAAGCTTCTTAAAAATTGTGATTTGAAAAAATTTTCACTAAATGTGCCGCAATACACTCAACTGCAATGATTACTAAACTAAAAGTATTGCAAATTAAGCGTTACAATAAAGATATTTACAACAATTAATAAATACAGCAGTAGAGTATCGTTACAACTGCATATATATATATATTTTTTGCAGCAGTTTAAACACCCTTAGAAAGAAAGTGCTGCAATGCATATAAATTTTTTTTTTGTTTTTTTTTAATTACCCAGGATGCACGAGTCCGATATGCACATCATACTCAAGACCTCAAAGATATTTCTTGAGGCTCCAAGCCACACAAACTATCCCTGGAACGCTTCAATACATCTATAAATAGCATCAGTTTGGTTATGTGTTGCTAGAAATTGCTAGAATTGTATTAACCCTTGCAGCTACTGTCGATTCACTGGAAAAAAAACCATTGCAATAGATAAGTTTTCTTGTAGTACACGGGTAAGTTTGGCGCTTTAGCCCCTAACCAATGTACGTTCCATGTACGCACTAAACACAGCGAAATTGATTGATACATTCACCATTCAAACTCATCCCACAAGTCCAAAACAATTGAAAGTAGAGTTAAGAGAATCGCGTTACTCATAATTACAATAAACAACGAACATTAGTGGGTGGAAATGCGAAATCTTTGCGTGGAATGATAAATGAGTGCGTGTCAGCCGGCTTTAGTTTTCAACCGTTCTGCACATTCTTCTCAAATTTCAAATTATTATCCTTTCTAAATTTAGTTCTCTCCCCCTCTATTTAAAAGACTCAGAATTTTAGATTTTACTGAGTCCAATACACTGATAATCCCAAAAAATTAGTCTCTAATTATCTATCCAAATAAGCAACAGAGACACAAGCCATGCATCCCACAGGAAGGCACATGGTTCTGTTGCTTGTGTTGGCGACTCTGTTGGTGGTGGCTGATCAACAAATAGTTCCACAGATAGGGCAGGCCGTGAAAAACATACCTGTAAAGAATCCTGATACGGCTTGGCACATTCATGTGGTGAATGGTCTGAGCAGAGACTCTTTATTTGTGCACTGTCAGTCCAAAGACAACGACATTGGCTTACACAACTTGGCTCGGGGATTTGAAATCCAATGGAGCTTTGATGAGAACGTCTGGGGGACGACACTGTTTTGGTGCTTCTTGCGGAAGCCGGGTGCCACCGTCTCGTTTGATGTCTTTTGGGTTGAAAGTCGTCATAATTGGCTACACTATAGGTGCGCCGTATTAACTTGTATTTGGATAGCTAAAGATGATGGAATTTACTTGAGAAACAATTCGGACCATGTTGATGAATTGATTCATAAGTGGGGTCAGTGAAACTTTTATCTCGTCTTTATTGTAATATTGATAAATAAAATAAAGATGAATTGTTTATGCATGAGCAACTCTCATTCATATTATTTATCAATTTGTTGACAAATTAAAATTAACTTTGCAAATATGTTTTTCTCTCTCTCTCTCTTTACTATTTATTACTTTATACTTTTCGTCATTTAATAGAAAAATAATAGAAACAAAAAAGAACGGTTGATGCAGAAATCTGGCTGTCTAGGATCTCATCATAGCACTAAGATCAGCCACATGGGCTTCGATGCTCTTTGGGCTCCGATGCTTAAGTAGTAGTTGAATATAAATTGTAGGGTGGTGTCAGCATAACTCTAGGGTTTGGTTCACCCTCTTAATCATGATACATTTAGGAAATCTAGATATCCGGGCCCGTTTGTTTCATTATGAACTTAAGGTCGAATCTAGAGTCGGGACGGGATGGTTCGGGTCGGAATGCAAAACGGTCGGCATGAACCATCAGGGTTCTCGGCCTAGGGCCAGCTCGGGTCGCTAGGTGCCGCCGGCCCCCTTTCCTGGTTTGTGCTCATCTTTTGGCTTTCTTCCGGTCTCATGTCGCCTAGCTGGATCTCGCTTACTTCCCTATAACAGTAGCCCATACTCTCAACATAGAAGGCAATAAGCATGAACAAAATGAGAGTACTTGTCGTTTGGCCGTTCCATGAATGGTTGTTTTGCAGAATAATCCCCTTATTCTTTTGTCACTTGTTGGTTGCAATCAAGTCTCTTGGGTACTACTATACGGTTAGTTTTAACAGTTAGATTTTAGCCTTGGGATCTAACTTTTAGCTGGGCAGTGGTATCACTCTTGAGTTTCTAACCTATTTAGCTTTTGCATGTAGTTTTATACCCCAGGGTTTACTCTTGGATGTCTAACTTATTTAGCTTTTGCCGATGGTTTTATACCCTCAGTTTAACCAACACCCTAGGGTGTTTAACCTATTTTGGCTTTTGTCAAATGGTTTTATACCTAGGTTTCGTTGATTGGTTTGGTTTCCTTAATGTTTTAACCTTGTTGGGTCTGTATGCATACCTTTCAGTACCTTTGCAATTTTCTTTCCCAGTTTCACTGACTGGCTTTTAGCTTATCTGCATGCTTCTAGGTCTATCCCAGTTCGAGTTCCTTGACTAACTTACCCATGCCCCCACTTGAGGAGTTTTCATTTAGAATAAAAGATAATTTTTCAAGTAATAAGGAATTAATTAGATCGTAGATGCATGAATTTCAATTAATCATAAATAAGTGAATATTTTTTAAAACATTGAATCAAAAACAATTTGAAGCAAGACAAACGATAACAAGAAAACTTGTCCTATGCTAACATATAAGCAGTTATTAAAAATTTAAACCTCACTTATTCAATGGTTAACCATAAATAAGGAGAGAGAAACTAAATACTATCATGTAATGCACGTTTGTTGTGTTGTCTCGTGGCCTCTCAATGTAGTGTGGTAGTATTATCGCAATAATCGTTGGTCTCCTCTGACTCTTGTTCGAGTGGGACTGCCGTTGGGGTATATTTTTTTTAGAGGGTCTTGTTGATCTGATTGGTCTCGAGTTTAGTTGTGACCCCACTTTAAATGGAGTAGCTCTTTTGCACTCGTATACTTTTGAGCTCAAGTCAATGCTTCTGAAAAGGTTGTTGGAGCACTTTTTCTAAAAGAGAATGATAGTTATTTATCTCTTACGCCAGATATGAAAGCAAGTAGTGGGATTTCGTCGGTAAGATCATTGACTAGTAATCTTTCCTTGTTGAAGCGAGCTACATATTCTTTGAGGCTCTCAGCTACATATTCTTATTTTATGGTTCGGAGGTCGGTCACAGGTTGGTTCCTATTCTGCCCTGTAATGAATTGTGTGACAAATGCCCCGACCAGTTTTTTTAAGGAGAAAATTGATTTTCTTCTTAATTGTCGAAACTAGACGTGGGCAGTGCCAGTTAATGTGAAAGAGAATACTCTGCATCTGATTGCCTCTGTCATCCTGTAGAGATCCATCCTTCTTTATACGCATCCATATGGTTAATAGGATTTGTTGAGCCGTCGTACTGCTTTATAGTAGGGAGTTTGAACTTTGGAGGGATCTTTTCTCTCATTATCTCTTCCACGAATGGTGAATCTACCTGCTCTATGATCTCCTCAAGATTCTATCCTCTGTCTTTTCCTTTTTTACTACTGTTGACGGCGAATTTCGATAGAGGGAAACGTGGTGCAGGACGACCAGTCCGGCCTGAAACCCAACGGACCTGAAACCAAAATAGCCGACGTCGGTGCGACGTCCCGCATAAAACACTCCAACGATCAAGTCAGTAATCAGAATAGAAATAGGGATAAGACACCAGAGGTAATATTGTGATAGATTTTTCACTTATCTAGCGAAGATGAAGGTCCCCTTTTTTTATAGCCTCTGGAGCCAACCAGGAAGGACGACGATTAGAGGTGGTAGGGACTCCGCGCGTTGTATGTTTTGGTCAGAGGGAAACGTGCTTCACACAGGTGCAGGTGGCACTGCCACCTATGGCTCTGGGCATATTAATCGCGGCTGCGGAATGCACCTGTCGTAACCACATCATGCTTTCCCAGCTGCACTACGTACGGGCCGTAACCGCCTGTGGTCCCTCGTTCCTTCTAGGGTGGGCATGTGTCCTGCTCGGCAATGCCTGCCTTAGGAAGGTGACGGTCTGTGGTCCCCAACCTGTATAGAAGTGGACTCGTGTCCTGCTCGAGTTTCACCCATAACAACTACCTTTCTGTGATTTTTCTGTATGCTCATGTCGGCTAAATGATTTTTCTTTATTGAGCGTCGTGTTCCTGAGGCCTGGTCGGGTTTCCTGTCTGCATCTACTACTGTGTGTCACACACTTTTGTGGTCGCATGATTATTGGATCTTGATGGAAAGTATCATTTTGTGGTTTGTTGTTCCCTCCCATTACCAGTTTCCTCTGTGCCAATGGTTTGTTTGTTGATTCTTTTGCATGTCCAATCGCGGGATCTTTGCCCTTTAATGTATCTCGGACAAGTGTTGGTGGCCTCTTCTCTTATTGCTTAAGTCTCTCGACAATGTGAGATATGCTCCGGTTCATTCCTACAATCTTTTCTTTTAAAGTGACTAACTCGCTCTCATGCCGTTCAAGAATTTTTGTCTGTTGCTCTTTCTGCCCTAGAACCTGTCACCTTGTATCACACAGGGCCTGCTCGGGAAGTTGTTAAAGGGATGTGAATCCCGGAGCGGAAGCGGATTTTCGTTGCTGATTTTTGGGACACAAAATCAAAATAGAAAGAAGGAAAAAACAGGGGAAACTTAAACCTTTGAAGAACGTTTCTTCAGTGAATTCCCCTCAAACACCACCACCGGATCTTCCTCGCTATCCTCTTGGGTCTTAGGATCGTGCTTGTGGTAGCACCTTGATCGAAGAGAGGGAGAGATTGAGAGAATTTTGAGAGAAATTCTGGGAGTCTTTTTTTTTTTCTTCTGTTCTATAACACCTGTCTAATTCTCCAATACTTGGAGAAGAAGAACAAAACCTCCCACTCCCTTGTAATTTTGCAGGGGAGTTAATATTAATAATAATACTAAAATTAATATAAATATATATATATATAATATATATATATAATAATAATTAAAATACATATATAATAATATATATATAATAATTAATATATATATAATTAATTAATTAATTAAATTAATATAATTAATTATTAATCCAATTAATAATTAATAAATATATATATACATAAATAATTAACACTTAATTATTTATTATAAAATTAGAATCATATTCTAAAACATTTCTCTCGTATAACCTATAGTTTTAATGTACATCTTATGCACATTATTTTTAACCTTTAATATGAATCTTATTCATATTAATTTTATTTGAATATAATTCAAATAATATCTCTCATAATATATAGTTTTAATTTACAATTAACTATATATATTATAATGTATCAATATACATATAATCCCTTAAGTAATTTGAACAATTCAAATTCTTCCAAAAAATTTGATCCTCGTTTTACATGTTATGAGCTAGCAAAGGGACCTAATGGACCTACAGATCCGAAGCTCCAACGATGCAAGATTAATCAGTCAAACTCATTGACCGAGTTAATCTAGATTCGTTAACTACGGGTCATTCCACTAAAGACCCGCAGTTGCACTCTTCTCACTGCAGAATGTTTTCGTGTCCATGGATATACAACCATTAATGACGAGTCAATCCTTCACGAGTGTTCGAACTCAAGTTGGGTCAAATTATCGTTTTATCCCTGAGTTACATCTTACTCCTTAAACACCACTGCTCTTCTAATGAACAACTCGATTATGGTCCAACCAATAACCGGAAGTCCCTCTCGGCCAATGAGAGGGTGGGGCCCCTTGTTCAAGTCTCGGAGTCAGCATTTAAGTGAACACTCACCTACTTCCCTAAAGTCGGGGAGGAGTGAATTCCATCTTATGAAGTTATGTTCCCAGCTCCCCACTCGGTCTCGTCCCCAAAATGGTAGGAATGTTGAGTCAGCGACTCGGGCCACTCTCACCCATACAGATCAAAAGACGAGCCCTCACGAGCAGGAGTCCATAACTCTTTCAAGATTGAGAATGAGTTGCCTGGTCATCCTAAGAAATAGCAATCTATTAGTTAACGGTGTTACATCTAAAGATTGCCTATTTCGCGATCCGGTCTTATACAAACTCATTGTACAGGATACCTCCACTCGCATGTCTCCACATGAACGACTTGGATCGAGCCGTCTGTAACCTTTACAGAGTGGGCCGTATCCATAGTGTTGCCAGGATAAGGTACCCAGCCTTATCCATATACTATAGACCCTTTAGGTTATTCACGGGATATTATCCATTCATATATCAGGGGTATATCAAATATATACTCTGTATATCAAATATATACCCAGTATATATACTGTCTCGATTACATTCAAATAACCATGGATGTTTAGTTTATTGGATTTGGACAATGCAATGCTATGTTTCAACAACAAATTTATTGAATAAAACTTTATTGAATATACATTTGTTTTTACATAATACAAACTACGAGTTTAGGGCAACACACCCAACAGTTGTCGACCTGACTCACTCTCGACCGTCTTGGGTAAGGGTAACCCCCAAGTCGTACGACATTTGTCGTCGGAATATTGTGGTCTTTTTCCCGAATCCATGTCGACTTGTTTCTCTTAGAATCTGTCCTGGATTTCGTTGATTCGCTTCACCCTAGACCTCCTCGGATCCAAGCAGTTCTCGATCAGCTCGTTGTTGATCGTCTTGACTTTTAGATCTTAATCGTTGTGGTGCGCCAATTGTTGATGCAGGAATTTGGCCTCATAAAATCTCGCTAAATTTGCATCAATCTTCTAGAATAAAAGGGATCGATGAGACTTGCAAAACAAAATAGCACTAAGACCAGTGTGGTTCTTGCCACACGGGTTCTGATGCTTAAGTTAGAATCGGAGTAGTGGAGTATAAAGTGTAGGGTGTTGTGAGTATACTTCTAGGGTTTGGTTCACCCTCTTATTTATAGAAGTCAAATCTTAATCTGTTTAGGATTTACAAAAGTCGAATCCTCATGCATCTGGAAAATCTAGATATCTGGGCCCGTTCGTTTCATTGTGGGCTTAAGGTTGATTGAGAGTCGAGGCAGGATGGTTCGGGTCGGAATTCAAAACAGTTGGGATGAATCGTTAGGGTGCTCGGCTCTGAGGCCTGGTCAGTTGGGAACCAGCTCGGGTCGTCGGGTGTCGGCTCCCTTTCTTGGTTCGTGCCCATCTCTTGGCTTTCTTCCGGTCTCTTGTCGCCTACCTGGATCTCGCTTATTTCACTATAATAAGAACCAAAACATGATTCATAATTAAGTAATGTTTTATTATCATCCTTATCCCTTATTAATTTATCATACATTTTATAAGCAAGAAGCTATCAAAAAGAAAAGTTTCATTTATGTTATTGAAAGACTAGAAACGAGAGAACCAAAGAAAAAAAATATTCCCAAATTTAAGAGTATTTTAGTTATGGTTTTTCTTTTAAAGCGAGGAACAAGGAAGAAAAAAAAGTTATCAAATATGCATATATTTCCCAACAATTGAAAATATATGATGGGGAACCGAGAGAGTTATGAACATTACCAAACGAACTCTAATGTTCCTGTTTCTTATTTCTGTTTCAAGTTTTTTATGACACAAGTGTTTGAAAACTGTTTTTGTTTCCTATTTTTCTCATTTTTCAAAAACGTAAATTCTGAAAGTAACATAATCAAGTTTGATTCTAAAATATCTCAAAATAACTCCCGACATTCTATTTTAGGTATGTAGCACATACAAATAGTTATGTTCATGAATATTTGTTTGATAAACAATTTTAATAATGATTATTTTTGTAGAAAGTAGACAAATAGTGAATTATATTATTGAATAACAAAATGAAATATATTAATACCGTGGAAAGCGATGCCAATTTGTATGCAAAGTGCGGACAGTGAATTTGGAAATTTCACCTCAAGAGTACATTTATGGAGTGATTTTAGTATGATAAAATTATTTTGGAGTGATTTTAGTATGATAAAAACGCGCCCCCATCATTTATGACAGTTTTTTCTTCCTTCAAACTTTTTTACTGTTCACAACTGTCATTGAAGGCCAACTTTCTACTAGTGTAAATTCATCATAAATATATAATGATAAATATAATTTTTATTTGCGTATGTTCTTTGAACAATTTACGTCACAAAAATTTAATTGTATTTAAAAAATTTTACTAAATATTTTAAGTTTCATGATCTCTTTCTTCTAAATATATTGATAATTCAATTATATTTATTTTAAACAAGCTAATATCAAATTATGTATATATAAGTTGTCATTTTTTTATTTGTTTTACGTACTAAACAAACTAATTTCGTACATAATAATTTATTATAATTTAGCTTTCAATATTACGATATTAGAAAGAAATTGTTTTTCACCTCAAGCTTTATCACTTTTTACTCTAAATTTTCAATTGAATCAAATTGAACCCATAAACTTAGAGAAGTGTTATAATATTTATTATCTATTTACTTTTTAACAATTCACCTTTTAATTTAAAGCAAAAATTAATGTAAAAAACTCTAAGAACTCACAAATTTAATAAAAATCAAGTTTTGCACAAATTAAATTTTATTAACGCACAAACTTGACAATAAAATAACACTACCAAAAACTTACAAATTTTATTTAAAAAACAAATAGCTCTCGTGTCGTTTTCTTTGAGTCCTATCAATTTCGTGTCAAATATATGTTTTATAATTAATTTGACACATATTATAATATTTTTCGAACAAAATTTCAAATGGAAATCCACTATAGGGTAAATATTGTTACACTTTTTATAGTTTAAAGTGAAGGTTGCAACACATATCTCAGTTTAAGGTGTAATTTAATGAAATTAAAAGATGGTAAAACTTGGTACACCTTGCAAGTTAACGGTTAAATTTGATCTTATTCCCACTTTAATTATATGTATTTCTGCCCTTCGGCACAAGTTTTTGGATCTGCCATTGCACATACACCTTTTGTCTCCAAAGTCTTCTTTGTTAATTGTACACAGAAATCTAGTACATGTGTGGTACTCTGTTGAAAGCACTCTGATGCTTAAGTTAAAATTCAAGTTTGGAGCATATGGATATAAAACAAGTAGAGTAGAAGGACAAAGAGTGTCTATTGCATTCTCCGCGTAAGTTGTGTAAGGAAAGTCAACCTACCTTTATTAGGTTTTCTCTCCCCCTTAGGTATGGAGAGAGCATGGGTAGCTTAGAATGTGCGAGGTAGACACAAGGAGGCAGCACGGCATGCTTGGGGTCCATGGGGACCACTGACATCCTCCCTCCTCCCTTGTGTCGCTAATGGGGAGTGCGACGACATCCTGATTCTCTAAGGCGTATCCTATGTTAGCTTCCTGCTTGCGGGTTGTCCTTCTTATGGATCGCCCAAGTGTGCTTGGCTTGGGATTGGGCATAATATGCTTGGTCTCTAATCGATCTTCTATGACCATTGAAGAGGAAAATTTGACGCGTGAAACATAGGCAGGATGTTGAAGGACCACTCCGAGAAGGCACGCTGGAGTGGTCTCGATTGTACCACCAAGGATGGAAGAAGGCCTGAGATTGTAACCATGAGCTAACTGTGGAGAGTTGCAACCTCACAACCCAAATATCTGAGTTGGAGGAGGCTTTTGCAAAGGAGGGGGAGAGCAACCAGACCCCTTTCTCCATATTTTAGGCAGGGAGCTCAAATATTCCATAGACGAAAAAGCCAAGAAAATGGGCGGTGATAGCTCTTAAGAGAAGGAGAGGAAAAAGAGCAAAAGAAATATATTTTCTCTGTTGTTCACGCACAATTTTGCAGAGCAGACAACAACAATCACAATGAAATTTTGCTATTTTACAATTGTTATAGTTACGACCGCCGTTCACCGAGGCTTCAGTTGCTGGCTCCCTTGTCATCAGGTCACCAACTTCCTTGACCTTCCGGTACTGGGTAGGCGTTAGCCAACATACATGGTCTTACGACTTTGTGGAGAGTGTACCAACAAGACGATCAGCCCTCCAATGCAAAATCAAACCTCAAAACTATAGATAAAGGTTAGACATTTGGAGAACGATGAAGCTCAAAGTGCATATTTGAGAAGCAATTTTTGTGATGTCCACTGTAATCCCCGAAAGAGCGTGAGGCGATAGATAGGGTTTGCTACTTCTTCTCCTTGGCGGAAAAGGCTCGAGATATTAGAAAGCTGCCTCCTGACTAACTCGTAGTAAACTTATAAGATAAGGCTAAGAGGAAGTTTGGGATCGTTGAGGAGTGACATTGATGTCTTTAATATCTATAGTTCTTTGTGTTTTTTTTTCTTTTTTTGAGTACATCACGTGGGAATGGGGATCGAACTCACAATCTTTTTATGCTCACTTTAACCTCTTTGTGCTTTTTAGTTTCTTTCTAATGTGCTATATATATATATAATTTTTTTTTTTCTGAGAACTATTTTATATATTTTTCACAGCTTGTAATGGTTCTGGGTTATGAATTGATTCATAAGTGGGATGGTGAAACCAACTTAGCTCATCTTTGTTATAGTATTAAAAAATAAAGACGAATTATTTATGGATGGGCAACTAATGGAAATCAACTAATTCACGGTGTATGTTTTACTTTTCTCTATCTATTTTACTATTAATAGAAAAAAAAAAACCAAAACGTGATTGATAATTATTTTTTTATTATCATTATTACATTTTTCCTCAAGATAGAAATAAACTTTTAATTTCATTGTAATTGCACCTTGAAGTGGGATAAATACTTCAATATTCTAAACTTTAAAATGTGTTTCAATTGTCCTATAAAAAATTGTTTCAATTTTTATGTTACAGTAGATTTTACTTATAAAATTTGTTAAAAATAAATATTATCACGTGTCAAATGAATTATAAAACATATATTTGGTACAAATTTAATAGGATTCAGACAAGAAATAAAGTGAGAGATGATTTTTTTTTCATTTTTGGTTTTAATTTGTAAATTTTAGTAGAGTTATTTAATTGTTTGTTGTACATTAACTAAATTTGTAAGTTTGATTTCATTAAATTAGTGAGTTTCTTTGAGTTTTTTTATTATTTTAGTTTAAATTAATGGATAACCTAGTAAAAATGGAATAAATGGTAAAAATTGCGGCACTTATGTTTATGGTAAACACTAACCCAACTTACTAAGTTTAGGGGTAAAAATAAAATTTTCTCAAATATAATTTTAGATGCATTTATTATAATTAAATATGGATATTAAGTAATATTTAAAAATGAAACTATAATATTTTTTTCAAAAAACAAAAAGTGAAACTAGTTTGAAACAATTTTGGTCATTCAGTTCAGTTTGGTCTTCGAACTTTATAAAACGGTTCTAAATGATTCCTAACCTTATTTGATCGTTAGTTGACTAACAAAAAAAACAAGGTAGTAAAAGTGAGTTGACAAACTTTAAATGACGTGATAATATTGAATAATGACGTGATAATATTAAATAATTTTATATTATGTTTATGTTATGTGTATTTTTTTTCCTTCTTTTTTTCTTCCCATGTCCCTTCCCTTCTCTTCCCCCCTTTCCCCTTCTTCTTTTCCAATTTTCACTGTTCTATCGTTTTTTTATTTTGTATTTTCTCCCATCAACGGCAATACTATAGAATTAAAACAAATTGGAGAAGAAGAAATGCTCCGAAGAATTATGCACACGTTTCCTCACAAAAATAAAGAAAAGCTAAAATATAGGGAAAATTTGAGGAGAAAAAGGGGTGGTGGGTGGACGATGCAGAGACAGCACCTTGTTAAGAATTAGTGCCAACATGTGTTAGTTTACGTTAGTGTTTCCACATTTTAAGAATTATGCTTGGTAGTTATTTTCATATATTTGGAAGTTTATTAATTAGTGGATAAGCCGATTTGTATGTTGAGAAAATTAGTAAGTTATGGCTTAGTAGAGTTGTGGTGTTGGTTATAGAGAAATTTAAGGGTAGTGGTATGTTTGTGAGTTAGTGGTTGGTTTTCTTATTTCCATGTAAATACTTGTAAAAATTCTCAATTAATTGAATAGAAGTTCTTCCTTCGTATAGTTTCTATCTTGCTTCACTTTGTTGTTCTTTTCGTTTTCGTTATATGGTATCAGAGCGTCTTCTTTATCCTGTGTTGCGTTTAATACTCGGTGAAGATGAATAGTAGAAGCAATGTTTGTGTAGACAAGCTTACTGGTGATAATTATTGTTACTGGAGACTATGAAGGGAAGCTTTTCTACAAGGACAAGATTTGTGGGATATGGTCAAGATAGTGTAGTTTTGTAGTTTCATATGATATACTCCATAAATGTTGAGGTACAAACAAAGTGGAAGATCAAATGTGACAAATCTCTATTTGCTTTGCGAACTTCTATTGAGTATATTGAGCATGTTTGTGATGTAGATTCTCCAAAGCAAGTGTGGGATACACTTGAAAGGTTGTTCACTTAGAAGAACACGATGAGGTTGCCATTTTTAGAAAATGAACTTGCTGGAAAAGCTCAACGTAATTTATCAGTTTCAGAATATTTTCTAAAAGTTAAAACTTTATGTTATGAAATTTCAGAATTGGACAAAGAGAAGCCCATTGGTAATGCCCGTTTGCGTCGATATCATATTCGTGGACTGCGAAAGGAATTTATGCCGTTTATTTCTTCGATACAAGGTTAGGTAAATCAACCTTCCTCATTGAGTTGGAAAATTTGTTATCAAATAGGAAACCTTGGTGCAACAAATGGTTGGTGACAAGAAGCAGTCTTCTCCCGAGGTAGAAGGTATTCTTTATATAAGAGACAAAGTAGAAAAGTTATGTTTCCGAATGTTCTTTAGATGATAGTAAGCATTCCGGAAATGAAAGGTAGTCCAAAGGTAATTCGAAAGGATGTTTTAGGTGCGGAAAGCTAGAACATATCAAACATGATTGTCGGGTAAAAATGATATGTAGTCGATGTGGGAAACTAGACTACATTAAACAAAATTGTCGAGTGAAACTTAAAGAAGCATGTACAGGAAATTAACAAGCCTGAAACTCAATTGGGAACATCGTTTATCAATTGAAGTTACTGATCAAACTATATCAATTGTTGTACTAATGCTTCTTTTGATTATAGTGCATATTGGTCTATTGATTCTAGTTGTTTTCATCATACTATTGAAGATGTATATCTTCTTTCTAATGTTTATAGAAGAAGAGTCAACGCGGCGGCTGATAATTCCTTACATCCTGATGTGGAAGAAGGACATTTTAATGTCAGAAATAGTGAATCAGGTGGTGTTCCTCGTAAAGGTGGCTAACATGGTCCAAATTAAAGGGATTGAATCCCGTAGTGGAACCGCGTGAACGCTTGTGCTTCAATTTTATTTTAGAAAGAACTGTTGGGTATTTTTCACATGTGTGAAAGCCCAACAATTTTAGGCCTAAATGGGCCATTATATTTAAGGTTGTATATATATATATTATTATTATTAAGGTGCAACCGGTCAACCACATTGAGGAGAGAGAGGGAAAAGTCTATGCATTAAAATCAAGGAGAGAAAACAGAAAAGAAAAAGGGAAAAGAAATTCATTCCATAGAGTAACATTTTTGCACGATCGGATGTCCATCCATGATCCGATCGAGGTGAAATTTTGACAGCGTGTTCGTAACACGAGGGTCTTCAATCTGGAAGGTGGAGATTTCTTTTGGAGCTGCCTAGAGTCAGATACAGTGGGTAGTTGCCGATTTATTCCCTTTGTTTGCCAAGATTTATTGTCTCGAGATATTATTATTGGATACCTCTAGTTGTTGCTACGGAGAACTTGGTGTACCCATTATTGATTATATTGGAGATTTTGACTTCGATCTGTGGTTTTTTACTCAAATTATTATTTTTACTTGCTATTTCCTATTAGGTTCACACAAGAGGGGATAATTGATCCATAAATTTAAGTGTTTATCCCAACAAGAACTACAAAGAAAAACAAATAAGGAAAGATACACTATCTTTGAAGACCGTTCTTCAACAATAACACCAACACTAGCCTTTCCCGCTATTCTTTTGGTAAGGACTGGCTTATGAGACTCGTCTTTTGAAAGTGAGGAAATTTGGTTTTCATGAGAGAGCTATTTCAAAGAGAGTGTTCTGTTAGATTATATTATTAGATTATGTATATATAGCTTTCATTATATTATTTGAATTAGGTTTTCTATTTGAATTATGATTTGAGATAATTTTAGTATAAATAGGTTATTAGGTTTGGTATTTTTTTTTTAATATAATTCAATGAACCCCTCTTTGTCATTCTTTCTCTTTTTCTCTCCTCTCCTAAAAGTTAACATGGCATAAGAGACTCCAAAAGTGGATTGTAAATGGATTTTATTGCATAATTAGAGTTTTTCCGACAGAAAATTACCATCCTAAAAAGTTAGAGAGAGAACGGAAGAATGGTCTGAAAAAGGTGTATTCTGTATTGGTGAAAAACCCTAGGAGAAATGAACAGTATTTAAATGACAAAACAACAAGCTCATAGGGACGTGTCCAGTCATTACTAGAGAAACTAAAAGCATAAAAGTAGAAGGTAAATGCAGATTAATTATAAAACTTCATGGTTTAACATCCCCCCGCAAGCCCAACAGTGTAGGAACAAGTGTGAGCTTGGTACGAAGTCCTTGAAAACGACCAGTAGGTAGGCCTTTTGTCATGATATCAGCAACTTGACCTTCAGAAGTCACGTGCTTAACAATCAGCTGACGATTCAGAATTTGCTCACGAACAAAATGGTGATCAATTTCCACATGTTTAGTTCGTTGATGCATAACTGGATTCGCAGCCAAGTAAGTATCACTAATGTTATCACATAAGAGTAGTGGCGGATGGCTAAGAAGAAAATCAAGCTCCTTAAGGACATATACTACCCAAAAAATTTCAGCAGCTGCATTAGCAAGACCTCGATATTTCGATTCAGCACTAGAACGAGACACTGTTTTTTGTTTGGAGGAGGACGATGAGATTAAATTATGACCCAAATATGTACAATAGCCACTCGCCCAATCTGCATCTGTATAACAAGTTAGAGTCAAGGAGGAGAGCACGATAGACAGACCATGACTCAATGTACCCTTGAGATACCTCACAATCCTTTTGACAGCAGTCCAGTGGATAGTAGTTAGGGCATGAAGGAACTGGCAAACCTTATTAACAGCAAATGATAAATCTGGTCTAGTGATGGTACAATATTGTAGTGCTCCCACGTTACTCCGGTACTCTGTGGGATTGGGCAATAGCACACCATTAGACAAAGACAAAGACACACCCGAAGCCATAGGCATTGGCAAAGGTTTACAATCAGCCATATCCACACGATTAAGGAGATCCATAATATATTGGTGTTGTGACAAATGAAGACCAGAGACAGTAGTAGCCACTTTAATACCCAAAAATTAATACAAAGGTCCCAAATCTTTCAAAGAAAATTTCCTGTTTAAACTTTCCACGAGAGATGTCAGTAAATCATCTTGATTGCCAGCGACAATTACATCGTCAACATACACTAGAACAAGCAAAATGACAGTGGATGAACGAAAGAAAAACATGGAAGTATCTGACTTGGACACTGAAAATCCCCATTCGAGTAAACATGAACTAAGTTTTAAGAACCATGCTCGAGGACTTTGTTTGAGACCATATAAAGCCTTATTTAAACGACAGACATACCGAGGATGCTCCTTGTCGATGAACCCCGGAGGTTGATCCATAGATACCTCTTCATGTAAATCGCCATTTAAGAAGGCGTTGTGAACATCTAACTGACGAATGGACCATCGAAAATTCACAGCAAGAGAGTACAATTCGAATCGTGGCGGGCTTCACAACTGGACTAAAAAGTGTCAAAATAATCAATCCCAAAGGTCTGATTGAACCCTTTTGCCACCAAACGTGCCTTATGACGCTCGATTGCACCAGATGGTGTTAGTTTAAGTCGAAAAACCCATTTGCAGGCCACTGGTTTGCAACTGATCGGAGGAGGAACAAGACTCGAAGTATTATGATTATGTAAAGCCTTGATCTTAGATTCCATGGCAGATTTCCACTCCGTACAATCCAAAGCTTTCATATAAGAGGTGGGTTCAAAGAGACATGGATCGAGTAGAGGTGGTAAAGTAACCGACCATGCTTTGGGTTTGAAGATGTCATCTTTTGAACGAGTTATCATAGGATGCTGGTTGGGGATGATTGGAATTGGGTGAGGGATCAGAATGGGTGACGCATGGAATGATGGAGATGGAGAGGATGATGGGCAAGTGGAACGTACAGAAGAAGTAGCTAGAGAAGAAGGGGTAGATGTTGTGAGTGGCGATGGTAGGGAGTTTGAAAGCAAGGGAGAAGGGGATATGTTAGATGGTGAGGAAGAAGAGAAAGAGGTAGCCGTTGGGGAAGGGAAAGAAAGGGGAGATAAGATGGGTGTGGTTGCATTAATTGTGGAAGTGACATGACCATGTGAAAAGTCAGTAAGGCCATGTGGGGGTTGTTCTTGCATTAGGGGATGAGCAAGTGAAGGCAAAGTGAGAGAAGAGTTTAAGCATGGGGGAGACATGAAGGTATCTGGATGATGTGATTTAAGATTAGAAATGAGAGAAATATTATTAGAGAAAGGAAAGTGATTTTCATTAAATACAACGTGGCGGGAAACATATAAGCGACCAGTAGCATAATCCAAACATAAATAACCCTTATGATTAGAACTGAAGCCAAGGAAGATGCATTCAGTTGACCGAAATTGAAACTTGTGTTTATTATAAGGACGGAGAAAAGGAAAGCACGAGCACCCAAACACGCGCAAAATGCTATAATCTGGATTGGAGTTGTATAGTAAAGTATAAGGGGTTCGATCGGACAAAATTGGGGTAGGAAGACGATTAATTAGATAAACTGCAGTTTGGAATGCAAAAGGCCAAAATGAAAGAGGAAGGGATGCATGAGCTAAAATAGATAAACCAACCTCGACAACATGACGATTTTTCCTTTCAACTTTGCCATTTTGTTGGGGAGTGTATGGACAAGACACCCTATGAAGGATTCCATATTGAGCTAAAAAAGACGAAAGAGATCGAAACTCTCCACCACAATCAGTTTGAATAGTTTTGATATCATAATGAAACTGGTTTTGAATCATGGTCTTGAATTGCAAAAATAAAGGGAGAACTTGATCTTTTGTTTTAAGTAGGTAAAGCCAAGTGGATCGAGTAAAATCATCAATAAACAAAGAAAAATAACGAACACCACTGATAGCATTAATTGGGGAAGGACCCCAAAGGTCAGAATGAAAAAGTTCAAAAGGTGTTGTAGTTTGCGTATTGCTTAAAGAGAAAGGGAGCCTATGGCTCTTTGCTTTTTGACAAGAAATACAGACGCTAGACTCATTGATTTTAGAGGAATCAATGTTACATGAGGACAAAACTTGTCTAACGATTGTATGTGCCAGATGTCCTAAACAAAAATGCCAAAGGGAAGTAGTTGTGGAGGAAATAAAGGTGGCAACAGGTTGCAAAGTTGAAGGAGAGACCGTATGTGAAGATGAGTTGGGTTGAAATTTGTAAAGCCCACCATCAAGGATTCCCCGTAGTAGAATAGTTCGAGAATTGAGATCCTTCACAACAAAAAAAGTTGGATAAAATTCAACGGAGGCTTTGTTATCATAACATAATTTAGAAATGCTTATTAATTTATGAGAAATATGAGGAGTATATAAGACTTGAGAGAGATGAATGGGGAATTTAGAAGTAGAATTTAAAAGTGAATGACCAATGTGAGAAATAGGAATATGCTTACCATCACCTACGGTAACTTGCTCACCCCCAGTGTATGGCATGAGATTAAACAGAGAATTAATGTCATGAGAGATGTGGTGAGTGGCACCAGAATCCATATACCATAAGTCATCGGGTATAACAATGAGATTGGGAAAGGAAAAAGGGTTTGGTGTAGGAGGCACATTAGCTGTAGGATTGGATTGTTGGAACTGGGAACTAGAAGAATTAACATGATGAAATAAGGCATGAGGGTTTGGCTGGTTGGTGGGAAAGAATTGAGCTTATATTGAAGGTTGGCTCTATGATAACATTTGGAAGTTGTATGGCCAAGCTTAAAGCAAATCTGACATTGGACTTTGGGATTTCTCGGAGACTGTTGACTAGGAGGCCATGGAGGTTGTGAATTTTGGTTTGGTTTTCCAAGTAAGCCAGGTTGAGTTTTGAAATTAAAAGGTCGTGGACTGTGTTGGGAGGGAACTCTGTGATTACGGGTATGGCCAGATTGTCGATTCAACTGGAGATTAGCCACATTCGCTTGAACTACATTTAATTGGTCCACAGAATTTTGTTTTTCAAGTCTGTAATCATAAGCAAGTAACAAAGTACGCACATCCTCAAGAGTCGGCATATCAGAACGATTTTGTATAGAGGTAACAAAAGCATTATATTCAATCCCAAGCCCTTCTATGATATATGAGATATGATCTTTGAGGGATATAGGTTCACCAATAGATGACAACTTACCAGTAATTTCTTTAATCTTTGCTAAATATTGGGAGACAGACAGACAACGAAATTATCTCACCCATTTTCTCCTCTGTAAGGGAAGAATACAGCCACGACATCACTGTTCTATTGCATTGTTGCCAAGTGAGAAAATCAAGATTTACCTGATGGTGAATATTGTCAACAAATTCTGGTGGAGCAAGAATAGTGCGATTGATAAATCCCACAAGTCCATAAGCATAAACCAAATTTAGAAGTTGATTTTTCCACAATAAATAGTTTGAATATGTGAGCTTCACCGTGAGGGAATGAGACACATTTGGGAAAAAGGTAGGCATAAACGTAGGAACTTGAGTAGGAAATGAAGGCATAGATGGTTGTTGGAACATACCGAATTGCGGACGCGGAACACCGTTAAATGGCGGAGGAGTAGGAGGGAACATCGTCGGTAGTGGAGGCAGTCCGGTAGTAACGGGTGTCGACGGCGACCGTACATTGACATTTGTGGGTCTAGGTGATAAAGGGGTTGAGAATGAAGAATCCGCAAGAAGGTTGGGAGAGGAGGATGAAGAAGGGTATTGTGCCATTGAACCAAAAGCTCTAATACCATAAAAAGTTAGAGAGAGAAGGGAAGAATGGTCTGAAAAGGTGTATTCTGTGTTGGTGAAAAACCCTAGGAGAAATGAGCAGTATTTGAATGACAAAACAACAAGTTCATAGGGACACGTGTCCAATCATTACTAGAGAAACTAAAAGCATCAAAGTAGAAGGTAAATGCAGAAAGTAAATGCAGATTAATTATAAAACTTACACGTGAGCGTCGGCAATGTCGCTTGAAGAAATTATTAGGTATTGTTTTCTTAATTTGATTTGAGTGGATCTGTGTCGGCAACGTAGGAATTGAATTCGGATAACTAATTGGGTGAATTTTGGATTAAATTGCATTGGTTAATCGAGTGAATTTTTGGATTGAATTTCGTAGCTTTGGATTGAATTGGGTTGATTAAATTTGTGGCGGTGGATTGTGAATTTAATTTGGTTGGATTGTGAATGCAATCGTTTCACTTGGTTGGACAATTTGAATTACTAGACATTGACGTGTAATTTACTTATATCGAAAAGTTTTGACTGGATTTGGTGAATTGAGTTTGGTAAACTAAATTCGGTTTTGATTTGGAACATTTGATTTAATTTTGCTCGATTTGTGTAGTAGTTATTATCATGCTGATTCATAAAGATGATTTGTTGGTGGCCCCGTCTTTGGATTTGTACATGCTTGAGCAATTTAAGAAGATCTTTCACAGCCGCATGCTATGTCTGCCTCCTCTTCTAAAGGTTTGTCATCATTTGATACTTCAGGTATATCATCTACCTTATGGATATTAGGTTCTGGTGTCTCTCATCATATGTCTCTTAATTTGTCCTCCTTTGTTTCTCTGTCTTCCTATTCATCTGTATCGATTGTCTTCCTATTCATCTGTATCGATTGTGACTACTGATGGCTCTCCTATACCATTGGTAGGTGTTGGTTCAATTGTCACACATTCTGTGTCTCTCTCTTTGATGTTTATTATATTCCTAGTCTTACTTTAAATCTTATATCTGTTAGTCCATTATGTCAATTTGGGTACTTAGTTTTTATTTCTTCCTCCACTTGTTCCATATAGGATCCGCGAACTCAAAAAGAGATTGGGATAGGTCGTAGGCAAGGGGGACCTATGTTTTAGATCGACTCAAAGTATCAAATGTTGCGGCTTCTAGTGTGGATTGAGCGACTTGCTTAGTATTTTCAACAACTTTCAAGCTCTTGTGAAAACTCAACATTCCGTGTTCATAAAGTGTTAGTTGTGATTTGGGGGGTGAATACACTTCTAATAACTTTTCCCATTTACTTGCTTCGGATGAGACTTTACATCAAATCTCTTGTATTGACACTCCTCAACAAAATGGTGTTGATGAGAGAAAACATCGTCATCCCATTGAAATAGCTCGATCATTCTTATTGTCAGCTGATGTTCCTAGTGTGTTTTGGGGGGAAGCGATTGTTACTGCCACACATGTGATGAATAGAATTCCAACCTTGCATAATGCAGGTCTGTCTCCATTTGAAAAGTTGTACGGGTATGTGTCTGATTATTCCTCATTTCGTGTTTTTTTTATTGTACTTGTTTTGTTCTTCGGCAACACGTCGAGTGTAATAAATTGTCTTCTAGGTCAACCTTATGTCTTTTTTTGGGTTATGGTGTTGGTCAAAAAGGATATCGTTGTTTTGATCTAATTAGTCAAAAATTGTATTTCTCTCGTCATGTTGTGTTTTTAGAGCGTATTCCTTTTTTCTCAATTCCTGCTAGTTCTTATCATTTAACACATTCAGATCTGATTGAAATTGACCCTTTCAATACCAACATCGAAGAAGCTTCACCTACTGCTCCAACTGTTCCAACTACTCCTATTGATAGCTCAGCATAATCGATACCTTGGTTGTCGAGACATCTACATCTCATTCTTCGCTTTCTATGGTCGCTCAATCATCTCCCGAGGTTGCAGATGCTCCTCCGCTTCGTCAGTCCATTCGTGTTCGTAAGTCCACTAAGCTACTAGATTTTGCTTATTTTTCTTATTCTAGTTCTTTTGCTTCCTTTGTTACTTCTGTTCATTGTCTCTCTGAACCTTCGTCCTTTAGAGAGGCTGTTTGTGATCCACTTTGGTAGAATGCTATGGCTGAGGAACTTATTGCTCTACATCAAACTCACACATGAGATTTGGTACCTCTACCATCTGGAGAACATACAATTGGCTCTCGTTGGGTATATAAGATCAAAATGAATTCTTATGGATCTATTGAACAATACAAGGCTCGACTTGTTGCTAAATGCTACTCCCAAGAGTATGGCATGGATTATGAAGAAACATTTCCCACTGTTGCAAAAATGATGACTGTTCGTACTATGATTGCACTAGCTTCTGTTCACAGATGGAAAATATATCAGATGGATGTTAAGAATGAATTTTTGAATGGTGACCTTCATGAAGAAGTTTATATGACTCATCCTGGTGTCGCCCACCAACCCGATGAAGTTTGTACGCTTCGTAAAGCACTTTATGGGCTCAAACAAGCACCTCGCGCTTGGTTTGAGAAATTTTCCACAGCGGTCACTTCGCTTGGTTTTATCTCTAGCTATCATGATTCCGCATTGTTTGTAAAATGTCCAGGTGCAGGATGCATTTTGCTATCTTTGTATGTTGATGACATTAGTGATGATTTTGATGGAATAGAATCTGTAAAATTTGAGCTCTCTCATTGTCTTGCTATGAAATACTTGGGTGGCTGTGTTACTTCCTCGGCATTGAGGTTGCACATTCTGCAAAAGGTTATCTCTTATCTCAATCAAAGTATATAGCCGATCTATTTTATCGTGTGCGTCTCACTGACAATAGGATTGTTGATACTCCACTTGAACCAAATGCACAATATTCTCTGTCAGATGGTTTTCCTTTGCCAGATTATAGTTTATATCGTACTGTTGTTGGGAGCTTGGTCTATCTTATTGTGACTTGTCTAGACATTGTGCACACTGTTCATGTGGTTAGTTAGTTTGTCACCGCTCCCACTACAGTTCATTGGCTGCTGTTCTCATATTCTGAAGTATATTTGAGGCACTCAATTTAAGAGTCTGTTGTTCCCTCCACGTCCTCTTTAGACTTGCGTGCTTACTCAGATGCTGATTGGGCTGGTGATCCTACTGACTGCAAGTCAACCACTACATTTTGTATTTTCCTTGGAGATTCACTCATTTCGTGGAAGAGTAAGAAACAAGATGTTATTTCTCGGTCTTCTACAGAAGCTGAGTATCGTGCCATGGCCTCAACTACTTACGAAATTGTTTGGGTTGCATTGGCTTCTTGCGGATATGGGCGTCTATCTTCATCATCGTACTCTATTATATTGTGACAATCAAAGTGTCATTCGGATTACATACAATTTAGTTTTTCATGAGCAAACCAAGCATATTGAGATTGATTGTCATGTCACTCATTATCATTTTCAGCATGACACCATCACATTACCTTTTATTCCTTCTTCTCTACAGATTGCAGATATGTTTACCAAGTCACACTCTACTTCACGCTTCCGTTTTTTATCTGACAAACTCTCAATGCTTATAGTTGTAGCATCATGAGTTTGAGAAGGGATGTTAGATTATATTATGGGGCAGTTACAAATATGGCAAAAAAATTTAAGGAAATAACAAATTTAGCATCTACATTTTAAATTTACAAATATAGCAAAATTTTTAGAAAAACAGAGGTCCAATAATAAAATGTCAAATTTACCCTCGTAGCATTGATATAGCACTGATATATATATATATATATGATATATACTTGATATACGTCTGATTTACTACTGATATACAATTGATATATCGTTGATATAACTATGATATCTACTAATATAACTTCTTATATGATTATATTATTTACTACTTATTGATTTACCACTAATATATGTGTAATATATTATTGATATACCTTTGATATACCACTGATATAATACTGATATACCACTGATTTACTTCTTATATATCTATGATATCTACCAATATAACTTCTAATATGGTTTACCACTGATATACGTATGATATAACTATGATTTCTACTGATACAGGTTCTTATACGACTATATTATTTACCATTGATTTACCATGCTGATATAACACTTATATATCTATGATATATACTTGATATGTCTTTAATTTACCACTGATATAACTGTGATACCTATTAATATAACTTCTCATATGATTATATGATTTACCACTAATATAACTTCGATGCATCTATGATATATACTTAATATATCTCTAATTTACCATTGTTATAACCATGATATCTACTGATGTCTAACATTGATGCATCTATGATCTACTCATATCTATTGATGTATATCAGATATCATAAGGATAAAACTGGAATAATAAAAATTTCGAGAATAAAAATTCAAATATTTTGCCATATTTGCAAAATACAAAAGTGGTTGACATTTTTGTAAATATGTATAAAAGTTTAGCTACCCAATACAATTTCCCTTATATTATTAGATTATATATATATATATATAAAACCTTGATTATGTTATTTGAATTAGGTTTTCTATTTCAATTATCATTTGAGATTATTGTAGTATAAATAGGTTATTAGATTTGTATCTTTTTTTCAATTTAATTCAATGAAACCCTATTTGTCGTCATTCTCTTTCTCTTCTCTCCTCTCCTAAAAGTTAAACAAAATCCACCACTCTTATTTTATAGGGAGGGAGAGAAGTGGGGGAGGAAGCAACCTCCCACCCACCAACTTCCTATTGCAAGGGAGTGGGTTATTAAATTAAAATTAATTAAATTTTAACATATAATTTTAATCTAATTCATAATAATCATTATCTGAATCTTATTAAAATATAACTCTCATATTATATACTTTAATTATGAATGTCATTCATAATTAACTATATATTATAATGTATCTATCTATATACATTATATTAATTGTATCTTATACAATTAACCTACATGCTCTTAAATAAGTTGAATCCCTCAAATTATTTCACAAGTCTTGATCATTGTTTAACCCGTTGTGAGCTAGCAGGGACCTAATGGACCTACAAATTAGAAGCTCCAACCATATGAGATTACATGATTAAACTCAATAACCAAAATAATTAACATTCGTTAATTGTAGGTCACTCCACTACAGACCCACAGTTGCACTCTTTGCACTGTAGAATATTTTGCGTCCATGAATATTGACAATTAGCAGTAAATCAATCCTTCATGAGTGTTTGTAACTTCAGATCAATTATCGTTTTACCCCTGAGTTACCTCTTTGTCAGGATTATTTTATTATGAAAAAGGTGAAATAGAATGGGTTTAAGCTTGGACCTTTGGGATTTAGAGTTAATAAAAAAATTACAAGGGAAAGAAATATCTAGTGGTGATTACATAAAAAGTTTGCTTAATTTACGGTAAAATAATTAATTATGATATTATTTACTTAATATTATAAGTCATTGAAAGACCAAGGTGTTAGCTTTATGGCTTCAATCAAATCAAATATTTTGATGATCACAAACCAAGTATAAACTAACAATTTGAGTGTTTCAAAGTGTCCATAGCGTAGAGCTCGAAAAGACAAAATCAATTCCTATCAAATCACTCAAATCAGAGTTTAAACGAATAAGTTATGGTCAAAACAAGTCAGGAGAAAAATTCTACGTGGTGGGTGACGTGGACAGGTGGACAAATCCTACATGGTGGGTAACATGGACAAGTGGACCGCTCAGAAGTTGACATGTGGCATCAAGAGGACATACTTATGCTGACGTGACATCCAACAATTGAACAAATGAAAAGATGACATGCGGCGCTTTCAATCTCTACAAATCCATTTCACCATCAATCTCCTCTAAATCTCCTCAATCACTCTCAATCTCCTCAATCACTCACAATCTCAATGATTTCTCAATCACCACCAATTTCTTTTAATCACCATAATTATGTTTTCATTTCATTTCCTTACCTCACATCTTAATCTATACCATTCATCCTTTTTGCCCTAAATCCAATGACCAAAATTCATCATAGAAACTCTATTTAAAGCCACCAAATTCCATCATTCTACACACCAACTATCGAAGCAAAATCATTTATTTTCAAATTCTCCTCTCAACTTTTGTAAAATCTTCATTCTCTCCTACACATAACTTGCTCATTTTTTTGTGAGAGATTCATTAGAGTATGACTTTTTAGTCATTACTTTGGTGCAAAATTTGTGTAATCCACTATGTTTTTTAATTCTTTATTTTCAAATTGGGTTTTGTATTAAGGTCTGGGTACACCTTGGGTTGTGAGAAAAGTAAATTGGTTGGATCCTGAACCAGTAAAAAGGATTTTGGGTTTCTTTTTAGCCTAGGACAAAAAGAGGGTCGATCGGTTTGGTTCTCAACCGTTAAGAGGGCCACTGCAATAAAATATCCAAGAAGGAGTCTCGGGGAGTGAAGTAGGAATTTCCGAACCACTATAAAAATTCTCGGTGTCACCATTCTCTTCTCTTCTCTCTTTTAAATTCAGTATTTATCTACTTTGAATCTTGGTAGATTGCATATAGGTTTACTTAAATATTTTGTTCAATATTTCCTCTTGTTGCTAATCTTCTTTTATTGATTGCATAATTGTTCATTACCTTGAATTTATTTTTAATTTTTAAAAAGCGGTTATCAACCTTATTGACCCCCCTCTAGTGTCGTCATTCGATCCTACAATTGGTATCAGAGCAGGTAGCTCATTTCTTTTTAAAAGGTTTCATTTATGAAAATTCCATTTTTTTCTAAAACTATTTATTATTTTTTCTAAATCTAGAAATTTCTTTATTATTGAAGAAGAGTTTGAAAATTTTAGTTTTTGAGCCAATTTTACTAGAAATTAATTTTCCTCAAAAATTGACTTTTGAAAACTATTTTTTCTTCACTCTTGAAATTCATTTTGTTTAGAATAAATCTTTGAAATATTTTTGAAATTTAATATCTTTGAAAGTTAACTTTTCTTGATTCTAAATTTATTTTCTTTGAAACTTTTCTTAAAACTTAAGTTTTTGAGCTTATGGCAAACATTGGGATTAATGGATTTAGTGAGGGTCATTCTACCACTAAACCACCTCTTTTTGATGGAAATAATTATACTTGGTGGAAAACTAGGATGAGAATTTATTTGATTTCAATTGATTATAACTTGTGGGAAATTGTTTCTAAATGTCCCTTTATTCCTATTAAGAAAGTTGAGAATGTTGGTGTAGCTAAAAATGAAAATGAGTTTAATGATGATGATAAAAGAAAAATATCGATTAATGCTAAAGCCATGAATTGTTTGTTTTGTGCTTTATGTGCTGATGAGTTTAATCGAGTATCTGCATGTAACTCTGCTAAAGAAATATGGGATATGCTTGAAGTAACTCATGAAGGAACAAATCAAGTAAAAGAGTCGAAAATTAGCATGCTTGTTCATAATTATGAATTGTTTAAAATGGATGCTAACGAGTCTATTGCTGAGATGTTTACTAGAGTTACGAATATTGTTAATGCTTTGAAAGGTTTAGGAAAGTAATATACTACAGCTGAGAACGTGAGGAAGATTCTAAGATCTCTACCAAAAAGTTGGGAACCCAAAGTGACAGCAATTCAAGAAGCGAAGGATCTCTCAAAACTTCCATTGGAGGAGCTCATTGGATCTCTCATCACACATGAGGTAATCATGAAATGTAATATGGAAGAGGACGTCAAAAAGAAGAAAAGCTTGGCATTAAAGTCTACATCCTTCCAAGGGGCTTCTGAAAGTGAGGAAGAACTAAACGAGGAAGAACATGCCTACTTATCTAAGAGGTTCAAGAAGCATTTCAAGAAGAGGTACTTTCCAAAGAAAACCAACAATCAAGATGCTAAAGGAGAAAAGAGCACTAGAGATGTCATCATCTGCTACGAGTGCAAAAAGGCTGGACATGTAAGATCTGAATGCCCTCTACTACGTAAATCATCTTCAAGGAGAAACAAGAAGGCTATGAAAGCTACTTGGGATGAAAGTGATGAAAGAAGTGATTCTGAAAGTGGAGAGGAAGTCGCTAATCTTTGTTTCATGGCTTTTGGAGATGAAGATGATGACGACGAGGTATGTTTTGAAAATCCTTCTTTTGATGAGCTTATGGATGCTTACAACGAGATAAAAGAAGAATTTGAAAAATTAGGTAGTAAATATTTAGCTCTTAAAAAAAGAATACTAAGCTAGCTCATGAGAACCATGATTTATTAGTTGAGCATGATAGGATAAATAAAGAAAATGAGATGTTTAGAAAAGATCTTGTTATGTGTAAGTCAAATTTGCATGCTTTGAAAGAGGAGTATAAATTATTAGAAGTGAAAGATAAAGATATATCATATACTCTTTTAAAGTTTACAAACGGTAAAAAGAACTTAGACATGATGATGGGAAAACAACAAGCTATCTTTGATAAAAGTGGTTTAGGCTATAAACCTCATCAAAAACAAAAGAAATTTGTAAACTACTTTGTTAAAGAAACCTCAATGTTTACTACTGTTTGCAATGCATGTAGAAAACTTGGTCATAAACTTTATGCTTGTAACTTGAAGAAAAATGATGCATTAAATGAAAAGAGATGGATTTCTAAATTTTTGATTACTAACCCTTAAGGACCCAAACAAGCTTGGGTACCTAAAGTTACATCTTGAGTATCATCTTTCTTCTAGGTATGTTTGAGATCAATAAAGAACAAGTGGTAAAGCACATGACCGGAGACCGCACAAAATTCACACCCCTAGAAATGAAAGATGGAGGATACGTTACCTTTGGCAATAATAAAAGAGGTAAAATCATTGGCAAAGGTAACATAGGTAATGGTTCAAAATTTATGATTGAGAATGTGTTGCTTGTTGATGGCTTAAAGCATGATCTTTTCAGTATTAGTCAATTATGTGATAAATGTTATAAAGTAGTATTTAATGATAAAAATTTCATAATTGAAAATGCTTGTGGATGGACAAAAATTGTTTGTAGGAAATAGAGATAAAAATGTTTATACTATTTAATTGAATGACTGCCCAGTTGTTAATAAATGTTTGTCTGCTATGCACGATGATTCTTGGTTGTGGCATAGAAGATTAGGTCATGTTTGCATGTTTCTGATTTTAAATATTTCCAAGAAATCTCTTGTTCGAGGTCTTCCAAAATTAAATTTTGAAAAAGACAAAGTTTGTGATGCATGTCAAATAGGTAAACAAACTAAGTCATTCTATAAAGCAAAGAAAATAGTTTCCACTTCTAGGCCTTTGCAACTATTACATATGGATCTATTTGGACCTACAGTTGCAAGTCTAAGCGGAAAACATTATGCTTTTGTTATAGTTGATGATTTTCAAGGTTTACTTGGGTTTTATTTTTATCTCATAAGGATGAGGCCATAAAAGCATTTATTAGTTTTTCAAAGAAAATTCAAAATGAAAAACGTTTTATGATTTCAAAAATTAGAAGTGATCATGGAGGAGAATTTAACAATGTAGCTTTTGAAAAATTTTGTGATGAAAATGGTTTTTCTCATGATTTTTCTTCTCGAAGAACACCACAACAAAATGGTGTTGTAGAAAGGAAAAATCGTTCTTTGGAAGAATTAGCTACTTTTTTGTTAAATGAGTATAATTTACCAAATATTTTTGGGCTGAAGCTGTTAATACTGCCTCTTATGTAATGAACCGTGTTTTAATAAGGCCAATTATGAATAAAACCCGTTATGAGCTTTTTAATGATAAAATTCCTAATAACAGTTATTTAAAGTTTTTGGTTGCAAAATGTTTTATTTTGAGAAATAAAGAGAAACTTGGAAAGTTTGAGTAAAAAACTAATATTGGCATATTTTTAGGATATTCAACATGTAGTAAAACATATAGAGTTTTTAATAAAATAACCCTTGTAGTTGAAGAGTCAATGGATGTTTTTTATGAATCTCATATTACTGCTAATCAAGTTTCAGTTAGTGATGAGTTAGAAATGCCTTTTGAGAATTTGAATTTTAAAGATAATAACACGGAAGCTGTAGTAAATGAGACTCAACAAGTGCCAGAGGAAACCCTTCCCAAGGATTGGAGTTTCTCAATTCACCATCCGAAGGAGTTAATTATAGGTGATGTATCCCAAGGGGTAAGAACTCAATCTTCTTTAAATGCATTAAATAATGTTGCTTTTGTATATCAAATTGAACCAAAGTCTTTTAAAAAAGCTGAAGTTGATGAATTCTGGTTAACTGCTATGCAAGATGAGTTAAATCAGTTTGAAAGAAACAATGTTTGGGAATTAGTCTCACGTCCTAATGATCATCCTGTTATTGGTACGAAATGGGTTTTTAGAAATAAAATGGATAAGTATGGTAATATTGTTAGAAATAAAGCTAGGCTAGTTGCACAAGAATATAATCAGGAAGAAGGAATAGATTATGAGGAAACTTTTGCTCCTGTTGCTAGACTTGAATCAATTAGAATGTTGCTTGCATTTGCATCTCATAAGAACTTTACTTTATATCAAATGGATGTTAAAACTGCTTTCTTAAATGCTTTTATAATGGAAGAGGTATATGTTGAACAACCTCCTGGTTTTGAAACTGTTGAAAATCCAAATCATATTTATAAATTAAAGAAAGCTCTTTATGGTCTTAAACAAGCTCCTAGAGCTTGGTACGACCGTTTGAGAAAATTTTTGCTTGAACAAGGTTTTAAAATGGGACTTATTGACACTACACTTTTTATTAAAACCAAAGAAAATAATATTTTGTTAGTGCAAATTTATGTAGATCATATTATTTTTGGTGCTACTAACACTTCATTATGTGAAGTATCCACAGTGTAAAGTTTGATACAACGATTCCAACGATGTTTGAATCACCTAATTCGGTGCTCGAGTGAAAAAGTTATAGCCAAAAGAAGTTCAAAGAAAAATACATGTTAGTGGATGACATAATTGAGACGGACCAATCACAATCGGCGAGCTGAAATTTTTAGTTAAAAAAAAGAAGAAATTCAAATTAAAAAATATATATTACCGTTTCTGTAAAAGAGTAAAATTAAATAAAAAATTATGCAGAAGTCGTTAACATGAAATCATATTGCTAAAAAAAATGTAGCCATTGGAGTATATATAATATATAATATTACATAATTCGTTTTCTTAAATTAAATCTCAACCTTTTGATTTTTATTTTACCTCAATTCAATGACCCAAATTGACTGTGATTTCAAATCAATTTTAAACTTCACCTCCCTTCTAGAAAAACATGGCAAGGCGGCTTGGAAACCTTGTGGGAACCTTTGAAGAAGTTGATTGCACGCGAGAGAACTTTTGCTCGGGAGAGAGCCTTCGTGTTTGCATCCGTATTGATATATTAAAGGCTTTAGAAGGGGGATCAAGTTGAATATTGATGGGCCAGTGGGAGGCTGCTGGAGACCGCTGAAATATGAATGCCTACTGGAATTTTGCTCACATTGTGGGAAGATTGGGCATAATTTTAAATATTGTGAGAAATTTTTCGAGATGGGAAAAGAGCAAAAAGCTGAAGAAGAGTATGGATCTTGGATCCGTTATTAAGCAATCCCAAAGAAAGTACAGCAACCTATGAAGAAAAGTAATTCGAATTCCATTAGCGAGTCGGAAGATGCTAGGCCGGACATCAGAGAGTAGGTTGTTGATGCGGCAGTTGGCGACGATGGGGCGGTCAGACCTGATTCTGAAAGGAAATTTTGACTGATCCTAGAAAATCAGAGGAAGGGATGGAAAGACACTCAATAAGAGGAAATCTCAATAATGGTATGGCTGATTTGCAGGGGATTGCAAATATTTCTATTATTAATGGTGTGGCAGATTCGCAAGGGATTGCAAATACTCCTATTATTAATGGGATGGTGCAAGGGAGTGCAAATAGTCCTATTATTAAGGGATCATTCCCGATGAATGGGGCTAAACAACAAAGTGAGGTTTTGGGATATGAAGGACTATTCCCCGCAGCTACCGTAACCAATTTATTGGCAATAAAATCTCCCTTACAGGATTTTCCCCCAATGACCTGTCAGTTGGGTCCCACAGAAACTCAGGCAATGGCTAGGAAAAATGGTAATTGGAAAAAGAGAGCGCGTGCGGTAGGGAGGAAACCTGGTGATGCATCAGGAGGTTGAGAGGGATACGAGCTCTCAAAAAGGAAGGTTGACATTGAAGAGGCTGGCTCATTCCAGAAAAAACAAAAGACGTTGGGAGAAACCAGTGTTGGTGGCATTGAGTTTAATGATGTGACGGCGGAAGCTGTTCTACAGCTCCACCGAAAGCCATGAAAACACTTTGTTGGAATGTCCGGGGTTTAGGGAACCCTCGAACATTTAGAGCTTGTCGTGATGTAATTAAGAACATCAATCCCTAAATTATTTTCCTCTGTGAAAGAAAATGTAAGGCGAAAGTGATTCATAATCTAAGTGGGACTTTGAAGTATGCGGGCTGTTTTCCCGTGAATAGTGTGGAAGCAAATGGGGTATTTGCCTTCTTTTGAAAGAAATTGTGAACGTTACTATTCAATCCTTTTCTCTGGCTCATATTGATGCAGGAATTGAGTGAGAGGGGAAACGATGGAGGTTTACTGGGCTATACGACTAGCTTGAGCAACAGGCGCAGAAATTCACATGGGAGCAGCTTAGACGTTTATACAACAATGATGATAGTGCATAGGTGGTAGGTGGTGATCTAAATGAAATCCACTGGGATCATGTAAAGAAGGGTGAGCTCGAAGAGAGGGTGGCTTGATGGTAGACTTTCTGAACACTATTGAAATCTACAATTTATCGGATCTGGGTTACACCAGTTCCCCTTTTACCTAGTATCGGTCCTAGGCCACTAGTTTACAAATCTTTGAGCGACTTGACAAGTTCTTGGGCAATTCGTCCTTCTGTGAGTTTTTAAAGAAGCGGTGGTGTCCCATTCGGATTGGTCGATATCTTACCATAGACCGATTGTTATGGAGCTTGTGAAGGACTCTGGTGATATTTGGTGCGGCAAGAGAGCAAGCAGGTTCATATTTGAGGAGGGTTGGGTGTCTTATCTGGAGTGCAATGAGATAATTGAAAGGAATTGGGGCTCTGCTGATGTGGGGTAGTCGAGTCTTGACAAAAGCTTACAGAGATGTTTGAAATATCTTGGGAGGTGGGGTAGGCGGACAAACCGGAATCTGTTCTCTCAAATCAAGAAGGTGAAATGTGTCATCACTGATATATATAACAAGCATCCATCACTTGATTTTTCTTTGATCCAAAAGTTGAAAGAGTCTTTGGACAAACTTCTCGATGAAGAGGAGACCTAATAGAGGCAAAGGTCTCGCAAAAATTGGTTTCGATGGGGTGACAGAAACAAAGGTTGGTTTCATAAGATGGCTTCGGGCAGGAAGAAGATAAATATGATTCTGTGGGTCAATGATTTTGATGGGAGTTGGAAGACTAATGAGGCTGATGTTGATCGAATTTTTATTGACTATTTTCGTTCGATCTTCACTTCTTCGAATCCGTCAACCGAACAAATGGACCAGATTGTTCAGTGTACTCCCTGCAAGATTACCACAAGAATGAATGTGATTCTCACAGCTTCTTTTAGTAGGAATGAGATTTTTAAAGCCCTCAAGCAGATGCAACCCGCAAAAGCTCCTGACCCTGACAGTTTTCCAGCTTTGTTTTATCAAAAATACTGGGAGGTGGTGGGAAACAAAACGGTAGAGAGTTGTTTGCAGATTCTGAATAGAGAAAGGTCAGTGAGAGATTGAAATGATACCCATATACCCCTGATTCCGAAAATCCAAAATCCAAAAGAGGTTGGAGACTATAGACCAATTAACCTCTATAACGTGACTTACAAGCTAGTCACCAAGGTATTGGCAACCGGTTAAAGGGTATCCTCAGTAGTATTATTTCTGAAAACTAGTCAACCTTTATTCCAGGGAGAATTATTTTTGACAATCTTATGGTGGGGCATAAATGCATCCATTATTTGAACTGGTTGTCTCAAGGTGGCAATAGGGTGGCGGCTCTTAAATTAGACATGAACAAAGCGTATGACAGGGTGGAGTGAATGTTTTTGGAGAAAATAATGTTGAAACTTGGCTTTGATCGTGTAGGTTGGGTGAACTTAGTGATGGATTGCATCACAACAGACAGTTTCTAAATCCTCATTAATAGGATAGCTAAAGGTTTTGTGAATCCCTCTAGCGGTCTAAGGCAAGGTGACCCTCTCTCCCATATATACCTCATTTGTGCTGAGGGTCTTTCTTCTCTTTTATATGAAACACACAATAAGGGCTTTATATCTGGAATCACCATAAATAATAACTGACCCAGCAGCTCATACCACTTTTTCGCGGATGACAGTTTGGTGTTTTTCAAGGCAAATGGCAGGGAATGCGGCTGGGTTAAAAAGGCTCTTATTGACTACGAGATGGCTTCAATTCAGAAGATCAATTTCAGTAAGGTTGTCCGATGTGTTTCTCCTAATGTTAGCTCTAATTGCTCTCAGTACCTTCAACAGATTCTGGGTGTCCAACTGGTCCGAAATCTCGACAACTATCTGGGGTTGCCATCATATTTTTCAAGAAGGAAATGAGAGGATTTCAACTTCTTGAGGAGCGTATCTGGAAGATAGTTCAGGGGTGGAGAGGCCATCCCTTTTCTGCAAGTGGGAAGGAGATCTTAATCAAAAGTATAGCTCAAGCAATTCCCACGTATGCTATGAGCTGTTTCAGGCTTTCAAAGGACTTCTGTAAAGATGTCGAGAGTATTCTAACTAGATTTTGGTCGGGGTCGACTCCGGAAATGAGGTGTATTCATTGGAAGAGCTGGGAAAAGTTTATTCCAAAAGAGAATGGGGGGCTCAGGTTCAGGGACCTTGAGACCTTCAACCAAGTGGTCATTGCCAAGCAAGGGTGGCGCGTTCTTAGATGTCTACCTCTTCTAATCTTAAGACAATAAAAGGGTGCTACTTCCCTAATACGAATATTCTTGAAGCTTCTAACAGGGCCAAGTCCCCATACTTTTGAAAGGAATTTTGTGGGGAAGGGAGCTTCTCTCAAAGGGCCTTAGATACAAAGTCTGGAATGGTAGTTCCATTCAATTGTTTCATGACAAATGGATCCCTCGAGAAACTACTTTCAAACCCATTTCACCTCACCCGATTGGATGCAATCCGTTGATCTCGGAGTTCATCACTGGTTCTAAGCAATGGGATGTTCAAAAACTCATGAGGTTTGTGAATAAGGAGGATGTGAAGGCAATATCCCAGATCCCTATAAGCTGGTCCAATGAGCCAGACATATGGGTATGGCAATATGACAAGAAGGGCGTTTATTCGGTGAAAAGTGGTTATAAGGTGGCAATGGCGTCCAGCTCTATTGGCTCTTCTTCTAACTACAATCGGTGTGAGCGATGGTGGAAGGGCTTGTAGAGATTCAAAAGTCCTCCTAAAATTAAGATGCTTCTGTGGAGATTGTTTTCAGACTGTCTTCCTACTATGTGTAATCTAGCCAAGAAAGGAATTAATGCATCAACTAAGTGCCTAGTGTGTGGGTCGCATGAAGAGTCTATCGAGCATGTGTTATTCAAATGTAAGAGAGCTAAAGAGGTGTGGGCGATTCTCTTACGGAGATTCTGGTGAAAGGCAAGGATTGCTTCATCCAAGACCGTGGTGTTTCTATACGAAGATCTTCCTCAGAAAGACTTTGAATTAGCTTGTGTGAGAATGTGGGAGATTTGGCTCGATAGAAATGCAATTAGGGTTCATAACCCTATGCCTGATTCAACAAACAGATGTAATTGGATCCTTTCATACATGACCGAGATTGAAGACAACATTCCTAACAGAAAGGGAGGTGCGTACTTACTTGGTGTCTCGACAGGCAATGACGAGGGTTCTCTCTGGAGTCCCCTTCCTTCGGGGTGGGTCAAACTGAATACGCGAGTGCGGCTTGCAAGATGCCTAGGAATTGTTCGGGAATTGGTGTGATATGCAGGCACGAGAATGGTGAAATTCTGGCGGCATTGTCGAAGATGGTGCCTGTGTGTTACAATTCGTTGATAGCCGAGTTGTTAGCAATCCTTGAATGTTTGAGGCTTGCGAATCGATTGAATCTGAAGTTATTACAAATTGAATCTGATTATCTCCAAGCAATTAAGTTGCTGAGGGGGGGAATCTGAAACTCTTGGCGAAGCAGGTACCTGGGTTGCAGACATTAAAAATTTCACTAATCTCTTCTCTCAGGTTCAGTTTCTGCATGTTCGTATGGGAGGCAACAAAGCAGCTTACAAGCTTGCTACCATGGGTGCCTCGAATGTAACCAATTTTATGTGGCTGTCTGATTTTCCCTAGTGGCTTATGAGTATTACCATGAGGGACAGCTGTCTTCTTTTGAGCTTGTGCGGCCTTTATGATCCTTAATAAAACTTCTTTTTATCTAAAAAAAAATCATTCTTCTCTCAAATTTTCTCCTCATTTTGTCTCAAATTGCTCCATACGTAACCTCTCTTCAAAACTTCAATTTTTGTTCTATTTGATTGAGAGAGATTTTATTTTGAGAGATATTTGTGCTTCTAATTTTATTTCTCTTAGTCATATAAAGTTTTATTATGTAAGAATTTTTCATACAAAATTTATGAGTTAAATTTTTATATCTACTTTTTTTTAAAAAGTTTGTGAGATTGTATTTCAATTTCAAATCTACTGTAAGACTTGCTATTGCTCCCAAGAAAAGAAAGTGTTGTACCGATTTGACTCTTACCATGGAAAGAGTCGAGTTCTTCAATCGAATACCCAAGAGAAGCTTGAGGAGTGGAGTATGCTATTATTGCCGAACAACTACAAAATTTCCAGTACCATTTTCTTTAATACTCTTATTTAATTTGTGCAATTAATAATATATTCTTATTCGTTACATGAAATTAATTGCTAAAATTTGTTCTTCATGTTTATTGGAAATCTATACATTAAAATTAATTATGGTACTTGAAATGTATTTATAATTTATTGATTAATTTGTGTTAAAATCATTTGTTTGTAAAAAATTTACTTTGTTGTAAAGCAACAAAATAAGACTCCACTTTTTGCTCCGTCCATGGAGCATATGAATTTCGTGGAATGTCCATGACTTAACATCGGTAGAATGCTACCTCCATAGTGTTGTCTGGTGCTATCAAAGAAGAATAGGTGGGGGAGCCAGGTCACATCCACGACAACTTAATTAAGGGACTCAAGGTTCCCTCAACTTTGAAACATTATGTATTATATAGCAAATAAAACAATATAGATTATAAAATGCTAAGATGTCGTAATGGTACATCTGCTGCAGTACCCCTAGCAATCCAATGTTCGAACCTTGATACAATTACCATTCTAGGTTTTTAAACGTATTTATACACATGCATTTTTGTTTTTTTGGTCTAATTATTATTGTTAACTTTAAAACCCATTTTTCCGCTTGCCCTCACAAATTTAATTAAATAAGAACATCGATGGAATCAAGAGATCCAATCCCGTTGACGATCCAGTCTATCCAGACACACATCAACGACAGTGGGACGGTGAAGCTTATGGTGGAGGTCAGCACCCCTAGCAATCCAATGTTCGAACCTTGATACAATTACCATCCTAGGTTTTTAAACGTATTTATACACATGCATTTATTGTTTTTTTGGTCTAATTATTATTGTTAACTTTAAAACCCATTTTTCCGCTTGCCCTCACAAATTTAATTAAATAAGAACATCGATGGAATCAAGAGATCCAATCCCGTTGACGATCCAGTCTATCCAGACACACATCAACGACAGTGGGACGATGAAGCTTATGGTGGAGGTCAGCACCCCTAGCAATCCAATGTTCGAACCTTGATACAATTACCATCCTTGGTTTAGACTTTATGATGCTCACTGTAACCAAGAAAGACACATTTAGTCGAATGGAAACTAAATTTGTGATTTTAATATGGTCGAAGGTCACCAAAGATTTTTAGGATAGAGTAATCAGGTTTGGTCTTGTATATTTTTTCCCATGGAGAGACATTATTAAGAACGGGTGTGGGGAGACGATTTATGATATAGACAGAGGATTCAAAGGCTTCCCACCAATATTTAAGGGGCATAGAGGCTTGTGCGAGAAGATTAAGACTCATTTCAACGATGTGACGATGTTTTCTTTCGACTTTTCCATTTTGTTCACTGGTGTGGGGACATGGATGTCGAAAGAGAATGCCAAATTTTTCAAGAACCAGAACAAATGATCGAAACTCACCACCCCAATCGGCTTGGAGAATTTTTATCTTGTGATCAAGATAATTTTCAACTTGATTTTTAAATGCAAGAAAGGCTTTTAGAGCATCAGATTTTTGTTTGAAGGGATAAATGTGGGTGAACCGAGTAAAATCATCGACAAAGCTAATATAAAAACGATAACCAGATGAGGATAAGACCGGTGTTGGACCCATAGATCTGTAAAAACAAGTTCTAAGAGGTTTGGTAGAATGAGATTGAGACAAATTAAAAGTGAGTTTGTGAGATTTGTCCAACTGACAAGCATCACAGAAGTCACTTTCACTATTTAAAAGAAAATTTCAAATTACTTTGCTATTTGACTAAAAAATTGTTTTGGATGGATGGCCAAGTCTTTTGTGCCATGCATCTTTGACTGACTCATTTTTTTAAGAAAGAAAGATATTAGAGGAAACAACATTAGACTCAACAAGATTGGAAATGGGGAAAGTGTTCTTGTGACTGCTGAAAAGGTTTCCTGGAGTGATGTTTGGCTTGGCTTGTACCTCACGCTCCATTTGGTACAGTCCATTATTAAGTTTCCCTCGTAGCAAGATTGTCCCTGTTTGCTTGTCCTTCACCAAACAAAAAGTAGAACGAAACTCAACAAAAACTTGGTTATCAAGTCTAGATACACTAATGAGATTTTTAACAATTTTAGGAACATGGAGGATATTATTAAGAAGCAATGAAGAAGCTTTAAGGCGAGAACAAGGAATATTTGTCTTGCCAATATGTTGAATTTTGAGTTTGGATCCATTACCTACGACTAGATATTAATTTCCTCCATACTCCGCCTTTTGATGTAAATTATTTGCATCCGGTGTTGTGAGATCTGTCGCTCCACTATCAGCATACCAAGCATTATCATGAACAATTTATGGAGTAGCAATATAGGCAGCATTTGTGCCATTTCTGGGAGTCATATTGGTGCTAGGTCCAATTGATCGTTCAAACCTGTAATAACAGACCAATGCAGAATGTCCATACTTACCACATACTTCAAATGGGTTTGGAGTTATTTCCAAACCTTCCACTTCGTCCTTTGCCTCTTCCACGACCTCTTGAATAATTTTGATCTCTGCCTTGGTTGAAATATTGGGACTGGTTCTGGGATTTGTTGTGGCATGGAACTCTTGCCAGGGCATGTCTTATTTTCCATTAATTTGACATATTATAGGCAAATACTCAGCATCTAAACCAGTAATTATGCTGGAGATTAGAGAGCTTACTGATATCACTCCACCTGCAAGAGACAGGTTTTCGGCTATCTGCTTCATCGTAGAGAGATATTCTGACATCTTCATGTTGTTTTTCCGTGTAGTCTTTAATGCCCTTTTTAGGTGACTCACTCTTGATTTGTTGGTTGAACCATAGAGCTTCTCAAGAGCTCTCCAAACCTCTCTTGAGGTTTTGATATTGATATTGATAACTTCAGATGCAACTGTTGGTGTCATGGATCCATAGAGCCATCCAAGGAGGGCTTGGTCCACTGTGACCCAATCTTCAAACTCCTTGCTAGCATGAAGAGTGATGCTTCCATCAGAAGCAGTAGTTGTAGTGACTTGAGAGGGACATATTTTTGTTCCCAAAATATATCCATCTAGTCTTTGTCCTCGAAGGACAGCAATGACCATTGACTTCCATAAGAGAAAGTTATTTTCATCTAACTTGACTGAAAGTGTGGAGCTGAGAGGGTTAGAGAATGGAGACATTTGGGTATTAAAAATGGCAGGAACCACATCTGTGTTCGGGGGATTGTAATTGTTCAAACTGATTCAAGTCCAATTGAAAGTGATATGCTGGTTGAGCTTTCGACGGCCATGGAAGAAAGGAAGAAGAAAAGAATTAGGGTTTGACGCGCGGGCCAGAGAGTGTTCTGATACCAAGAAAGAAAACAAAAAGAGAGAATAATTTGCAGAAATTTGTGCAATGATTTTTGTCAGCTCATGTAATCGATGAGCAGCATTTTCTTTTATATAGACAATTTCATACTGAATGATAGCCTGGGCAATTACAAAGGAAATAAGGGTAAAAATGTAACTACACAAAGGGCCACTAAACGCACAGCTTTACTAAACATTACATATCAAGAGGAGTGATGTTATCCATATGTTCTTCATTCTCAATAGGTAGTAGTTAAATGCTTTTGTTACTTTATAGAGAAGGGATGTGGCGGCGGTGGTGGAGACGAAGGAGGTGGGTGGCAGCAATGGCGGCAGAGGTGGTTGACAGGGGAAGAGTTGAATGTGATAGTGGCGGCAACGAGGAAGACGAGAGATAAGTAAGAACTAAAACTTTAAGAATAATAAAGAGGAGAAATAGAGGTTGGAGAAGAAGAAAGAGTTGAGATGGAGAAGGATAAGAGTTTAGTTGAAAAAGGAGGAAGAAAAAAACAACTTAAGAAAAAGAAGAGAAAGAAGAAATGGAGTAAGAAAGAAGAAGAAAAGAAGGAGAAAGAGACGAAGAAAGAAAGGAAAACAAGAAACCATAATCGAATTAAAAAAAATGAAAGAATTTAAAAATAAAAAAATAGATGTCCACACGTTTCAAATTTTGAAAATTTAAACAAATAAAAATATGAGATTTAATTCGATGAATTTTATTTAAAATAAAAAAATAATATTAAATTACCATGTCTGCCACCAATGGTGGCAGACACAGGCAATGGTAGTCGGTAGGCTTCGACGGATGGACAGGACCCTTCAGTTTCTTTTAACTATTTTTTAATATATATAATAAAAATATGAAAATTAAATTATATATTCGGTTCGGTTTTCTAATCGGTTTTCAACCCCTAAAATCGAAACTGAACCGAATCGTGAAATTACAAAAATCGAAAATTCGATTCGGTTTCGGTTTAGTTGTGCACCTCAACTCGAGGCTATAAATGTAAGGACCCCTATCTTCTCCAGGCAAGTGAAAAACCTGTCACTAACATCTTTGGTGTCTTATTCCTATTTCTATTCTAATTACTGACTTGATCGTCAGAGTGTTTTGGGCGGAACATCGCACCAGCGTCGAGTTCTTTAGTTTCAGGTCCACCGGATCCCAGGCCGGACTGTTCGTCCGTTTACCACATGGCCCTTTGCCAAAATGTGCCGTCAATAGTTGGCGCCATCTGTTGGAAACGACGTTTTCAAGCAAAAAAATAAAATGAAAACTAGTTCTCTACACTAAGACATGGTCACAATGACCTCCGACAAGGAGTCGTCCTACGAAAACACCATCGACGAGGAGCATCGGCGTGACAAGACTATTGACAAGCCTGCCCCGACTCCCCCTGCACCGTAAAAGGCAAGGGGGACCCGAGACACTGTCAACACGCTCCGCCCAATGGGACATCTCGGCAAAAGGAAGGTGGGACATCCTGACCGAAAGAGTTCTAGATTCCGTAGCGAGATGAGGGCGGCCCAAAATCTAATAAACTAAACATCCAAGGTTATTATCATGTAACCGGGACAGTATATATATTGGGTATATATTTGATATACCCCTGATATACTAGATATATATTTGATATACCCCTGATATACTAGGTATATATTTGATATACCCCTGATATACAAGTGGATAATGTTTCGTGAATAACCTAAAGGGTCTATAGAATATGGATAAGACAGGGTACCTTATCCTAGCAACACTATGGATACAGCCCACTCTGTAAATGTTACAGACGACTCGATTCAGATCGTTCGTGTGCAAACATGCGAGTGAGGGTATCCTATACAAAGAGTTTGTATAAGACCGGACCGCGAAATAGCCAATCTTTAGATGTAACACCGTTAACTAACAGATTGCTATTTCTTAGAATGACCAGGCAACTCATTCTCAATCTTAAGTGAGTTATGGACTCCTGCCTGTGAGGGCTCGTCCTCTGATTTTTATGGGTAAGAGTGGCCCGAAACGCCGACTCAATATTCTTGCCATTTTGGGGATGAGACTGAGTGGGGAGCTGGGAACATAACTTCACAATAAAAAATTCACTCCTCCCCGACTTTAGGGAGTATATGAGTGTTCTCTTAAATGCTTACTCCGAGACTTGAACAAAGGCCCCACCCTCTCACTGGCCCGAGAGGGACTTCCGGTTATTGGTCGGACCATAACCAGGTTGTTTATTAGAGGAGCAGTGGTATTTAAGGAGTAAGATGTAATACAGGGGTAAAACGATAATTTGACCCATCTATGGTTACAAACACTCATGAAGGATTGACTTGCCATTAATGGTCGTATATCCGTGGACACGAAAAAATTCTGCACTGAGAAGAATGCAGTTGCGGGTCTTTAGTGGAGTGACCCGTAGTTAACGAATGTTTATGAACTCGGTCAAGGAGTTTGACCGATTAATCTCTCATCGTTGGAGCTTCTGATCTGTAGATCTATTAGATCCCCTTGCTAGCTCATAACGGGTAAAACGAGGATCAATTTTTTGGAAGAATTTGAACTGTTCAAATTGCTCAAGGGAATATATGTATATTGATACATTATAATATATAGTTAATTCTAAATTAAAACTATATATTATGAGAGATATTATTTGAATGAGATTAAAATAAAATTAATATGAATAAGATTCATATTAAAACTATAGGTTAAATATAATGTGCATAAAATGTACATTACGACTATAGGTTATACGAGAGAAATGCTATAGAATATGATTCTATTTTTATAATAAATAATTAAGTGTTAATTATTTATTTGATTTATATATATATACATATTAATTAATTGTTAATTAGATTAATAATCAATAATTATTTATTAATTAATATGATTAATTAATTAAATATATATATATATATACTAATTATATATATATTAATTATTATTATTAATTAATAATATTAATATATATATTAATTTTAATTAATATATAACTCCCTAGCAAAAATGCAGGGGAGTTAAGTCCCCACGTCACAATTTTTGGTTTTGTTTATTGCAGAACAATTGTGCAAAAAAAAGGACAACCAAGCCCAAAGAACTCCCAACATCTCTCCCAAGCATTTCTCTCATCAATACTCTCTCAATTCTCCAATCCAAATTGTTACTCCCATAAGCGTGTTCTCGATACCCACAGGATAGCACCAAAGGTCTATTGGTGGTGTTAGGGTTAATCTATTGAAGAAGCATTCTTCAAATGTATGTTTTCCCCTGTAATTCATTCTTGTACATTTGGTTTTGTTTCTCAAAATTGATGAACGAAGATCATCGCTTCCGCTGCGGGATTCATATCCCATCAATTGGTATGAGAGTGATGTTGAAGTTCTGGTTTTTTTGAACAAAAAATCGGTGTTCTTTGTGGGTGTTTTCTTATTTTAGAAATATGGGTTTGCGGGTTGCAAATTTTCTGGTTTTTGGCATTTAGATAGCAATTTCCTTCTTGATTTGATCATGTAAGGGTCCGGTGTTTTGGGCATTGAGTTTCTGTATCGAGCCTGTAAGTCTGAGTCGCTCGAAAGCTATTCGTGGCGTTGGATTGGGTAAAGAGTTGCAGAAAACAGCGAAGAAGACGAAGCACGCCACGTAGACAGCACTATGGCACCATGCAGCAGCGCCATGGCGCTGGGGGGACTACAAACAGCGCCACAATGCTATCCCGGGTGCTCTTCGATGTGATTCTGATGCTTTGGTTCGATGTTCGAGGGCGATTTCGGGCGTGTTCTTCTTTTATTTGTTTATTTAATTTTGCTTTCTTAGGTGCCAAAATCCAGTCCTCACTAGATATTAGATCGCATCAATGGGACTTCAGTCGACAACCTACTGCAGCGGCCAAAACGCACCCGGAGCGATGCCGCCAAAAGGGACAAGAGCAAGTATTGCAAGTTTACCTGGACCACGGGCATGACACTGCTGACTGTAGAGACCTCAAGAATCAAGTCGAATCCTTGGTCAAAAGGGGATACCTAAAGGAGTTCGTGGGAGAGGGCACGAAACCAGGATGCCATAGGCGAAAATTCAATAACATCAAGGCACAACCGAAGCCAACATCCTCGAAGAAGGACGAACACCTGCCGACCATCCTCACTATCAGCAGAGGCCCGACAGAAGGGGAATGAACAACAAGCAGAAGGCCCTGGCTAGACAAGCCCGAGGGAAGTCGGGAACGCCGGAGATCTTGACTGTGAAGCTGGCCGACCCAAAACCTATGGTGACCTTGACGGACGAGGAGGCGAACACTCAACTCCAACCGAAAAACGAAGCCTTCGTAGTTGTAGCAGGAATCCACCATGTGCCTGCGCACTAGATATTGGTAGACGGAGGAAGCTCGACTAACGTACTCCCTCTGGGTGTGTTACGCACGTTCGGGTGGGACGTCACAAAACTCAAAAGATGCACGCGCCGTTAGTCGGCTTCTCGGGCGAACGAGTCTATCCTGAGGGCCGCATTAAACTACCCCTGACCCTAGGGGATGGCAAGGAGGCTTTCACTCAGGTCGAGGAGTTCGTAGTGATAGACGGCCCGCTGGCCTACAACACCATCCTTGGAAGACTGACAATACATCATTTCAAGGCTGTTCTATCCACCTATCACAAGACGATGAAATTCCTCATCTCTAATGGGACGGGTACAGTGGACAGGTAGCGGCGAGCCTCGAAAGAGTGCTACGGCACCACTATGAAAAAGCAGAAGGTAGTATGTGCTATCCACACTCCGAATGATGAGTCCGAGCCCGGATCGTCCACGCCGAGGACCGCTCCATAAGAGAAGTTGAGCATGGATGCCCCCGATATAATCCTCGAGCAAGAAAAGAGCATTCCATCAACCGAGGAGTTGGAAATTGTAGTCGTCATGGGACCAGGAAAGACAACGAACATAGGAGCGACGTTACCAAAGGACGAGAAAGAGCGTCTGATTAAGTTTTTCAAAGGCAATGCAGACATATTCGCCTGGTATCATGAGGATATGGCCGACATCAATCCGTTAATTGCCATACACAGGTTGAAGATCGACCCAGGAGTGAAACTGATAAGGTAGAAGAAGCATACCATGGACACCACGCGCAACATTGCCGCGACGGAAGAGGTAGCTATGCTGCTAAAGGCTAACTTCATCTGGGAGGTCAATTACCCGACTGGCTGTCGAACGTAGTCATGGTAAAAAGGCCAATGGGAAGTGGCGAATGTGTGTGGACTTCACCAATTTGAATAAAGCTTGTCCCAAGGATAGCTTCCCCTTACCACGAATAGATCAACTGGTCGACGCTACCGCGCAACACAAACTATTAACGTTCATGGATTCCTACCGGTCAACTCTCTGAAGCCTTCCAGATCATGCGCAACCACGATATGAAACTGAACCCAACTAAGTGCGCTTTCGGATTAAGGTCGGGTAAATTTCTCGGCTTCATAGTACATCAGCACAGAATTGAAGTCAACCCTAAGAAGATCCAAGCCATCCTGAATATGTAGTCCCAGCCAACCTAAAGAAGCTCCAAAGTCTAAACGGAAAGATCGCAGTCCTAAACCAGTTCGTCTCGTGGTCGACCGACAAATATTTGCCCTTCTTCAAGACACTAAGGAAGGGAGGGAAGTTCGAATGGATAGGCGAATGTGAAGAAGCCTTCACGAACCTAAAGCAGTACCTCGCGTCTGCCCCTCTATTGGCCAAGCCAAGTCCAGGGGATAGTCTGTACCTTTACATGGTTGTCTTAGAAAACGATATCAGCTCGACATTGGTCAAAGAAGACGGTGGAACACAGCACCCCGTGTATTACACCATCAAAGCACTAATCGGGGTCGAAACTCGCTATACTCAGATTGAGAAAATGGCCATGGCGCTGGTTACCGCGGCGAGGAAGCTGCGACCCTACATCTAAGCCCACCAGATTGTAATCCTAACGGACCAACCGCTTCAGCAAATACTCCAAAAGTCGAAAGCCTCCGAGAGAATAATGAAATGGGTCGTGGAGCTAAGCGAATACAACATTCAGTACGCTCCTCGGACATCCGTGAAGTGGCAAGCAACTGTTGATTTCATTGCCGAATTGACCCTAACGCAATCAGAAGAAGGTGCAGACCCAAAACAGTGGACCCCATACATCAATGGTTCGACAAACGACCAGGGCTGTGGGGCTAGGATCCTACTGACGAGCCCAAATTGGAGTCGCCATGAATATGCTCTTTGCTTTATGTTTCGAACCTTCAACAACGAAGCTGAGTACGAGGCACTAATCGCCGGACTCGGGCTAGCCAAGTCAATGGGGGCTCGACACCTTAGCGTCATTAGCAACTCTCAACTGATCACCAATAAGGTTAATAAGGAATACCAAGCCAGGGACGATCAGATGGCCTCATATCTCAAAAAGGTGCGGGCACTACTGAACGCCTTTGAGACAAGCTCAGTCGGCAGGTCCCTTGTTAAAAGAATGCCAATCGGATGCTCTTGCCTGCCTCGCATTGTCTTAATAAACCGATCTATCTCGGACTGCGTTGGTTGAAATTACAAGCAAGTCGAGCCTAGCTGAGCCGGAAATGATGGACGTCAATAAGCCAGACATCACGAATTGGAGAACCTCGATCAGAAAGTACTTAGAAACGGGGGAACTGCTAGAAGATCAGACAAGCGTCCGGAGGCTCTGAAGACAAGTCGTACATTATCTCCTTAGAAACAGAGTTCTGTACAAAAGAGGATATTCCTTTCCGCTTCTCAGATGCGTAAGCCCGACCGAAGTCGAGTACATCCTCAGCGAAGTCAACAAAGGAGACTGTGGGGACCACTTGGTTGGCCGAGCACTCGTGAACAAGATTTTACATCAAGGGTATTATTGGCCCACAATGGGTAAAGACTCCAAGAAGTTTGCACGACGCTATGATAGGTGTCAGCGGACAACTGTCGTAACATAGTGACTAGCCGAACAATTGACGAGTGTAACCGCCCCTTGGCCCTTCGCCTAGTGGGGCATTGATGACACGATGAAATTTATGCTCTTATTCTATATATTTATTGTGCATTTTATTAATTTATTATGATTAAATATTTGAATTTAATTATAATTTTACATTTTGCGACAAGTTGAAGATATTCAAAAATAATAATTTAAAAGCGCAATTTTATATGATAATGCGAAGTTCACAAAATTGGAGAGAGTTCAGCGGATAAAATACAAACAAAATTATTATGTCAGGAAGATTCAAATTGAAAATTATGGATTTTTATGATATTTTGTAAATAAAGAGATATAATCAATTCAGGAAATATGACATAATCATAAATTGATTAGGAATTCTTTTATTTAATTTATTTTCTTTTAAATAGGATTTTCCCGATTAGTTAGGAATTTCTTATTAGAGATAATTCGTCCCTAAAGTGGATAAAGTTAATCTCTATAAATAGAAGAGCCTTATTCGAAGATCCATCATTCTAGTTCCAATAAAAATCATCGTTCTCCTAAAATCAAAGCTTCTTCCTCTACCATGATTGGCTAAGCTTTAATTCTTCCAATTCAAAGGTGATTCAAGTCCGATTGTAAGCTTGGGACGCTCAAGCTAGATACAGATTCCTTCTTTTTCAATTATTCTTTATTTCTTGTTCTTATTATTTATGAATAGTTTATATTGATTAAATTGACGTCTTATATTCATATTAATTGTTCTACTACTACCCATGAGTTTGTGATCCGTAATTGTCATGAATGACTGAAATAAGTAGCAAGAAGTTGACTTATGTGTGTGTATTTATGGCTTTTCTATGTTACATAACTTGAATAATAGACTCTAGGAAAATTAAGGAACAAAAGTTATCTCAAATTAATTGATTTTGGTTTAGTCATTCTCATTATCCTTAATGCTATTCATTAATTAAAATGATACGCTATCCTGCCCAGCTGATTAATTAGTAAGATTTAATTTTGATGCTTTGTAAAAATTAATTAAATTAGGAGAATTGAAACTTACCACGACTATTCCAGTAACTAGATTAAGTTCTTGAATTAAGAAATCAATTTTGTGTAAAGCCTATGATCAAAATTACAATTTGATGAAAACCCCACTTTTGGATTGGAAGTTTGGTAAGATTGACTTTCGTTTTACTTTTAGTTTATCTTTTTAAATTTCAAAATTCAAATTCAAAACTCCAATTTGATTACAACTTTGAGAAATTAATTTCATTGGTTCCCTTGAGATTCGACCTGGTCTCACTAATTTAGATTTAGTAAAATCAGTAATTATTTCGGAGTGTCTCGACAACCCTTACCAAAATTGGCACCGTTGCCAGGAACCATTATTAGTTTCTCATTGTTTTATTTAACTGTTTATTTTTATTTTTTATCATTTTTAATTTTTTTATCATATGATGGCAAATTATGGACAATTCTGGTCAAGATCAAGTGGAGCAATTAGGCAGGTAAATTAGGTAAGCGAACTTAAAAGTCAAATTTCTGATTTAACTACTTTGGTTCGTCAATTGGCTGTAGGACAATCTCAAATAGAAACGGGGCGTGATATGTACTTACTTCAAAGACATCCTATGGGTACATATCCTCAATCTGAGCAGTATTTCATTCAAGAACCCAATGTTGTAGGCAGATTTCCTAGTCCACCTCACTATGACCCTAATCACTAAAATTATGGATGAAGGGATCACCCAAATTTGACCTATGAAAATCAAAACTTCGTTAGACCACCTCGACTTCCTACACAAGACTTAGGTATGTCTTTAGAAGATATTGTTAAAAGTATTGCTAATAATAATCTCCAAATTCAACAGGAAAGAAAGACTACCATGCAAAGAATGGAAACGAATGCTCTTCTATTTCAAAAAGAAACAAAAGTAGAAATACAGAGTTTGGAGAACTAAAATACTCAATTGGCTACACCAATAAATCAATTGGAAGAGTATGGAAGGATACCTTCTCAACCAGGGGAAAATCAAGTGGAGAACGATAGCATGCTTATGTTGAGAAATGAAGAGGATATTCCTCCAGAAACAATTACTAAGGAGAATGAGCATAATGAAGAAAATGAGGAAATTTCTTCTAAAGAATGTGAGATAAAATTTAATTCTCCTTTATCCTTTTCACCTTACAATACATTACCTCCCTTTCCCAATAGGTTGACTAAACCAAAAGAAGAAAACAACGAAAAAGAGAAAAGGGAGGTAAGTAATAATTTATCAACTGTCTTGCAAATGAAGCTACCAGAGAAATACGAAGGTCCAAAACAATCATTTATAGAAACAATCGATACGAAGATCAATGAAGATGAAGACGTTCTCCTCGTGGAGTCTGATAGAAAGACTGTACAATTTAATATTTTTGATATTATAAATGATAAAATTTCTCTCTGTCGAAATACTATGATTGATCTAGTCGTGCAGGATATAAATACAAATGAAAACATTGATCACAAACAAGAGCTAGATGAAAAGTCTAGTTTCAACGAAATTGATGATGACATTGGAGTGGGAAAGATGGCAGAACCATTAAATGTTGAAATTTTTGCCTCAAATAATAAAATACCACCTTTAATTGACCAATTTGACTTTGGATGATTGAAATATCTTTGCACACTGTCGAGTAAACTTACGTTAAACAGTTGCACTATTGGGAGGCAACCCAAATGTTTTCTTTATTTTTATCTATTTATTTGTTTATAGTTTTGCTTTTCTGTTTTCTTTCACTTGGTTTATTTGGTTTTTGTTTATGTATTATAAGAAGAAGTCCATTTTTAGAGCAAGCTTGCATTTTCCCACCACTAACATCATAACTATTCAATCCAAGTAGCTCAAAATCAGGGAAGTTTCTCTTTCAAAAAACTTTTGCATCTTTTTCATGCTTTACTCAATATGTCTTCATTCATATATATACTATTTTCTCCTTTAGAAATCTTTATATTTTTAATACTGACACGACCCGTCCCAAAAAACCTACTAGCTCTGAAATGAGTCGTGTCGACCACAGGCCCTGAGTAACTACGAAGTCCATGGTCAACTTCTTCTTAACTTTGACCTGAACTTTGACTAACAAATTCTGAATGGATGCACAATAAATCAATAATCTCAGCGGAACAACCATTCTTACATTCACTCTAAATATTCTTTTCTATCAAAGAGTGCAGATAAAAAAAAACTTTTTACAAACAAATCACATGCATACAGAATGTCATGCAACTCTTGAACTGTTCTAGGTGGCAGAATCTGATCTACTTTCTCCTTGAAACTCAGAAACTCAGTTACTGTCTGTGGGGAAAAATAAAACGTAAATAGTGAGCTGGGAAGCTCAGTGAGTAGTAAGTTAATAAGAAAATAATTTCGTAAAATTTCTTTCATAAACGACCGAAAATTTCATTCTTAAAACAAAGTTCATAAACTGAACTAACAACATTCTCATTTAAATTTCATAAAACTTGAGCAACTAAAAACTCAGTAAACTTTCTCAATATCAAACTTGTAACAATAATTTCTTTCTAGGCAAACTGAAAAGACAACGCTCCCAAGTCTAGGATTTGGAATCCAGATTTGGCCCTAATCACCCCGACATTCCCCTGTTTCCCCTACAACTTAGTTACGTCAACTTCTCAACCTGCTATAAAAACACATTCTAAAAACGTGTAACACATTCTTTTTCTATCATAAAACAAGCTACAGAAAATTCAACACCACACATCTACCCATATTCTATTTTGGTCTACTGGCGTAGAGTAATCTCAATACACACAGCAGAATAATTCTTGTCTGGCGTAGAGTAATCTCAATATGCATAGCAGAATAATTCTCTCAACACTTAGAGTTAAATGGTCCCAAAGACCTTGTATTTCTGGGTATACTATAGAAACATTCTTATAGCATACGGCTAATCACCTGGATACAATAACATGGTGGTTTGAAAACTATTCTCATAAACTGTTCTAAAATTTTTTTCTTTTCTTTCTAAGAACTTTTCTAACTTTCTCAAATTATTTCTAAAATCTTTCTTCCTAAGAACATTTCATGAAATTCTAAAATCATTTTCTGAAATCTCTTTCTAAATACCTTTCATAAGCTTTAAACATTTTTCTTAAATCATAAAGCACTTCTAAATTCTCAAACAAACACATTTTATTTAATTCTCAACATAAATGCTAAATCATACATAATATATATAATTTCTCAGAAATTCTATAATACTAGATAATAGAAAACGTTTAATAAAGTAACCACTCACAAATCTTTTAAAATGGATTGTACGCTGTTCCAATTTCCACTTGACCTGAAATATCGATTTAATACCAAATTAACTCACTTAATTCCAACATAAACTTAATTCAAATTTTAATCACAATATCTTCAAACAAAACCAATTATGGATTAAACAACATATTCTCTTTCTTCAATAAAAATTCACTTCTGGTCTCTCTTACCACCTTACAAGTGGGGCCCACAAAGAAGAACCGCTTTAGTTGACGGAGTCTTTACTTGAGGGGCTTCCTTCCGAGCAGACCGGCGCCAGCGTCGCTTGTTCCTCTTGCGCCTCTCAGGTTCAAAGGCTACGGCGCATTCTAGAGTAGCCACGCGTTCATGAAGAGTCTCGTTCTCAGCACGAGGAACTTCGACCTCCGCCTCCAATTCGACACTTTCGATATATAAGGGTAGAGTTGGCCCTGTAAAAGAATTCAGCCTGATCCGCCTGACTATAAGCGAAACTCTTCATATTAGCAAGTGCGCAACGCAACCTCAAAACCTCGGAGGTCGGTTCATCCTCGCTAAAAGGAAAGTCGTCTCTATCATGGGGTACGTCGTCGTCAAGAGAAAGCTTTCGTTTCTTCCCCATCGTTGGAGATAAGAAGGGGGGAGGAAGCATCTGGTTTTATAAGGGTGCCATCACCTACCCAATAAGGAAGGCAATGGGACGCATTAAAAGCGTTAATTATAAAAGCCTTACTAGAGCATGACTCGAGGAGGCAAAGCATCGTACGAGCAAATTAATGCCTTAACGATACGTGCCCCTACTTTAATGAAGCAAAGTTTGAGGCGGTGAAGCATCGTACGAGCAAGTTAATGCCACAGCGACACGTGTCCCTTCAGGTTACATGTGTGACAAGACAAAAGGGCATGAGAGAAGTTTGAGCATTATTCATTTATCTAACATTATAGGTTACATGTGTTGCCCTCGGCGATATTTTGACATACACAAATGAAATAAGGCGCAAAAACTTCCAGAGCCCCAGATATATGCAAAACCAAACCTCATCTCCAACACAAAACCCAAAGTTCCGTTTGGCGAAAGGCAAACTTCATTCGCTTGAAGCACCACCGCACGGTGAGGGCGCCTTTGCTGGATACCGCACGCACGTGCTCGAAATCTGGGAACTTGCGGTCGCAAAAACGAAACCAGAACAGGAATGGGCAGCAAACACACTCCTTGAGGTCGCGATGGCTTAGGAAAACCTTCATCAAGAACGGGGAGAACTACGAGATGCAAGGAGGATTAGAAAAGGGATAAAGGCCTTATCTTCCCCCTCCCCCCTTTTTATAGCTAGATTGGAAGGGCCCCCTGGGGGAAACCGTCACTTCATGCTGAAAACAGTCTCGAGATACGAATAAAGTAAATGAGACAAAGTGGAAGAAGAAAAAATGTCATTGATCACAAATGGGGACTGTGGGCCCCAAACCCATTACAAAAAGACGAAGGAAAAACGGCGTCGCAGCCACGAAATATGCCGGTCTAAGAAAAAAAGCAAAGAAAGGCGGAAATAGAGCAGCAGTCACAGGATCAGCGCGCAATAGCATTTCACAGCATCCTCCCTTCCAGACGCCTCACTCTGCGAAAGAGAGATTGGTAGGCCTGCTTCGTTTCCTCCATCCCTCGGAGGACCTCCCGAATCGTGTCAACAGCGAAGCGACGACCGTTCTCAGCATCGCATTGTTCCTCGCTTGCCTGGCAAAATTTCATCTCCTGCCCAAAGATGCATGAGAGGAGTTCGTCCCTACTCAGACCCTCGAGTTTAGAAGGATCCCATGAAGGAAGATTTGGGGGACCGGGGGAGTCGCCTCTTCATTGGAAGGATTTCCCTCCTCCCTTCCTCCGAGACCTCCCTCGACCTCTTCCTCTTCTCCGTCGTCAACGCCTTCAGGTCCTCGTCCGGCTTCTGCTTGACTGACAAGATATGGGCCTCTATGCGCCTGTCGATACAAGAGTCATGGAACTGACCCACGAACTTACTAGCCAGGTCCTGGTAGATCTCGACCGAGTGTGGGGGGAGATCTTGGAACCATTGCTGAGCAAGCCCGTTGAGGGTTTCTGAAAAACCCCGACAAAGCTCGGCATTGCTATATCCCGCTTGGCGCATCGCGTCGTGGTACGATGTGGCATGGTCCATGGGGTCTGCCGACCCATCGTACTTGTCTAGATGGGGTCTTTTGAATCCTGGGTAGTTTACAGCCAGGATGTTGGCCGTGAAGGGTTCTTGAACGATCTTGGACGACTGATACTTGGTGGTGGAGGCGACACCCCCAGCCCCCAACTCAGTTTTCACTCGGTTGTAAATGTTCTCCTTGACTCTATCCAACTCTTCCTGGGCAATTCTGGATTGGAAATTACTTGACCTACTCGACGTCTTGGTACTGGTCTCTATGTCTAGGCGATGGACATTCGGCCGCGTCTGGAACGACCTCGGTTGAGTTTATCCCATAGGTCTTTCGAACCTTCAGGAAGTTCTAGAGATGCCTGGGGGTTCTCGATTCTATGTCCCCCATGCACGGGGGCCCAGGGTTCACCCTCAGTAATTCCCCCTTTCATCGCACTTCTGTTTGGGAGGGGGAAGGTTCAGTCACTCAAGATCTCGACTAGCCTTCCCACCTGAGAAGTCATATGGGAGTGGACCGTCCTTATCTCGCTACGGAATCCAGAACTTTTCCGGTGGGGATGTTCCGCCTTCTTATTACCGAGGTGCCCCACCGGGCAGTGCATGTTGACATTGTCCCGGGTCCCCCTCATCTTTTATGGCGCAGGGGGAGTCGGAGCAGGCTTGTCGGCGCCTTGTCACGCTGACGTTCCTCGTTGATGGTGTTTTCGTAGGACGATTCCTTGTCGAAGACCATCCCGATGATGTCTTAGTGTAGAGAACCCGTTTTTTTTTTGCTTGAAAACGTCATTTCCCACAGACGGCACCAATTGTTGACGGAAAAATTAGTAGAGGGCCACGGGGTACATGGACGAGCAGTCCGGCTTGAAACCCAGCGGACCTGAAACCAAAATACTCAGCGTCGGTGCGGTGACCCGCCTAAAACACTCTGACTATCATGTCAGCAATCCAAATGGAAATAGGAATAAGACACTAGAGGTATTAGTGTCAGGATTTTCACTTACTTGGTGAAGATGAAGGTCCCTCCTTTTATAGCCTTTAGGACCGACCAAGAAAGATGACGGTCAGGGGTGGTAGCTACGTCGTGTTCTGAACGTTTGGTCAGAAGGATGGATTATGACCAACTTCTCCTTCTAGAAGCGAGGAGCTCACTACATATGTATCTCTTAACACCTTGGACACCAACAGATTAGGACTACTGATCATCCGCCATACCTGTTTAGCTACCAATGCTTGATTAAATCCTTCAAGATCCCTAAAATTCAGTGAACCCAACTCCTTAGGAAAACACATCCTATTCCATTACATCCAATGTATTTTGCGGTTTTTAGCAATTGGCCCCCACCAAAATCTCGCAAACAACTTGGAAAACTCATCACAACAACCTTTTGGGAGTCTAAAAACACTCATGGAATACGTGGGAATGGTCTGACCCACACTCTTAATAAAGATTTCCTTCCTAGCTACCGAGAAAAAATGCCTCTTCCAACTTTGCATAGCTTTCCAGACTTTGTCCTTAAGGAAACGCCAATCTTCTGATTTCTACCTAGTAAAAGCTAAGGGTAATCCCAAATAATGTCCAAGATTGTTTACCAGACAAACCCCAAGAAGAGATTGGAGATATCCCCTCTTATCTTCATTGATGTTGGAGAAAAGCATACAACTGACTTATGAAAGTTCACACACTGACCTGAAGCCATCTCATTGCGTAATAGAATCGTTTAAGCTCACAACACTCCACTGCATCAGCAAAGAAAAGATGAGAAATACCTGGACACTCTTCCCCTAGAACAATTCCCGATATTTTATGATTTGTGGACGCTTCTGTAGTCATAGAGGAAAGGCCTTCCTCACATAAGAGGAAAAAAAAAGGAGAAATTGGATCACCGTGTCGGAGTCCTCTTGAAGGAGAGATTCTACCTTTAGAAACTCCATTTATATTAATTGCAAAAGTCATGGTTGATATACAATGAATGACTTTGTTGATCCAAGGAACCGCAAAACCAAATTTAGCCATTATTTCTTTCAGATATCTCCACTCAACTCGATCATAAGCCCTACTCATATCAAGTTTCAGAGCCGCTACTCCCTCTCGACTTGTTATAACCCCTTTCATCGCATGGAGACACTTATGACCCATATTAATGTTATCACTAATAGTCTGACCAGGAATGAAAGCTGACTGAAATTCAGATATCACATCATTTAATACAATTCAGAGCCAGTTGGCCAGAACTTTTATTATGATCTTGTAGGTAACATTGCACAGACTAATTGGCTTGAAATCTGTAACAAAATTAAGATTACTCACCTTAAGGATAAGCACAATATTGGTTTCATTGCATCCCTTCAAACTCTTTCCCTCGTTAAGAATCTCCAAACAGCTAGCTATAGTCTTTGGACCCACCGTATGCCAGAATTTCTGATAGAACATAGCTAGAAAATCGTCCCGTCCAAGAACTTTTGTAGGAAACATCTCTTTAATTGTCCTTTCTACCTCCTGGGCATTATAGGGTGCAAGCAGAAGACAATTCATATCTGGAGTAACCTTTAGTGAGATAGAACCCAGAACCACATCTATATCATTCTCACTAGGCTTAGAAGAACAAAAAATGTCCTCAAAATAAGCAATAAATGTCTGCTTGACTTCCTCCTCATCATTAAGCCAACTTCTTATTGCAGTAGTAATTCCGAATATCTAGTTCTTTCTCCTTCTCATAGAAGCTTTCTTATGAAACCATTTGGTATTCTTATCCCCCACGTTCTTATCATATTCCTCATTCGAAACTCTTTTTAGTTTGTTGATTTGGGTTAAAAGATCTTGGTTTAACTCATTTCCCCACTTTCTAAGAGCAACCTCTGAACCTTTCAAATGTTCTACCAAAGACCTCGCACCAACATTCCACTATTTCCACCCTCCCCCATTAGTAATCAATTCCTCACACTTTGCGTAGAACTCATCAAACCTAAGGGGCCGTTTGGTTGGGGGGTTTTCTGGGTAGGAACGGGAATGGGCATAAGTAAGTAAAGTTCTTGTTTGTTACATAGATTTAAATTTTTTTCGTGTGAATAACGTTCTTTTCATTCATGAGTTTGTCCATCGATTTTGTGACAGACTCTTTATCTCTCTTCTTTTAAATAAATTTCTTTTAATATAATTATTTACTTTGTTTTATTCCAATTAATTAATTAAAATTAGTTAAAATATTTAAATTAAATTTATAATTAATAAAACAAGATTAAAATTTTACCAATAATGTACTAAATTAATTATTCTATTGTAATAAATTAATTTATTAAAGTATATATTAATTTTTTTAATAAAAAATGTAATTAATTGATGCAATTAATAGGATGAAAATAATTAATTTTGTTACACATAGGAAAGGATAATTATTAAGTTTGGTTGCTAAATAAAATCAACAACATAAATTTAGATATATTATTTATAATATATTTATTAAACAGTGAAACGTAATTTAAAACATAATTGCTTAAAATAATAATTATTTTAACTTAATAAAGATAAATTAATTATTGAAAATTAATTTGTATTGATTTTAAAGTTTTACACAAATATATCATTTTGCTAAATATATATATATTAAATTTTAGTTAAAAAAACATTTAATACTAATTATTCAATTGATTATTATATAAATTGTCAATATAGCTAACTTGTTTAAAATTTAGAATACTAATATAAAATAATTTAATTTATATTATTTATTTTTTTAATTTAAATTTGATTTGTTATTAATCAATGTTTACAATGACATAAAATACATATTTCTAGAGTAATCACGCAACATATATATAATTTAATTTTAGACATCTTAATCTCAGGCATCTTAATCTCGGACATATATACAACCAAACACAGTTATTTTTGTTTCCCAAGCATCTTATTCGTAGGTATCTTAATCCCAGACATCATTTTTGTAACCTTGAACCAAACGGTCCCTAAAAGGTTTTGCTGATCACTTTTTAGACCCAACTGACCCAAAAAATACAGCTCGCATACTATAACCCTATGATTAGATTTTGGCCACTCTAGATGCTTGATTCGATAATCCTGTGTAGTAGTAATGAAAGCATTATTGCAAAGAAACCAGTCTAGCCTCCCTCTAACCTGGGCTTCTCTCTGCCTCCTACTATTCCATGTAAACTGGTCTCCTTCAAACTTCATCTCCATTTGATTGCAGGCGTCATAGTCTCCCTGAACTGTGAGTATAGAGATTCTCGCCTCCTTTCTCCACCCTCATTTTCATAATCCCAAAGAATTTGGTTTAGATCACCTCCCACCAACCATGCAGAATCATCATGATTATGAAGCCTCCTCAAAAGTGACCAAGTTATCCCATGCCTTGAAGCTTTCGGATGTCCATAAAAACCTGTAAAACATCACATTCTACCCTTACAGTTTATCCCAGAATCAATATGATTAATAGAATAAGACCGAATTGTAACATCCACCTCTTCATTCTACAGCAAACATAAGCCACCGTTGAGACCCATACTATCAACAATAAAACAACCAAATAGATTCAGAGCCACTTTAAACTTATTCATCACCACTGAGCTACACTTTGTGTCACAAAGAAACAGAATATGAGGATTTTGTGACATCAGAAGTCACATTTTGTTCGGAATACTGAGGGAGCTCCCAAATCTTGAACATTCCAACATGAGGTTTTCATTGCTTCCGGCATGGCTGTTCCACAGCCTCTGCTGATATCAGAAATTCATTATTAACCATTGCCTCCTCTTCACACTCCAGTTCACGATGTTTCTTTGCTGCTGGAGAATCTACAGATAACCCAACCATCTTTCGTTTGGACCCAAATCCTTCCCCTATCTCTCGTAGCTCCCAATTCCACCCTCTCGGTCGTCAAACCTGATCGACTGGACTCTTTTCTCTGCCTCCCCACCTCTCACTTAATTTCGTTGGAAGTGGCTAAAGAAGTCGAAGGAAGAAAGAGTAGGGCAATGCCAAAAAGCCATCTCGTGCAGGAGCAAAGGCATGCGAGATGAGATTGGAACCAAGGCTGTTTTCAAAATTATCTCATGAGCAGCCTGGTCATGTTTGTTGAGCTCCTTTGTCTCATTGTCGAGATCGTAATCATTCGATTCCGCCCTTACTCAACTAAAAAAAGGTAGGCTAGCTCCTACTCCTTCTTTCTTCTCCTTCATCGTCGTTCTAGATCCGCTGAAAAAGAGCCATTTTTCTATTTATTCTAGTTGTTTGATATTAGTAAAGCGCTAACGTGCCCCTGCCATCTTTCTAAAGCAACAAGCGAGAAACTTGGACTTGAAGAAAGCAACTAGAGAAGACTATTGATCTTCTTTGGAAGGTGGTCGAGCAAAGAAGTTAAATCATCTTCCATAGTCATTCACAACCCGCTGGCTCCAGAACTGGTGGAAGTTCCCCACGTCGACCCCAAATGTGAAGCACTTCGAATTCCAAATTGTAACCTCCCATTCCTCGAGATCCGATAGCATGCTCGTCGATTCTTCCTTTCGTTCCTTTTATCTTGGACATCTCACTTGGAATGCTATGGTTCCTGCTTTCTACCCATAGTTAGCATGTATCTCTCCAGATCATACTTGAAGAAGACCTAGCCTTGTGGGTCGAAATAGAAAACAACTTCTTTTTCGAGAAGCGGTAGTGATAATGAAGGAAGAAAGACTTATTGGGAGAGAAATATGCTATCGTTTTCGGGGGGGGGGGACACTGCAAGGTGGGTAGTTTATCTGGGGCAGATGCCTCCTAAAGAGTAACGGAGGTGTGCTCAATAACCCACAAGAACGGAGTTGAGGCTCCCACTGTTAAAAGGACCCATGACAATGAAGAAGAAAGAGAAGGAGCAAGAGTAGGAGCTAGTCTGCCTTTTTTTAGTTGAGTAGGAGCGGAATCGAATGATTACGATCTCGCTGAAGAAGTTCAAGAATGGTCCCCCTACGCAATAGGGGTCGAGGCACCGAAAGCCTCCTGCCGAGCGACCACTACGGGAGGTCAAACCAAGGACCTATGCAAGTCGGGGCTCGTGCCCGAACAATATTGGATCAAACAATAGGGGGATGTATCACTGACCTCTTTTTTATTGAATCAATACAATTAGGGGAAAAGGCTTTACGCGTGCGTTTAGAAACATAGGCTGACTGCTAAGCCCACTTTGGCTCAGCCGCACCACTCGGGGTGCGAGCCACTTGAGAAGCAAGCTATTACAGCGAGCGGCTGGGGAAAGTCGGTGATAAGCAAGAAGAGAAGAATAAGCAAGAAGAAAAGAGAAGTCCCGAGAAGTACTTCACTACGACCTCCTCTCAATTGAGACCATGTTGGAGAAAAATGGCGACTTCATAAAAAGCAAGAAAATCGCCCAGAAAACTACGACCTGACTCGAGAGGGCGACCCGGGCGGATTCCTCCTTTTGCTCCTCAACGTACGAGGTATTAGCAGCCGTTTCCAGCTGTTGTTCCCCTCCCAAGGGCAGGTTCTTACGGATCTAACCGTTTCGAGAAAACTAGCCTCTTTTAAAGGAGTTGCTCTGCGTTGATCACCGTGGACATACGTAGCTCCCGCTTTACCTTCGCCTACACCCGCTTGCTCGCTTCCAACACAAGCACGCTATCCTTTGTTCACCCTCTACTACTTTCTACCTCGTGAGAAAATTTGCTACAGTTTAAAAAAGAACAACAAATGGGTAAGAAGGAGAGTAGATAGGTGCATGGGCCCTGTACCCAACCCGAAAACGAGCAGGGGATAACAGGAAGAGGTTAGGAAAGATTCGATCTGACGTTTTCAGCAGTTGACCGGGAAAGGCTGGAGGGGCTGATTCCACCGATGAAAGAAGTCAGGCTACATAAGACTCTCTAGGAATGGTGTGCTACTAAAAGAAGGGAGGGCGATAGAGAGAAGTGGAAGGAAAACAGCCTCTCATGCATTACCAAAAAGAGACAGCGCGGAGAGCGCTTGAATAATACCCACAGGACCTTCTCTGGGATGAACTCAGACTTTTTTCAGTAAAATGAATGATTTGCTTCTTCTGTTTTCTTGCCTGCGCTAACAACCCGCTACTATACTGGAATATATAAAGGAAGGTCTTACCGAGATGCGCTACGCTACCCAGCGCATAACCTTGTTTCCCCGACCTCTCTTTTGGTTATGCTATTACCAATCGTGGGTAACCCTCGAGCCGGCCGTTCACGCGCGCCCAAACAAGCACCTATCGCAACAGGGAACTATACAGGCAACAACAAAGGCGGTTTGACTGGGGGCGCACTTGTTGGAAAAAAATTAAATAAATCCTAATTCATGATTATTCTAAAATAAAAGCCATAAAATTCCAGAACAATCAAGACCAAGGATCTAAACATGGAAGAAAACCAAAATCTATAAATGGATTATAATTACCTAAAACCATTAGATTGATTGATCATGATCTGCAAAAAGTTGTGGTTTGTGGTCTTCCTCAACTATGCAACCCAGACCAAATATGGGCAATACTCTCTGTTTGATGGGGCACAGAAGGTTCGAGAAGCATAGTGTATTGGGGACGATAACCATATATTTATAGGTTAATCTGCTTATGGCTTTCCTCATAGGGGTAGACAGGCATCTTTTTTTGTTCGCTTAGTAAGCTAGGCCAAGGCCCCTTGTATAGGAGCTTCAAAGTGAACCTTCTTATTAGAGAAAAGAGAAAGGGCCAGTAGAAGCTAGTCGCCAAAAGCTAACTTCCAGGCCGGGAAGGAGCCGTCGACTTTCGAAAACTATTAGTAAAGCGCTAATGCACCCCTGCCATCTTTCCGGCAAGCCCCAGGAAAGTATAGGTTGGCTTCCAGCTCCATCTCGACTGGGCATCCTGTTCTCGAGGAGGTGGAGTCCTAGAGCGAACTACTCGTGTTGCCCCAATCCTTTTTCCCGATTTAGCTTTTTCTTCCGAGTTCGAAGACTTATCTGATTTTGTGCTTGAACCTTGTCTATCCTTACCCTAAAACCTTAAGCATGGCCCATACTGGTTTTCAAATTTCTGGATAACCCCAGCATTTGTGTACATACTCGAACAGTTTTAAACATATGTCTTATCCTCTCGTAATGATAACAGAAATCCGGTAACCGTTCATACTTAACGGGCACCCAACATCCCCTCACAGGACCTTCTGAATTAACTTGGATTCCGTTCATACTTAATGGACACCCCGTCAGTTGAAGTTTCTTCCAATCTTGAATAACAAAACACTAACCACCTTAAAAAAACCACCAACCCATAAATTAATTCTGACGGTGCAGCCCAGGGCTGAGAGAAACGCCATCGGTAGGGAGAGCGACTAAGAATCCATATTAACTATTATCAAACAAGCTTGTTTGAATTTATTAAAAATAAAATATATTTGAGATATCTATAATCTTATTTTAAAGGAGGTCTATGGTGTCGAAGGGATAGTAGGGAGAAAATTTTTATGTCAACAAATTTCATGTAATTAATTTTTTATGAACGAGAGAATTAAATGCTCGATTATTTGAAAATTGAAAGCAAACAATATTATTCTAGATTCAAATTTAATTATGGTACTTGATTCAAATTCCAAATTAACAAACCATGGTACTAATACAGAAGTAGTTGTCAAGATTTTCAGTGTCTCAAAAATAAACGTTGAAAATCTTTAAAACAGTTACAAAATAATTTACCTACTTTTTATGAGAAATAAAAATAAAATGATCAAAGGTAAAGAATAAAAAGTAAAGAAAATTAGGTTAATAAGAAATCTAGTCCACAAACTTCCAAATTTGACTGTAATAGGTATGAGTTGTAAATTTCTATAATGGATTTTAAATAATTTACCTACTTTTATGAGAAATAAAAATAAAAAGATGAAAGGTAAACAATAAACTAAAGGTAAAGAAAATTAGGTTAATCAGAAGTCTAGTCCGTAAATTTCAAATTTAACTGTAATAGGAATGAGTTTTTCTATATAATATGTCGGTTAACTTAAAAAATGGTTTATATAATAAAATAGGTGCTTAAAACTGTGATGGTAGAAGAAAATAAAAACAGTAAATAGGGTTTTACAATGGAACAGAGAAGGGGAAGAGGATTACAGGAAGAAAAGGAGGAGAGAAAACTGTAATAATATTGGGATTTGATAGGAGAAAGGAAAGTGTAGTTATGGGCTATGAAGAAGCTATTTGTTTCATGCGAATCCAGGATTCCCGTGAGACGAGCATCTGGATTCCCATGTTAGTTGTCCAGTAATGTAAGATAGTCGGATATCTCGAGATGTTCGGGTATCCCAGGATGTCCATACGAAAGGCATCTGAGTCGATTTAGATGCCCTTTTGAAACATAGGTTTCCATGATTCTCACGTCGTGGACATTTTATATTGACATTTTTATCCCGTCATTATTTTTTCATATATTTTTTTTATCAAATTTCTTTAGTTTATTTGTAATTTTATAATTTAAATACATTAATGTACTATTGACTAATAAGCGAGAAAGTATATTTATGTATTACATGTACATATAAAATAAACTTCAATTAAATTAAAAGGGGTTCGGACATAGGAATTAGTAATCCTATGTATTTTCCGGCACCAAATGTTATAGGGTTAGGTGGTTGCCCCGTGAGATTAGTCGAGATGCATATGTAAGCTGGTCCGGACACTCACGGATATCAAAAAAGAAAGAAAAACAAAAGAAAATATATTTATACACACATATAAATTCACATACATATATATAACAAAAGCATGCTCAAGCAGCAAAAGGGACCTTGATTTTTGCAACATGAGAAGGAATAGGTACAGACGAAAGATTTATCTCTTCCACCTATAAAAACACCCATGCCAGTCACTAATCTTTAAACAAAAAATTAAAGTTATTAATTGTAGTACTTATTAAATGATAGTGTTTAAATTAATGAAATCCAAAGTCAAAGATTAAAATGGAAAAGCCTTCCTTATATATTCGGTAACACGAGATTTCTATTGGGTCGTGATTCCCAAATTTGGGTGGCCTCACTTTATATTTACGTTCGATTTTAGTAAACACCATCAAATGATTCCTTGATTATGGTAAGTCTAAATCATGATAACTAAATTAAAACAACTCGTTTGAGACCAAAATGATAGTAAAATGTCTGCACCAGATTTTAAATGTCGATATGGATGTGTTAAATAATATCGATAGGCAATGGATATTCCTATAAAAATAATAAAAATTAAATAATTCATAAAATGTATTTAAATTAACTAATTAATACTTCTTTCCCATTTAAATAAGTCAAAAATTATTATTATTAATATTGCATCCATGTTAATTATATTTTCTTACATCATTTCCATTTTCTCACGAAACAATAAAAATGATAATTAACCATTATGTCTATGCCAAATCCATAGACATGAAAATGTCGACTGAAATGTAAAATCTAAGGTATACCGCTTAGACTAAATTTGTAATATAATTAAGAGGTAAAAATATAAAAGTGAATGGATTATATTGTTGTAGAAAATGGGAGAGAATAAATGGAAGAGATGGATGTAGAGATTAAATTATATTGTAATTATAACTAAAATAGGTCAAATCATATGACATAGTAATTATAATGAGTGGCATAGGACTGCACAATACAAAGTGAAAAGTCGGGGTATACAAACCACATATAATTACTTACTCCAAAATGTTAACCTTTAAAAACTACCGTTTATTAAAATTTATTGTGCCCAAAAAACAGCCCACAATCCGATACTAAAACGAAATAAATTGTAAAAAAATAAAATGGCACAATAAAGTTGTTTTTAAGTATTTAGAAGGTGACTATTTTTAAATTTTTGTGCATAATCTTATTTAAATGGTTTTTTTTTTAATATTTAAAGGATAAGATCTGTCTGATACAAAGAAGAGGACAACGACAAGCTCACACTTCAATAGGGAAGCCGATAATCTCGCAAGCTTGCACGAATGTTCAAGGATAAGGAGACAAGTGGTGAACTCCGCCTAGTTCTAACCAAAGGATGGCTAGCGCCATAAGGATTCCCCACACATTGGGGTTTGGTTGCGCCGGCACCACTCTACCAAAAGTCAGGATGGACTGAGCAAAAAGAGGGAGTGGAAGTCTGACTCCATTCCAGAACATCCGAGGGTAAAAACTTACCCATCCCGGAGGGGGATCGTCGATCCTTTCGTCCTGCGACGCATTAGGACGTAATTCAAGACTCTGAGCAAATTTTCAAAAGGTCCTGCTTCGTCGCTTGCGACGAAATATGGTTCACAATCAAACGATTAGCCATTTGGAGTCGAAGAGCGGGGGTACAAAAGGTGTGAATAGTGCGAACAACAAGAAGGGTAATCAACGCCCCCTTTTGAACGGATTAAAATTCTCATTTATATTTTGTTTATTACAAATTTCAATGTATACTAAAGTTAATTGCTAAATCAAACTATCAATGAATTCAAATCATTGCCCACACTTTTGTACTAAAAAGGCTTACGTAAAGTGTGCTTTTTTTTTTTTTTACATTATTGGCTACTTTTCTTATAATAATGAACTTAGATTTACATCCCCATTATAATCGCGCTAGACAAATATCACTATGTGACTTAATAGAATGAAAATGATAGAAATTAAAGTAGGGAACAAATGAAGCTCGAATAGTTAATGAGAAAATAATTATAGAAAAGATCCTATTTTATAATGGTAGAGAACTGATAAAAATTTTAACTTATTATAAAACGAATGGACATAATTTTTCGTATTCACGTATTTTAGATTCTATACTTTTTTGAAATTTTATTTACTCGAAGCTGAATTAAAATTCTCATTTATATTTTGTTTATTACAAATTTCAATGTATACTAAAGTTAATTTCTATTTTGTCAAACTAAAAAAAATTATATTTTCACTTAAAAAAAAATCAGTGTATTTATTCAGATCAAAATTATTGTATGTGTATTATATTGAAATAAAAATTGTGTTAAGTACTAAAACTTAATTTACCAAATAGAATATAAATTATAAAATAATAAGCTTCACAAAATAATAAGATTATTATTGTATGTATTAATTTTTTGTTCTTTTTTTTCCACACATAAAATAACCGTACGCTAAAGGACCGTCTACAACCACGAACTCTTCTATGGTTAATGCTCCATTTCCTTCTCCCAGGGTTAGTGGTAGTTTGATGCTACCTTCTGGTTAAACTTTCACGCTGAAGAAGCCGACCAGCGGCGGGGCATCTCTTGAGCTTGGTTGAATCTCATCCGAGGGTTTGCAACACCCCTAGAGTGAGGATGTTGGCCGAACTTCCCTCATCCACCAAGACTCAGTGTGTGGGATGTGATCAATGTCTGAACTGGCTTATTCGTCTGCGAAGGTAATGGGAGGCCCAGGCTCAAGAGCCCTTACAACTAGGACTTCCCAAGTCATCGGACTGTTTCTGGTTTGTCGGGTCAAGGCTTTCCCTTTGTTCCCAGAGTAGCCTACCGCGGGTCCTCCGCATAGCGCCGCCTAACATTTTAAGTCCTCATGATTAATTTGAAATTTGAATTAGGTCCTAACTAAATTTCAACCTAAAATATTGGTTGTAGTTTTAAGAACAAAAAATAATAATAATAATAATTCACATCTAAAAAACAAAAAAATGATTGACGTCAGCCCTTTCCTAAACACAATTCAAGTTATTTTAGAATTTTCTTGTTGTCTTCTACACCTATTTGGTCTCTCTCCTCCATCGTCTTTCTTTATTCTTGTGTTTGTTTCTCCATTTTAAATCTTCGCATTGATGCACAAGCAACAGTAGCACCAAGTGACTTGGAATCGGACGCGAGGCGGAGACGGAAATTGAAACGACGAGAGGTTAGAAATGAAGAAGAAAGTTCGAGACTCGATTCAGAATCTTAGCTGCGTCGCTGGAAAGGTAAGTTTTTGAGTTCCATTTTCCTGGGACTCTTTTTTCACCCCATTTCCTACCAGAGTCTTGGTTCCCTTCTTTAATAAACTAAGTGGTAAAGAGAATGAACTTGGGGAGGTGCCACTCAAAATGTTGGTATAGCTTTGCCTAATTATTTTCACAATGGTTCCTATACTTTCGAAATGGTGAAATCTGGTTTTTCTCATTTTTCTGGAACACACCGAGGAAGAGGCACCGACTTAGCCGCAAGCTGGCAAACCAAGTTATTTCACATGCCTCCTCAAACTTGTAGTTCAAATCGGAACCATTCTCATCTACTTTCTCATACATTGATCTATGTTCTGTAGCGTGGTTAGTTAGCTTGTGTATGACTCATTTCTTTGCCACCAAATACTTCCAACTCAAAAACAACTACGAGTCAGTCTCACAACTACGACTAGTCTTGGTTTTCCTCATTCCGTGGGTTATATATTTGCTGGATGTTTTTGGGTCTACTCATCTTTTCTAACACTTTTATGTGAGTGTGTATTTGGTTGGTTGTCTAATGATCTTTTTTTTACCAGTTTTATTCATGTTCATGTACACATTTTTTAAGTGTTTTTTTTAGGAGGACAAAACTATGCAATATTTTTTAGTCCGAGATATTTGTGACTTTAATTTCGCTTTCTGTTGAAATATTTACGTTTAAGATATTAGTCTACCAGATTACATACAAATTTTAGTTGCCAGATAAATGCAGACCCGAGATTAGTTGCGGCTTAAAATTAATCAATCAATCAAAATCCAATTAATTCAAATTTCTTCCCAAAAATTTCATTCCATTCCATTTCATGAAGCATGATTTTATTACTAACACAATTTTCACAAACTTCCCACCGCCAAGCAAAACTCACAACAACAAAATTAAAAAGGAAAGAAAACTAATAAAAGGATCAAGAAAAACTGCAATTAAGTTTGTTTATGAAATCAAGGGAAAAAAAAAGATCGAGGAAACAAAATCATGAATCAAACTATAAAATTGCTTCATGAAATGGAATGGAATGAAACTTTTGGGAAGAATGTTTGAATTAATTGGATTTTGATTATTGATTAATTAATTTTAAGCAGCAACTGATCGTCCGGTCTGTGCTTATTTGGCAACTAAAATTGTCACGTAATCTGATAGACTAATGTCTTAAACGTAAATGTTTCAACATAAAGCAAAATTAAAGTCACAAATATCTCGGATTAAAAAATATTACATAGTTTTGTCCTCCTCAAGAAACACTTCAAAGGAGTGTGTACATGAACTTTGAATAAAACTGGTAAAAAATGATCATTAGACCTGAACCAGCCAAATACACACTTACATAAAATTGTTAGAAAAGATAAGTAGACCTAAAAACATCAGACAAATATATAACCCACACGAATGGAGAAGATCAAGACTAGCCGTAGTTGCGAGATTGACCAGGGAGTTAGAGACTCCATAGTTGTTTTTGGGTTGGAAGTACTTTGTGACAAAGAAAAGGGTCATACACAAGCTAACTAACCAGACTACTGAACATATATCGATCGGTGTTCAAATGCTTAGATATGAGAATTGTTCCAATTTGAACAACCAGTTTGAGGAGGAACGTGAAATAACTTGGTTTGGCAGCTTGTGGCAGAGGTTGAGCCTCCTCCTCGGTAAATTTTATTTTTTTTTTTTTTTGGAAAAACCTGATTTCATCATTTTGAAAATATAGGGAACCATTGTGAAAATAATTACTGACAAAGTCATACCAATCTTTTGAGTGACACTGGATTAGCCCTCGCAAGTTCATTTTCTTTGCCAGTTAATCTATTAAAGAATGGAATCAAGACTCTGGCACGAAATAGCGTGAAAAAAGAGCACCCAAGGAAAGGGAACCTAAAAACTTACATTTCCGACGACCTAGCTGAGATTGTGAATCGAGTCTTGAGCTTTGTTCTTCATTTCCAGCCTCCCGTCGTTTCAATTTCCACCACCACCTCGCGTCCTATTCCGAGTCACTTGGTGCTGCTGTTGCTTGAGCATCCATGCAAACATCGAAAATGGACAAACAAACACAACAATAATGAAAGACGATGGAGGAGAGAGATCAAATAGGTGTGGAAGACAACAAGAAAATGCCCTTGCAAGATTCTCTAAAATGTCGGATTCTCTAAAAATTAAATGCCCGATTCTCTAAAATGCCTAATTCTCTAATTTAGATGAGCTAGTCGCTTGATTGATCGCTGAATTAAATGCCAGATTCTCTAAAAATTATATGCAACTAATATTTTATATTCAAATTTAGTTATGGCCTGATTCAAATTTCAAATTAACTGTGATAATATTCTTTAACTAATTTATGAGTGAATTTTATATAATCTATATAATATTAAAAAAAAAAACACTTTTAGAGATCATGTCAACATGAGTGCAATTGTCACCTACCCATTCCCTTAGTTCGAAGGTTTGAACCTCTGATACTCCATTTTTTTAGTACAACATAGGGGTGAGAGATCAAATTTACAATCTCTTAATCGGAGATATATACCAATTAGAAGCATTATATGTTAACATTTATAATAATAATGTTATTATTTTATGAAGCTTATTATTTTATAATTTATGTTCCACGGGGTAAATTAAGTTTTAGTACGGTACATTTATGAACAGATATAATACACATACAACCAAATTAGAAATTAGCTTTACTATACCTTGAAATTTGTAATAAACAAAATATAAATGGTAATTTGAATTTTAGGTTTGAGTAAATAAAAATTTGAAAAGGTATAAAATCTAAAATACTTGGATACGAAAAATTTTGTCCATTCCTTTTATAATAAGTTAAACTTTTTTGCATTAATTATCGAATTCTAAGCGAGAATTTCAAAAGTTTCATAACATATGAGTTCTCTACCATTATAAAATAGGATCTTCTTCCATAATTTTTCTCATTAACTATTCCAACTTCATTTGTTCCCTACTCTAATTTTTCTCGTTTTCGTACTATAAGTCATATAGTGGCATTTGTCTAACGATTATTAGACAGGTAAATCCATTTTTAGATACGATTTTCTTCTTTGGTTTTTTTGTCTTTTGTAATTAATTTTTCACTTGTTCAAAATTCTTGTGCATGCTTTGGATTTGCCGGTAAGTTTATTTTTATAAGAAACATAGCACATAAATCAAATAAAAGAAGCATATTTTTTTTACGTAAGTCTTTTTAGTACAACAATGTGGGCTAGGGTTTGAATTAAGTGATAGTTTGATTTACCAATTGATTTCATATTCTTTTATTTTAGATAGCTTGAGTTGCATTAGGACGTTTTTTTTTTAGTAATTTTGCTTTATTATTATTTTGAGGCTTCATTTACCTTTTTGTGTTTTTAAGTACTTTTCTATCTCGTTAAAACAAGCAACTCAAGCTCAGTCAACAATAAGAAACCAGCTAAAACAAACTATACTAGCTCAGATTTAGTAACCGATAAGAAACAAATGAATATATACAAGTGAAAGATGAAGAAGAAAGATGGGAAAAAGAGCACAGCAACTCACCGTCTCAAAGAATTAGATCCCATATTCATTAGTGAACGTCTGACCAACTACAAGTGCGCCTGCACAAATGTTGAAAATGGACAAGTATGAAAACACTAGAAATAAAGATCAATCGAGATTCGAATTAGAAACAAATTTTAACATAGAATAATGGCCACTAGTTATTGTACAAAGCACAAAATTCAGAAACTAAAAAGATCCTACATAATTAAAGCCCCTGTGAAAGCTTTACAATATCAAAATGGTGGAAATATTGAGAAAAATATTTGTCAAATGAAAGACTCTACTAACCAAAAACTGCAATACAATCCCTCCAAAAACCAAGCCTCCTAGTGTTACAAGTTTGCTCATATGCAAGTCGTATCAAACTAATCACTTGGTTTCCAACGAAATCAAAGGCCTGAAAACGATTACGAGGAACATAGAGTGAGACGATGGAATTGGATGCAAGAAGTATTATGAGTATCCATAAAAGCATGAATTTCAAAATCTGCCATGACACATATTTGCAGGATCGGATTAGAACTATCAAAATTGGTCAGAAATACAGTGGGGACTAGAGAGAGATTTATGGAACAATTAAAATCACAGGATAAGAAACCTTCATTTCTGCAGAGTGATTCAGCAAATATAATCTCAAAAATCTCTACAGTCCATATTTCAATCATAGATTTGGGTGGATGAATAAAATGACTTCTCCTTCTCCGTCAATTATTTTCTGAATTGAACTTGGAAATGAAGCAAGGGGAAGAGGGAATTAATTAAGACAGATACTTCTAATTTTAATATCAAATTATTAAACTAATTGAAATCACCGTTGGGTTTGTCGCTGTTGCAGAGCTCGCCGTCGTTCAAGACCCCACCTGCTGCATGCTATGGCGCCGCCGTGAAGATTCGTCGCCGTTCAAAGGACGCGCCGCTGCAAGATCTGGGTTCGAGGGGTGTGGGTCGCCGTTCGGAGATGCTGCCGGTGTAGAGTGAGATTGCGGGAGACAGAAATGGATTGAAGAGAAAGTGAGATGGAGAAAAGGGGCAGATCGTGAGGAAAATAAAGAAGAAAGATTGGGCCACGCATTTGTTTTAAAACATTCAATGTCGTTTCCTAATCGATATTCAAATTTGACGTCGCTTATTAATTGGCATTAAATTTCCAATTTTTCACAATAAATTTTAATAAACGGTAGTTTTTAACGTGCTGCTGACCTTGATGACAGTAGAGCTGGCGACCGAAGTTTCGAGAAGTAAGAAGTGCTTCGTTGATGTACTGACCAAACAAAGAAAGATTTTTTCCAGTACGTGCCTATCAATATAATTCTGATTTCTGACTTAACAAATATATGTCAATTAGGGCTGAGTTATGCTCGTTTTGACAGACTTACGTCACTTTCGTTATTAAACCTTTTAACTTTTCATATATCATATGATTTTACCTCTTTTAGTTATAATTACAATACAATTTAATTTCTACATCCATCTCTTCCATTTCTTTTCTCCCATTTTCTAGAACAATATATATCACACGATATAATCCATTCACTTTTATACTTTTATCTCTTAATTATATTACAAATTTAGTCCATACAATATACTTTAGATTTATAAATTTCAGTCGACATATATGTCTATGGATTTGACATAGACACAATAACTAAATTATCATTTTTATTGTACCGTGAGAAAATGATGCAAGGAAATATAATTAACATGATGCAATATTAATAATAATTATTAATATTAATATTTCAAGAAAACACTTTTATTATTCTTTTATTTAATATTTATTTTCTTTCCTTATTTATCTCAATTCCTCCCTCTCTTCGTGTTAAAACACAAAACACTTTTTTTCTAATTTAATATTTATTTTTTCCTCATTTATCTCAATTCTTCCGTCTCTTTTCCGTTAAAAAACAAGATACTTTTATTTTTACTTTTCTTTTTATTTTTATTTTTACTTAATATTTATTTTATTTCCTTATTTATCTCAAATCTCTTTCTATGTATTTCTAGTTAAATAACAAAACACTTTTATTTTTGTTTTTATTTAATATTTATTTTTTTCTTATTTATCTCAATTCTCTCCTTCCATTTCTGGTTAAAAAACAAAATACTTTTATTTTTTTATTTAATATTTATTTATTTCCTTATTTATCTCAAGTCTCTTTCCATTTATTTCTAGTTAAAAAACAAAACACTTTTATTTTTCTTTTTATTTAATATTTGTTTTTTTCCTTATTTATCTCAATTTTCTCCATCTATTTTTGTTAAAAAAACAAAACACTTTTATTTTTCGTTTTATTTAATATTTCTTTATTTAATAATTATTTAATTTCTTTATTTATCTCAATCCTCTATGATCACATGTCTAATTTCCCTCTAATCCTATAACAATTATAGGTTCATAGCTTCTTCATAGCTCATAATTGCACTCTTTTTCTCCTATCAAATCCCAATATTATTATAGTTTTCTCCCCTCCTTTTATTCCTCTAATCCTCTTCCTCTCCTCTGTTCCATTGTGAAACCCTATTTACTGTTTCTATTTTCTTCTACCATCACAGTTTTAAGCAGCTATTTTATTATATAAATCATTTTTTTAAAGTTTACCCAACTCCAAAACATGCCTATTACACTTAAATTTGAAAATTTATTATTGACGTCCCAATAATAACGACTGGTTAAATCAATTGAGGGAGGTTCGAGCTGAACCACGAGTTAGCCCCTTTGGAGAACTAGTCGATGATCCGAAGGCAAGGATAGGCGGCACTTCGGACATCGAGATGTGGTTCAAGATCGAACCTTCGAGTGCTGGGGTGGAGGAGAAAGCCATACAGATGTCGGGCTCCTGTTTCGGCCGCTATTTGAGAAGGGCTTCCAAATTGTCAGCACTCCGGGGTCAGCTATCCAGCGAGTATTGGATTATACTACCGAGGTAAGATAAATAAATATTTTACTATTTTCTCCCTCTTTTAGAATCAGTCAAAAAATATAAATAAATATTTTCATATCAAATGAATACTAGTGGTAACAAGAACAAATCGTCAAAACATATCAACTCACAATTTCACTCTCCATAAAAAATACAATAAACAAAAATTAATAAATATATCTTTACTAAATAATAAAGCCTGACACTCCCCTAGACAAATGAATCTTATAATAAATGCATAAGAGAGAGAAATTATCAATCAATTTAGCACAAAAGTTTCCATAGAAGGTTTCAACTTTTTTTTTCAATAAAAAAATCATTTAAGGAGAACAGCAATAAAACATTCATATATTTTTCAAAAGATATAACTTCTCCTAAAATTAAGCATACTCAAATATATATATATATATATATATATATATATATATATATATATATCTCAAGATGTTCCAGGATTTCCATAATAATACTAAAATGCAAATGTTATTTAATTAACACAAATTTAAACTTTTAATTACAATAAACAAAAATTTATAAGGACATATCAAATGTTAAAAACTCAACCAAAAGACTTAAACAAGATACCAAATTTGTTCTAATCAAGAAGATATCAATTTCAATCTAATTATAGCAATTGTTGACAAATAAAACCAATTGTTCTAAAAGAATAAACAAATTTGTTGGGATAAAAAGAGACGTCAATTTTTTAAGCGAAACAATTCCATTAATCAACCAATGAGGTTTATGAAATTAAACAAATAAACTATTAAAACTCTCCCTATAAAAAATAATTCAACCATTAATTCCGAGCGTCAAAATATTATTAAATATAGAGGCTTTTTATAAAATTTCAAACAAAGCAAATAATTTCTTCAACCTCATGTCACATGCAATCTATAAATTCAAAAACAATTATTGCACAAAAAAAAAATCAACACTTCTTCAAGCATCACTACCAAACAAACTCTTCCAAAAATAAGACAAAATTTATTTTCAAATTTTAACTTCTGCTCCAATAATAACTAAAAAAAAATCAATATATCCATAAACAAATATCATAAGAATATTTTCAATATCACTCAGAAAAAGATCTTCAATGCTCATTTTGACATAAATAAAATTACCAAATGAACTGATTTTACATTTGAAGCATCAAAAGAGGGCTATAGAATTCCTTTTGTGATAATTTCCTTTTTGAATCAAACAACCATTTAAATTTTGAATTTTGGAGCAAACCTACAAAAGACTTTCAAAATATCATGCTTTCTTTGATCTTCAATGCTCATTTTGACATAAATAAAATTACCAAATGAGCTGATTTTACATTTGAAGCATCAAAAGAGATCTATAGAATTACTTTTGTGATAATTTCCTTTTTGAATCAAACAACCATTTAAATTTTGAATTTTGGAGCAAACCTACAAAAGACTTTCAAAATATAGTACCCATGCTTTCTTTGGTCTTAAGTACAATTAATTTTTGGATTCCATTATTTTTAGTTTCATTTTCTATAACATTTAATTTGGTCAAATAAAATAACAATCATAAGATTTATGTCCAATATTTTTTTTAAAAAAACATGATATTATGCATCAATTTTTCTCTTACCAGAAATGTATGTTCATTTTTTTTTCTCACATAAGAATTCTTTTCTATAAGAATATAAAGATTTTGCTGCCTAAGAGATATTTCTTTTTGCCTTTTTTGCATGATAATTAGCCGCAGTTTCCATTTTATAGCAATTTGGTCTAATATGACATTTAACTCCACAATAATGACACATAGGCACAAATTTAGACTTAGCATGAAAATGATTAGGCGGCACAAATTTAGTTACATCATGCTTATGATAAGCATGATCAAACTTTGGCACAACATTATGCAAATTTTCACTATGCACAATAGAGGAGGCTTTTCACAAAAATTGTTTTTGAAGTAAATGGAGTAGAATTTTCATCAACATAACCTCGTTCTCTTTTATCATTACAAAATTTACCAATTTCAATAATTTTGTCTAATTTTTATGCACGGATTGTCAAATTCTTAATACTTTCTTTAACACATGTAAGCTCATTCACAAGATTTGACTCTTTTTCTTTAAAATGTTTAACAAGTTCATCTCTATCAAAAACATCCTATTAGATAAATTTAATTTGATCTAAAAAAAAGAAAAATAGTAATTTTATGAATAATGTTAAACTATTTGCTTAAATACACCCAAATTCAACCCTATTTTCGGATGTATATTTTTTCAAAACTAAAAAATAAAAAGAATTTGGAAATAAATCGTTTCTTTCAGAAATTGGGTGTTACAATACAAGTCTCTATATATCCGAAATCCATGGATTGGCTGAAGGATACACTAGAAACAAGGATAATGATGCTATTGCTATACACTAGATACAAGGACCCGTGCAGAAAAGATCTCTGAAAACAAATCATCAAAAAGTAAACAATGATATTGGCTCTCAATCCGAGAAAATTAAGTGTGTTTAGTTTGGTAATCAGAACAAAGAAATACGAAAATAAGTAATTCAATGTAAACAATTGTATTATTCATTTTTAATGTTTTCATTTTTAGTAATGAAAGCCAAAAATTGGGGAAAGAGTGAAGAACCTTTTTTCCATGTATAGTTTTAGTAAAAAACTTTTTATTAATTTTGATGGTTCCACATAATTAATTTGCCATTGATGATAAAAGATTCTTGGGGATCCATTTTGTCCTTCTGGGTACTTCACTGTTCACACAACTCTATCTTATGTGTCCTCTGTCTAGTGCAATTACTCTATATTAATTAACTGGTCTTGGCCTAATATGATATAGTAGAACTACATAGGATCAAAGTAATATTTTTGGTCCTCTTAGATATCACATATATATATAATGGAACTTAAATCTTTAGCTTCATTGATAATTTACCATGTTCAAGAGTATCTAAACTTTGTTACATGAGTCTCACTCACATTATGACACCATCAAAGAAATAAAAAATTTTCGTTCTCATAGGGAGGAAGACCAAAAACATAATACTTATAAAAGGGTTTAAACTTTTAATTTTTGAAATTTGACTCACGTGGTATTTAGGTCGGTGAGGTTTCAAACTTAATATTTTTAGGTTGTGAAGAATTTTTTTTTTCCTTTTTAGTACATTCAACTATTTTATTCTATTTTCTCATAGATTGATTAGTTTCCTGATGAGCATTTTTGAAAAATAATTGATTTTTTTTCCCCTCAAAGTAGGAGATTATGACTTTATTTTTAGGTTCAGTAGGGTCGAGGCCAAGTGCTATATATAGAAGAGAACCGATAATTGCACCAGGGTACAATTATTGATTTCTTACTATTGTCTTGACACTTGTCTCAATATAATTTGATACAACCTAAAGAGATAAAGTATAGCCGACATGACAAGTCCTTGACTGGCATCTTATCTCTTTGGAATCTACTTTTTAAAAAGTAAAGATAAGCGTGGCCGACAAGAGGCATCTTATCTTTGAAAAAGTAAGAAGAGAAATAAAGTAAATCGGAAATAAATACAAACTGACAAAATAAAGAAAAGCTGGAAAATAAAGGCTGATATGACTGTTTTTGGATTGATGCTATGCTTCAGAAATCTGACGAAGTCACCCGGCTTCTTCTGATTTAGCGAGGATTGCGGATTCTGTATATCAATCGTAAAGGCTTCTCTGGTTTCCAAATAGGTCGTTCCATCCAGGGTCTTACTCTCGGCTTCCCGCCTTTTACTGCCCAAGGAACACCAACGATCTTCGACCAGGGTTGCCTCATGAGATATAGAATCCTCTCAACTGAGTCAATCCTATACGCTACCTGCGCTGCCCTGTGGTTGGTTACTCCACATCAGAAGCTTGCCATCTACTGCATCGTGATTTCTTCTGCAAGTCATCTACAAAAACAGACTGGGATAGTGATGATAAGATCGGAATACAATGATCTTATCCAAAATTTAAAACGGAATTTAAACAAATTAATTACATTATTTACAATAAGAAAATTAAATTAAGCAATTGAAATATCTAGTCTCAGCTAGGCTGCGAATCTAGATATGTGTCGTTGATGTCGTATCCTTCGAAGGGATCGAAGTCTTCTTCGTCGTCTACGACATCATTGTTGACAGAGGTAGAGGAGTCTGCGTCCGTCTGGATCAGAGATCTGAACTGCGACGGTATTGAGGACCGAGTTGAAGTCGGCTTGAGATTCGGCTCCAGCAAGTGAACTCATGACAGCATTTTTGGCTAGAAGGAAGCTCTCATCTTCTTGCCTTGTTATGTCTTGAAGATGAACGTTGGTCTTTAACCAATCCTTCATCTTGTCTGATTCTAGGTAGGAATAATCGAATTTTTCCCACCATTTGATGCGTAAAGCTTTACTCAACGCTTTGAAGTTTCCACTGGGTCCTAGCTGGAAATTCCAGCAAAAGATCCATGGTATTTGAAAGTACAAAGCGAACCTAAACGTCTTAGAGAGGGGAGACGCATAGATACTTTGTTGGAATAAGTGGTATGATCTCTGAACTTCTACCGGAAAAATTTCTTCGGAGAGTCCAAAGTAAGTCCACCATGTTTGAAACCAAATTGGAAAGTGAGATTTGTAAGCTTGCTTACAGAATGTCACAAACCAGGAATGGTTGTACCCTTGCAGCCAGAAGACAATATACCACGCTTTCATGTAGTCGCGGTAATTGTATGTTTGAGGATGGAAGGTTGCCGACAGTCTTTTCCCTACAAACATACCCTGTTTCCAAGAGGAAGGGGTAAGGATGTGGAAGATCCTGAGCTTTGAGTAAATGGTCCTAGAAGGATCATTTCCGTCTGGAACATGAGTTATTTCTGCAGACTTTGAATCTACCAGAATAAACTCATAATAAGTTCGGGTTTTTTGAAGATCCTCTGGCAGGTAGTTGAAGCCATGAGGAAATATTTGTTTGCGGACTTCTGGGACCGATGGTCCGTCGAACTCTGGCTCAATGATCGAATCCACCAGGGTAGTCTTGGTGAAATAACCATTGATTGGCGGCCTGGGCTGGAAAACCTTTGGCCTGACTATTTGAGAAAACGAGGAAGGATTCCTCGGAATCGTAGGTCAAGGAGCGGCGGTTGCCGTAGCAGAGCGCCTGGATACCGTTTCAAACTGGATATCCATAGCATAATTTTCTGCACTCAGCGGGGATGGTACAGATGTTTGAGTGATGGGCCTTTTGCCTTTTGAGATTACAGCCCTAGAAGAGGATGCTGCTGTTTGTGGAGAAATGTTTGATTCATTTCTCGGCGACGGAGGTCGCTGATTGATTTGCGGCGGAGGCCGCTGGGAGTTTGGCCGTCTCCGGCCGGGAGGAGGTTCCATCAGGGAGAGAGATCAAGGCTGATTTGGATGTCTTCAAGAGATGTTCTCTTGAGAGGTAATCAGCAAGGGAGTTCTCACTTCCTTTTATAGGCTCGATTTTGAAATCAAAGCAAGATAGTATGACTTGCCACCTTGCAAAGATTTGCTTTGAGACTAGATTCTTTACATCCTTTTCAAAGATGTATTTGCTTGCTTTTGAATCTGTTCGTACAGTGAAATCCTTGTTGATAAGATCTCCCTGGAACTTTTGAACGCAAAGTACTATTGCTAATACTTCTTTTTTCACCGTGGAATAGTTTTTTTGAGCACCATTCCAAATCCCCGAATGATAACGGATTATGAAGATTCTTCCGTTAACTTCCTGTTTGAGAACACCGCCGTAACCGATTTCTGAGGCGTCGGTGTCAATAATGAGGTTCGCCTATTCATCCACTAGAGATAAGCACGGGATGCTTTTCGCCAGTGATTTGATGGATTCAACTGCGCGTGTATGCTCTACAATCCAGGGCTTCTGATTTTTCTTCAATCTGTCATATAGTGGTCGACAGATTGTACGGAGATCTTTAATAAAGTCTCCAATATAATTCACACAACCCAAAAACCGCTGTAGCTGTGTTTTGTCTTGTATAACGTCTGGAAATTTATCCACAAATTCCAGAGACCGTTGGATTGGTTTGATAATCCCCTGATTAATATCATAACCGAGGAATCTAACCTTTGTTTGGAACAACTTAATCTTTTGCTGGGAGACCACAAGACCATTTGTTCTGATAATGTTGAGAAATAACTGGAGATGTTTGAAGTGCTGATCTACAGTATTTGAGAATACCAGAATGTCATCAATGTAGACTATTGTGAATTCTTGGTATTTGAGGAAGATATCGTTCATTATCTTCTGAAATTCGGAAGGAGCATTCTTCAATCCGAATGGCATGACGTTCCACTGATATTGTCCGAATGGAACATTGAAGGCCGTTTTGTAACGGTCACTTGGATGAATCTGAATCTGCCAAAATCCAAATTTTAAATCAAACTTTGAGAATACCTTCGCAGAAGTGATTCTTTTTAGTAAATCCTGTCGATTAGGTATTGGATACCTAATCCATTTGTGGACTTTGTTGAGAGGCTTGTAGTTTATTACGAGCCTAGGGATTCCACATTCTTTTTCGGCCTGGTTGTTTACGTAAAAGGCCGAACATGACCATGGGCTTCTGGAAGGACCGATCAGTCCCTTTTTGAGAAGATCTGTTATCTCGTCAGTGCATGTTTTGACCAGAATGAAGGTGTTGATGAGGCACACATCGTCCTTGCATATGTGGACCTTTGATAATTTATATTTGATATTCAACGGATTCCCGCCGGCTCCGCTGAGAACTTCTTTGGTTTTTCAAAGTATTTTGAAGGGACCAATCCCTCTTGAATGACATTCTAATCGGCTCCAGAGTCGATAAGAGCGAATGTTTCCAGTTGGAAGTCTCTGATCTTGAAGATAATCTTGGACAACCATTTCTGGTTTTGAACTTTACTGATGTAATTGATCCCACTTGGCGATCCAATCTGTAAAGTTTGCTCAGATCTTGAGGAGGTTTCTCCTTCAGTGTTTTCTGACTCTTGGAATTTCTTGAAGGCGAATTCAAGAGTAGAGAGCCGTTGCTTATTACTAGCAACTTCTTTTTTGAGATTCTTCACTTCAGTGTGGAGATCTTCTATTTGGATAGGCTTCTTAGCTTCTCCTTTGACCCTTCTTAGAATATCTTGAAAAGAGTATTCTATTAGGTCATACTCTGGTTTCCTTTGAAGAGCTTCTGCTTCAAGGCTTTCCGAAGTTTAACAAGACACATTCTTTTGGAGTCTTCATCGGGTAGTCTATCAATTAGATCAAAGAGGGCTGCTTGATCTTTGCTGATGACATTGATATGGCCGTGGCATTTTCCAGCGCAATGGCCAGTGCAAGAAATAATTCCATATTCTTCAGAGGAATCACTTTGAGAGAAAAAGGTCTCTTCGTCAGAATCTTCTTCGTTTATGAGATTAATCTCATCATCGTCAGTGGAAGATTCGGAACTTGAGGAGTTTTCTTCTTCACTTCTGATGGCATAGAGAAGAGATTGCCGTGTTTCTTCATCTATGGTCAGAGAATTGATCTTGTCTTTCAAAGGGCATTTGCTGGAATAATGTCATTTGCGGTTGCATTTGTAACAAACAACAGAGGATTTGTGAGGACGATTCTTTAAATAATCCTTCTTTTCCTTGTTCTTGTTGTAATATTTCCTTTTACGCCTTGGTAATTTGGAATCTTTTGATCTACTCTTGTTGAAGAGCCGTCTGTTGGAAGATTTCTTCTTCTTCTTCCGTTCTTCTTCAGGTCTGTTGTCAAGACCATATTGTTTGCAGAAAGTTCCCAATTCCTTTCGGTAGTCGGGATCTTTGATGACTTTGGCTGTATGCCTATTCTCTAGACAGAGATTAACGCATATCTGTTGAATCGTGGCGTTGATGTCTCCGATTGTTAACTCCGCCCAATCGATACGATTAGTTGTAGAGTTTATTGCCGCAGTTTGGTAAAACTTTTGAGCAATATAGAAAGGAAGTCCTTCAACGAACTTTTGCTTCCAGATATCTGCTCCGCAAGTTGTAATAGTATAAAGACGCGCCAGGAAGGTGTCTTTGTACCATTTGTAATTATTCATCTTTCGACATCGAAGGCTTAAAAGAGCTTCGACATTGAGATCTGAGTAGACTTGTGTGCTGCCAATGAAATTCTTGGTCATGGCATAAATTAATTGATTTACCATCTCTTACTCATCGATTTGCATGGCATTAGATCCTTCCTGCTTGACAACTGTTTTAGTTGCTGTCAGGATTTTTGTTCTATCTTCGTCAGTCAGCTGGTTATGCCACCAGCTCCTTAGGTTTCCGGAGAGGCCCGAGATAAGGATATGGGCCGTCTGCAAAACCGTCCTCTTGGTGCTGAAAGCAGTGGCTGCCATCATCATTTCTTGAAAAGTATTCAACATTTGAGCTTCAGAATATCCATCGATATTCCAAGTGATTATAGAAGATCCGTCATAGGTTCTTTGGTCATGGCGGAGATCATCCCATCCCATATCCGGAGGAGATGGTCTAGGATAATGATTCTTTACTTCCGTGTGCATGGTGACCGGAAGTATTGTTGAGGAAAAGGCCTGGGATGTAGTAGTTACTACATTTATACTCTTGGCCGCTTCATTCTTCTGAGAAGAGTCTCCTTTATTGAGGGACAAAGAAGAAAGTATTTTGTTGATTTCAACAAAAAGATCTGACGGGTCTTCTTTGAGGGGTCCAATCTTAAAACTATTTGGTTGAAAGATTGGCTGGCAGGGGCTACTGGGGGATCCCTGGTATTTTGGAGATGGTAGGAAGAACTGGATTCTCAATTCTTTTTACAGCTTTAGAAACCTCGGAGAGGATCTTATTTGAGTAGTTGAGTTGATGTTGGATGTTTTTGATTTCTCTAACACCAACTTTCTGGATTTTGTCTTCATCTATTGTTTTATAGGGTGAAGACACCATCTTTATGGCAGGTATTACTGGGTGAGAGAAGGTAGCTTCTTCTTCTTGAGGGAAGGTGGAAGCTATCTCTTTGCCTCATGCTGTGACCCAGACAGTGTCATTTCTTATGACTGCTACTTGTCCATCTGCATGGAGTTTTTTTACTAGAGCTTCGTTTTCAACTAGCTCTCGTTCTTGTATCTTTGAAGTGAAATCGCAAAGGGTCATGACGGGTTTCCTTGTTTCTTTGGGAGCAGCAATCCACATGTCGATGTACTTGCTGTATAACTCTTCATAACGTTTCTCGGGTTTCGAGATAACGTTTATTTGGTTGAAGGCGGATTCAGTTCTCCTTTCCATGTCGGATTGAGTTGGAGAGAGTGATCCTTTTTCATAGTGAACGTCAGGGATCAGATGAGTGAAATCTACTGACGCTCGCATGGATTCAGATCTTTTACAAGATCTGTTAATAGTGCTTACCGACTTTGCATCTGAAGATACGCTTGGACGGCTGCTCATGACTTCTCTAATTCTGGGATATCTTGCCTCGGAATTGAATTATACTTCGACATTCCCGTTCGGAAATTCGGTGATAGATGCCTCCGTATTAGTCCTTCTAGCGGTGGCTGATACTCCTTGAAGCCTCCAGATAGTGTTTCTAGATATTTCGTCCCATCGAAGCGTCTTCGGAATGGTCATCGAAGATTTTTCGAGATTGACTTCCATTAGCATGGTGTAACCTTTTGGAGAGACACCAAGTGCTTTTGGAGAAAGATTGGTATGCATCAATTTGTAATAGATGTAGTATGAAATAGCAAACGGAAGAGATCCGTCTTTTAGCTCCAGGCCTTCGGAATGAACATCTAGGCACAGTACGTCCATAATGTTCTTGTCCTGCAGGGAGACGGTAAGTCCTGGTTTGCAATTGAAGTAAACTGGTCCTTGAACCAGATTTGATTCGACGATCCCTAGCAGAGAGGGAGTAAAGTTGAGATGCCTTTTATCTCGAAGGGCGAGATAAACTGGGGCATCTAAGCCTTTTCTGAAGAGAGGCTTCAAAGCCACTTGAACGCATCCAATATGGAGGTATTTGAATTTGTTCCTGACTCTGAAGAGGGTTTCTTCAGGAAGAAGGGTGATCTCTGTGAATTCATCGTTCATGGCTACGTTCTCCTCGGTAATGATGATAACATCTTGCTGGGAGAAATTGAAGGTATTTATTTTGTATACCTGGTTTGGATCTATCTTAGGGATAGACCAGTTTTTGAGGCGATCTTCAACCTTAGCCAGATGAGCTTCGGCTGAATTATGCTCAGCTAAAATTTTTGAAAAATCATTTTCTGATTTTTGCTTGATAGAAGAGGAAGAGGAAGAGGAGGCTGTGTCAACGATGGGTTGACAATTTTATCGTTTGAAGTGTTCACAACGTAGAGCTCGATACAAGGATTTCAACTTCTTTTGAATCACTAAAATCGGAGCTCAAATAAAAAAGTTACAGTCAAATGAAGTTTAAAGAAAAAATACGTGGTGGACGACGTGGGGCGGTGGTGGACCAATGAAAAGTCGACATCTGACATGTTATTTAAAAATAAAAATAAAAATAAAAAAGAAGAAAAGAAAAGATGAAAAAGAAAAGAAAAGAAAAAGAAGAAAAGGAAATTAAATATTCAAAAAGAAAAAAAGGTCAGGCGGGCGCTGATAGAAGAAGAAGGAAAAAAACAAAAGAAATATGGCCGTTGAAAAAGCTCCTAGAGAGATATATATATATTTATATATATTACTTTTATTCTATGAATCTTCACCCTTCATTCAAATTCATTTTCAATCCAATGGTCCAAATTAAATTGGTTTTCAAATAATCATTTTTAAACCTCTTCTCCCTTCTATTTAACAACTCTTCTTCTCTCAAAATTTAACCAATTCCTCCAATTTCTCCATGTTCATCTCTAAAAAAAAACTTCAAATTTTTATTTTAATTTCTTGAGAGAGATTTTATTTGAGAGATATTTGTGCTTCTAATTTTCATTTCTCTTAACCATTTGAGAGCTTTATTTTGAAAGAATTTTTCTTACCAAATTTGTGAGTTAAATTTGTAAACCTACTATTTGAGAGAGTTTGTAAGCTTGTGCATTCAAAGTTTCAAATTTTTGTAACGGTTGCTCTTGAGTCCAGAAAAAAGTATTTGTAACAGTTCCATCCTGAACTGTGGGAAGGATCGTGTTCGTTCTTGCTCCCGTAAAAAGAACTTTGTACCACTTGGACTCTAAGTCGTGGAAAGAGTCAAGTTCTTCAATTGAACACCTGAGAGGAGCTTCGAAAGTAAGTAGGCTGGTAGGCCGGTTGTTGCCGAACCACTATAAAATTTCTGGTGTCATTTTCTCTAACACTCATCTTAATTTTGTGTTAAAATTATTTAATTTGGACCCACCATATTAAAAAGTTTATAAATTGTAATCAAACCCGCTTATGGTTTGGCTAAATTTAATTCATTTAGCGGAACCATGGCAATTAGGATCTCAAGACGCAGCAACACCTATGATGCAAGGAATAATAGACTTACATCACGATATCTTTTTCTTCCTCATTCTGATTTTTGTTTTCGTATCACGGATCTTGGTTCGTGCTTTATGGCATTTCCACTATAAAAAAAATAAAATACCGCAAAGGATTGTTCATGGAACTACTATCGAGATTCTTTGGACCATTTTTCCTAGTATCATTCCGATGTTCATTGCTATACCATCATTTGCTCTCTTATACTCAATGGACGAGGTAGTAGTAAATCCAGCCATGACTATCAAAGCTATTAACAGTTCCGATGAACAGTCACTCACTTTTGACAGTTATACGATTCCAAAAGATGATCTAGAATTGAGTCAATCACGTTTATTAGAAGTGGACAATAGAGTGGTTCTACCAGCCAAAACTAATCTACGTGGTTTGAACATAGGACCTCCCGCTATGTTAAGGATAAATAAACCACCCCTCAACCCAAAAGCTTAAGATTATGGGTTGGGTAAATTTAATTTATCTCAACAAATTCATATATCAATACTTCAACATTAGGGGTGTAAGCGGGTCGGTTCGACTCGGTTTTGAAGTAAAACCGAAGCCAAACCGATTGAAAAATGTAAAATAAAAGAAAATCGAAGTCGGACCGACAGACCATCAACACCAATTGGTGCCGAAACGATAAATCGTCAATTTTTTGATTTGGTTAGGTGGGTTAACCGATTAGCGAGATTCGGCGACGCGAGATGAGTTTGAAAGAGACTAGAATGAGTGAGAGGTGGGGCGACGTTGATGAGGGAGGGCGACACTGCCTATATGACCAAATGTCTTATCCATTTCGTCCCTCTCGGAATACACAATCCTCAACCCCTCTCTCCTCTTCGAGCTGCAGAAGAAGTTCTTTGACGATCCCAAATTCAAGTAACGAAATCTTCACTCTCTACTTCAAATTTATCGTCTCGGTTTCCGATTTCTCTACCGGAGAAATCCCTTGCGCATTTGATTATAGGGTGGAGAAGTTGAAGTACATTTACCTTAAGAATTCGAACATGCTCTCCAACGAGACGAACAGAAAAGTTGATTTTCAAATAGATTCAATTTTTTCTTTTAAGTTTGAGGGTTTAATTTTTAAAATAAAAAATTAAAGAGTATAATTTCCTAATTTATAAAAGTTTAAGAGTGCAAGTTTAGGGGTCTACTTTTTTTTTTTCATTTAGGAATGTTTAAGGATTTAATTTTGACAATTTAAACTTTAGGGGCTACCATAATTTAGGGGTGATTTTTGCAATTTGTCCTAAAAAATATATATATGTGCCCGAAATGTCGAGATTTGATGGGCTCGAGATAATAAGAAACAAAGATATGGCTAATTTTAAAACAATAATAAATAAATAAATATATATATATATAGTAATATATGCAGTTCGGTTTAGTTTGAGGTTTAGCTTATTATTTTTAGACCAAAATATTGGATCGGTATGACAACCCTAGGGTGTGAATAGAGTTTAATTAAACTTTATAAACTTTTTAACACGGTGGGCCAAATTTAAACAAACTAAAATTTTTATGAACTAATGATTTTAACACAAAATTAAACAACAAATTAGAAATACAAACACTCTAATTAATTTCACCATCCAAATAATTCAAATATAAATATTGACCATAAACATGATTAACAAATTCGAACAATTAATTTCATGTAATTTATAATAAAGAAAATTAATTGCAAAAATTAAATAGAGTAAGGTTAGAGAAAATGACATCGGAAATTTTATAGTGGTTCGGCAACACCGACCTACTCCACTTCCCAAGCTCCTCTTGGGTTTTCTGATAGCACACTTTGTGAGCTACATTTCATGAGATTTATATTGAAACTATTTGTTAGTTTTCGATTCTTCATGACAAATTTAAGCACATAAAATATATTTTGCAGGAATAAAGCATCGGGAGGAAACGAGACATAATTGGATCAAAAAGAGAGAAAAATCAGAATCAAAGTGACCAAGATGGAATATCAACAAGATTTGAAGCTAAAAAGCCGAGGAGATAGTGTCACAGCGCTAGCTTAGAGCGCTGCGGCGCTTCAAAGTTTAAATTTCGTGTTTGTGAATAGTGTAGCGCCATGACCCTATATATAGCGCCCCACACTGTCGCGACAATTTTTTATAAAAATAGGGTTGTGCAGCCGCCGAGAAGGGAGAGTTTGGAAGAAGTTTTATGGCAGTTTGCCTTTTTGGCCAAATTGGATGGCAAAGAGACCATTGGAGAGCTTAGAAAAGTGATTTTCAAGGCTCGGGATCGTGGAGGTCGCTTCGGGGATGGACGATTGACAAGCCGAACATAGTTTCTTCTCCTTTCCCTTGATTTTTCTAGTTTTGTTATGGACTTCTCATTGTGATTTTATTGTTTTCCATTGAATATGAGAAGTTAAACCTCTCCTCTTAGGGATTGATGTAGCCATTGAACTTTATGCATTGATTGTTTAGTTTTCTTGGTTGAATGTTTATGAATGTTGTATTTATGCTTCTCTATGCTTAATGCCTTAAATCTACTGGCCATAGATTGATTGATTTTAGATTTGAAATCTTACGCTCGGGAGAGGTGGTTTAGAGTTAGAACTGGGATGCATAACTAAAGAGTTTTAAGATTGGGAGATTTAGAAGTTCTTTAGAGGTCATTAAAAGACTTGTTCAATAAAGCCTTTACTTGTTATAGAAACTAGATAGGGATTTTGGTTTCATAATTGGTAAGGAGAATTAGCTTGCGCTCGGGAGAGGCAGTTGAGATTTGAGAGTTCTTGGCCTATAGAATTAATAATTCGTTCAATCTTGATTAATTAACTAGTTGGTTCATAGATTCAATAGGTGAAATCAATTTCTCTAGGACCTTTCTCCCCATTGTTCACTATTCACAAACGCGAAATTTAAACTTCGAAGCGCCACGGCGCTCTAGGCTAGTGTCATGGCGCTATCTTCTCGGCTTTTTAGCTTCAAATCTTGTTGTTATTCCATCTTGGTCACTTTGATTCCGATTTTTCTCTCATTTTGATCCAAATATGTCTCGTTTCCTCCCGATGCTTTGTTCTTGCAAAATATATCTTATGTGCTTAAATTTGTCATGAAGAATCGAAAACTAACAAATAGTTTCAGAGGGAGGGGGCGGGCGGCACGGTGAGGTCGAGTGAGAGCAGAGGGAGGGGGCGGGCGGCACGGCGAGGGAGATGAGAGCAGAGAGGGAGCGAGCAGCGTGACGAGGGAGATGAGAGCAGAGAGGAGGGGACGGGCGGCGCGACGAGGGAGATGAGAGTAGAGAGGGAGGGGGCGAGTGGTGCGGCGAAAGAGATGAGAACAGGTGATGGGGCGGGCAGAGCGACAAAGAGAGTGAGAGCAAAGGGAGGGGTGGGTAGCTGTTGCGTCCACACAACCGTGTTGGATACACGTGCAAGTATACACGATATATGTCGATTGTAGTACGAAACGAGGTCGAATCCACAAGGACTTAGGAAAATGTTATGAAATATGGTTGAAGATACCAAAAGTACAAAAATAAATAAATATGGTTGATTGTATAAAAAATAAAGAACAATATCATAGAAAAGTAATAAACGATCTTAGCAGCAAACACACTTTAAGATGCTGACAACAGGAAAAAGTTAGAGCACAAAATAGCAGAAATAGGAGTTAAACAGATATAGAAAAGCATGGGAGATATAACATACTTTCACTCAATCCTAACCTACACTCTAGCACGAAATCAGTTGTTAATGCTCAACTCAACATGGTTCCCTCCCGAGACAGCCAAACATGAATACCCATAAGCAATAAACACAAATTCTAAGCATGATTAGGGGACCCCATTCCTAAGCATCCACGACCCTGCTAGAAAAAAGTAGCTAATCACAAAACAGAGTGGCCAAAAATGTTCAGTAAGGATTAAGAAATATACACATCTCTATTTATTAACAAAGGAAATCAGCTAGAGTTCAATTGTTCATCAGGTACAGCATGTAAATCTCCCCCAAAATGGAGTTTTGAAATATACACATCTCTATTTATTAACAAAGGAAATCAACTAGAGTTCAATCATCAGGTACAACGTGTAAATCTCCCCCAAAATGGAGTTTATCTCATAGAGAAAGAAGAAAATACAGTGGGTAAAGAAGGAGTAAAACCCATTTCTAGAAAATAAAAGAAAACCGAGAATGGAGATGATAGCTCGAAGCAATAGCCGAATCTCCTCTTCTGTCGTAAACTCTCTCTCCCCGATAATGGTGATATTCCTCTTCCTTGTCGTTTCCAACACTAAAAAATGTGTATCTATTGGGATATGTGTGTGTTGGTTAGGTCAAAATGTCCCTTTTATATCGGGTCTAAATTTTAGGGCACCCGGCTGGAGGTTGTACGGGCATGGTAACTTATCCCTCGTCTTGGACAATTACTGCGCTGTAAATCCATGCTCCCGCTATTCTTCACTCCGGCTCTTATTTGCTCTCCCTTAAACATGCTTCATCTACTCTTTCATGGGTTCAACGCTTTCTTCATGCTTTGTCATCTTTGTCCAAACCTATGCAATTGAGCCTAAAAAGAGAGAGCTTAGCACAATTTTTAGCCAAAGCATTGGAGACAAGGGACTTTAGCTCGGAGTTCGATTTCTAATATTATTCACGATGTTTAAGAGCTAAAACCGACATACTTTGACATTTCTTTGTAAAGAATCACCCAAATAAACACTAAAATAACTCCCTTTTGGAGAGTTATCACACCCCCAAACTTAAAATCTCACTTGCCCCAAGCAAGAGCATACAATTTACTCCTGTTCACAAAAGAAGAACATTAGAAACTTGCACTTCAAACATCCAGCACCATGCCTCAACCTTTACTTTGATCAACAACGCTATAACTTACGTACTCTGCTATAGTACATCAGCTGGAGCAAAGAAATGAAAGCAACCTAAGTTTGTTCACACTCTAGAAGATGCTATTTTTCTGCCCAACTCTAGCTTCGTTCTATTTCCCAACCTCAAGCTTAACTTCTCATAGAGATTCCTTTCTCAAGCCTCTTTCACTAGTCTAAACCTTTAACCTTTGCACTACCAACTTGGGCTTCTTTAACAATGAGCTATTAGTTCTTCCTAATCATGCAGCCTCCTTAGGCTCTAGATGTGGGCTGCTAGCCCCTCCATTATTGATGAAGTTTTTTTTTTTAATTTGAGTTGAATTACAGGATTAGAAAGATTCATGGTTATATACAAATTCTAATAAAGGTATAAGAACTGAAAGTTCACTCCTCTAAACTTAAAAGACTGCATTGTCTTCAATGCAGCTGAGGACATCTAGAATGTAAAGCTTCAGCACGCACCCAAACTTAAAGCGAAACTTAGAATAAGAATTACAAAGAGTGCTCGCTAACAGGGTGAATACATGTGTAGGGATGACAAATGCTAAAATCTAAGGGGATCTAAAAGAGGTCCAAGCTAGCTATACAAAGATAAGGGTTGACTTTGGATAGATGACCATTGAAATTCCTCCCTAAGGTAAGCATTACCTAGGGCTAATACTCCTAAAGGGATGCTAGGGCATGTGCAGGCAAGCATTAACCAGAGGGTGCACAAAAGAAAGCTACCAACATTTAAATGCTCCAACATCAACAGGAAAAACTACACACTAGCATGCTCTACCATCAAGACTATACACAAGGGGTAGGGCAAAAGGCAGATGGTGAGAACACACGAATGCTAACACTTCTTTTTCATTAATTTAGTAGGGGGTGGGGGTTCACATACTAACTAAAAAGAAAAACAAAATTATCCTAAACAAAAAATTAAGAGGCACTTGCATATATGGCAAAAAATTTTAGTAAAATAAGTAAAATAGCAACCGCATTTAGTTTTTTCAAATATAGCATTTTTTTTCAGAAAAAATAGAGGTCCAATTATAAAATTACAAATTCATCCTTTAATATATATGATATATATCTGTAATATATCTAACCACTGATATATATCTCTTATATACTACTAATATAATAATGATATACAATTGATTTATTTATGATATAACTATGATATTTACTGAACTTCTAACATGTTTTACCACTGATATACATATGATAACCATTGATTTACCATGGTGATACAATATATATGTGATATATATTTGATATGCCTCTAATTTACCATTGATATACACATGATATACGACTTATATAACTATGGTAGCTACTGATATAACTTCTTATATGATTTACCACTAATATAACATTGATATATACTTAATATGCTTCTAATTTACTACTTATATATCTCTGATATAATCATTATATCTACTAATATAACTATGATATATGTGTGTTGATATCATACTATTATATCCAATATTTTTTTCAAATGAAAAAAATGATGCAAGATTTTTTATTTTTTATATTTGAAATATAAAGTTTTTATATAAAAGGTTTATGTGAACCATGCACGTCCAAAAAGACAAGTTAAAATTTTGATATACTTTATAAATTAATAATTAATAAGCAGTTGATATCCCTTATATTTAGTATCTAATTAATATTAATATTGAATAAATAGTATTTCTTGAGTTTCTAACATTTGGTATAACCATTTTTTGTTTATGCTATTAAAAGCTTAAATTTGTTTCATTTTTATCCCTTAGAATTAGTATATGCAAAAGAAATATCTCTTATGGACCATATCTTTTTATGCTTATATAAAAAGGTTCTCATGTACAAAAGAATGGTATTTCTTGTAAGAAAAAAATAAATGCATAACATCTAGTTTCTTCTTTTGACAAATTTGATGCTTGTTATTTGCCCAAATTAAATGTTATAAAAAATGGAACTAAAAATAAATGGGTTCCAAAAATTAATTGTACAAACAACCCAAAAAAGCATTAGTACCAACCTATCTTTGAAAGTCTTTTGTATGTTGACTCAAAAATTCAATATTTGAATAATTGTTTGGTTCAAAAAGAAAATTATCACAAAGGTCATTCTATAGCATTCTTTCGGTGCTTCAAATGGAAAGTCACCTCATTGGGTAATTTTATTTATTTCAAAATGAGCCTTGAAGATCTTTTTGATATATTGATGTTGAAATATTCTTGTAATATTTCTTTATGGATATATTGATTTTTTTAAAGTTATTATTGGAGGATAAGTCAAAATTTGAAAATAAATTTTGTCTTGTTCTTTGAGAAGTTTGATTGTAATGATACTTGAAGTCTTGATTTTTTTTTGGTGCAGTAATTAATTTTGAATTTATAGATTGTCATGTGATATCAAGTTAAAAATTATTTGTTTTGATTGAAATTCTATAAAAAGCCTATATGTTTAATAATATTTTGATGCTCGAAATAATGGTTGAATTATTTTTTATACGGGGTTCTAATAGTTTTTCATAAACCCCATTGGTTGACTAATGAAGTTATTTCTTTTCCTGGCTTAAAATTGATGCCTCCTTTTATCTCAACAAATATATATTTTTATTGTTTTAGAACAATTGATAATTTTTTTTTCAAAAATTGGTATAATTGGATTGAAATTTATATATTATTGATTAGAACAAATTTGGTATTTTGTTTAAGTCGTTGTCTAGCTTGAGTTTCTAACATTTTGTATTTCCTTACAAATTTTTGTTTATGTTTATGGTATTAACAGCTAAAATTTGTTTAGAATTTTATCCCTTTGAATTAGTATGCAAAAATAAATATCTCTTATGGAGCAAAATCTTTTTATGCTTATGGAAAGAATTATGTGGTGAAAAAAATGGTAATAAATTTCTTGTAAGGCATGATATCTTGTGTTTTTATTGTGGCAAATTTAGACATAAATCTTATACTTTGTTATTTGCCCTACCTCGCTTTAATGTTTTTGGGCCCAATTCACTAGTGGTCAAGCAGCCCGGCCCCAAAAAAGGACTGAGTGATTAGGGTAAAAGCGAGCAGGACATGTGTCCACTCGCAAAAAGTTATGGGACCACATACGGATACATATTGTACGTGGTGGTAGCAAGAGATGCGTGATGTTAATACGGGTAGCACGTCTTCCAGTGGCAGGCGACAAGCCTCAGAGCCGTAGGTGGTGGCACCACCTACTAGTTGTCGGGAACGTACACCCACAACAAGCCTTGTACTGCGCGACGCTTCCGTGCCACCCCGAACCGTTGTCCTTTCTGGTCGGCCACCCGAGCCTATATAGGAAATGACCCTCACCTTCATCAAGTAAGTGAAAACCCAGTCACTAACACTTAAGGAGTCTTTTTTCGATTTCTTACTTCGATTACTGACTTGAGCATCGAAGTGTTTTAGGCAAGACACTGTACCGGCCTCAAGTTTTTGGTTGCAGGTCCTTTCATCCTCCGATAAAGCTATTCGTCCGTGGGACACATGGCCTTGGCCCAGAATTCGCCGTCAACAGAAAATGTACAACATTTAATATTCACCACCATTGGTATTGAAAATGAGAGAAAAAAAGTAAGTTGATGGTTTTTAAAAATGAAAGAATTGTAAAAATGGTTGGGATTCCAATAATTTTGATATTTGAAGATCGATTAGAAAACGACATTGAATGTTTTAAACAAATGCGTGGCCCAATCTTTCTTCTTTATTGGGAGAATGAGATAGATAATCTAAAAAAGTTTTTAGTTTGCTCAATTGACCTCAATTATAAAAATTGACTCAACTGACCCAATTTTAACTTTTCTGACATTTCAGAGAGTATGTAATTATTCAAGGTCACAACCATGGCCGTGGTACGACCATGAATTTGGACAGAACATAAAGTACATCTAATTCACGGTCGTGGTCTTAACTTTCAAGGCCATGGTAAAACAAACAATTTAACCACATCAAACCTTGCCCATTAGTTGTCTTTCATGAACACCACGACCGTGGTGTTATTTTCATGGTCATGGTCAAGCTAACAATGGACTAGGTTTTCATGGTCATGGTCAAGCTAACAATGGGCTAGGTTATTTTCATGGCCATGGTCAAGCTAACAATGGACTAGGTTTTCATGACCATGGTCAAGGCTAGGTTATTTTCATGGTCATGGTCAAGCTAATAATGGGCTAGGTTTTCATGGCCACGGTTAGTGTTAGCTTGACCATGGCCATGAAAATAACCTAACCCATTGTTAGCTTGACCATGACCGTGAAAAATAGTACCACGGCCGTGGTGTTCATGAAAGACAACTAATTGGCTAGGTTTGACCGTGGTTAAATTGTTTGCTTTACCATGACCTTGAAAGTTAAGACCATGACCGTGAATTAGATGTACTCAAATTCATGGTCGTACCACGGCCATGGTTGTGGCGTTGAAATTCGATAGAATCAATATCCTTGTTCAATTTGCACGGGGATTGAAATTCGACAGAATCAAATTCACGGTCGTACCACGGGCATTGACTTACGTAACTTTTGACCCACACAAATACTCATAAAAGTTCAGAAATTTCATTCACTCCAACTACATACATCATATTCCGGACGAATCGAAAACAATATTATGAACCAATAAAAAACTAACCTCGTTCAAGATGTCAAAGATGGAAAATTGACTTCCTTCAAGGTATTCATAGGATGTGAAAAATGTTGGAAAAAGTGTGAAAGTTCTTCAAAAAAACGTGAAGGATGTGGACGATAAGGACTGAAACATACTTTTATTCTTTACAATATGTGTGAGTATCACAATGTGTGAGTATATATTAAATGATAGTACAAAAAATTGGCTCGTAATAAACTACAAGCCTCTCAACAAAGTCCTCAAATGGATTAGGTATCCAATACCTAACTGACAGGATTTACTAAAAAGAATCACTTCTGCGAAGGTATTCTCAAAGTTTGATTTAAAATCTGGATTTTGGCAGATTCAGATTCATCCAAGTTACCGTTACAAAACGGCCTTCAATGTTCCATTCGGACAATATCAGTGGAACGTCATGCCATTCGGATTGAAGAATGCTCCTTCCGAATTTCAGAAGATAATGAACGATATCTTCCTCAAATACCAAGAATTCACAATAGTCTACATTGATGACATTCTGGTATTCTCAAATACTGTAGATCAGCACTTCAAGCATCTCCAGTTATTTCTCAACATTATCAGAACAAATGGTCTTGTGGTCTCCCAGCCAAAGATTAAGTTGTTCCAAACAAAGGTTAGATTCCTCGGTTATGATATTAATCAGGGGATTATCAAACCAATCCAACGGTCTCTGGAATTTGTGGATAAATTTCCAGACGTTATACAAGACAAAACACAGCTACAGCGGTTTTTGGGTTGTGTGAATTATATTGGAGACTTTATTAAAGATCTCCGTACAATCTGTCGACCACTATATGACAGATTGAAGAAAAATCAGAAGCCCTGGACTGTAGAGCATACACGCGCAGTTGAATCCATCAAATCACTGGCGAAAAGCATCTCGTGCTTATCTCTAGTGGATGAATAGGCGAACCTCATTATTGACACCGACGCCTCAGAAATCGGTTACGGCGGTGTTCTCAAACAGGAAGTTAACGGAAGAATCTTCATAATCCGTTATCATTCGGGGATTTGGAATGGTGCTCAAAAAAACTATTCCACGGTGAAAAAAGAAGTATTAGCAATAGTACTTTGCGTTCAAAAGTTCCAGGGAGATCTTATCAACAAGGATTTCACTGTACGAACAGATTCAAAAGCAAGCAAATACATCTTTGAAAAGGATGTAAAGAATCTAGTCTCAAAGCAAATCTTTGCAAGGTGGCAAGTCATACTATCTTGCTTTGATTTCAAAATCGAGCCTATAAAAGGAAGTGAGAACTCCCTTGCTGATTACCTCTCAAGAGAACATCTCTTGAAGACATCCAAATCAGCCTTGATCTCTCTCCCTGATGGAACCTCCTCCCGGCCGGAGACGGCCAAACTCCCAGCGGCCTCCGCCGCAAATCAATCAGCGACCTCCGTCGCCGAGAAATGAATCAAACATTTCTCCACAAACAGCAGCATCCTCTTCTAGGGCTGTAATCTCAAAAGGCAAAAGGCCCATCACTCAAACATCTGTACCATCCCCGCTGAGTGCAGAAAATTATGCTATGGATATCCAGTTTGAAACGGTATCCAGGCGCTCTGCTACGGCAACCGCCGCTCCTTGACCTACGATTCCGAGGAATCCTTCCTCGTTTTCTCAAATAGTCAGGCCAAAGGTTTTCCAGCCCAGGCCGCCAATCAATGGTTATTTCACCAAGACTACCCTGGTGGATTCGATCATTGAGCCAGAGTTCGACGGACCATCGGTCCCAGAAGTCCGCAAACAAATATTTCCTCATGGCTTCAACTACCTGCCAGAGGATCTTCAAAAAACCCGAACTTATTATGAGTTTATTCTGGTAGATTCAAAGTCTGCAGAAATAACTCATGTTCCAGACGGAAATGATCCTTCTAGGACCATTTACTCAAAGCTCAGGATCTTCCACATCCTTACCCCTTCCTCTTGGAAACAGGGTATGTTTGTAGGGAAAAGACTGTCGGCAACCTTCCATCCTCAAACATACAATTACCGCGACTACATGAAAGCGTGGTATATTGTCTTCTGGCTGCAAGGGTACAACCATTCCTGGTTTGTGACATTCTGTAAGCAAGCTTACAAATCTCACTTTCCAATTTGGTTTCAAACATGGTGGACTTACTTTGGACTCTCCGAAGAAATTTTTCCGGTAGAAGTTCAGAGATCATACCACTTATTCCAACAAAGTATCTATGCGTCTCCCCTCTCTAAGACGTTTAGGTTCGCTTTGTACTTTCAAATACCATGGATCTTTTGCTGGAATTTCCAGCTAGGACCCAGTGGAAACTTCAAAGCGTTGAGTAAAGCTTTACGCATCAAATGGTGGGAAAAATTCGATTATTCCTACCTAGAATCAGACAAGATGAAGGATTGGTTAAAGACCAACGTTCATCTTGAAGACATAACAAGGCAAGAAGATGAGAGCTTCCTTCTAGCCAAAAATGCTGTCATAAGTTCACTTGCTGGAGCCGAATCTCAAGCCGACTTCAACTCGGTCCTCAATACCGTCGCAGTTCAGATCTCTGATCCAGACGGACGCAGACTCCTCTACCTCTGTCAACAATGATGTCGTAGACGACGAAGAAGACTTCGATCCCTTCGAAGGATACGACATCAACGACACATATCTAGATTCGCAGCCTAGCTGAGACTAGATATTTCAATTGCTTAATTTAATTTTCTTATTGTAAATAATGTAATTAATTTGTTTAAATTCCGTTTTAAATTTTGGATAAGATCATTGTATTCCGATCTTATCATCACTATCCCAGTCTGTTTTTGTAGATGACTTGCAGAAGAAATCACGATGCAGTAGATGGCAAGCTTCTGATGTGGAGTAACCAACCACAGGGCAGCGCATGTAGCGTATAGGATTGACTCAGTTGAGAGGATTCTATATCTCATGAGGCAACCCTGGTCGAAGATCGTTGGTGTTCCTTGGGCAGTAAAAGGCGGGAAGCCGAGAGTAAGACCCTGGATGGAACGACCTATTTGGAAACCAGAGAAGCCTTTACGATTGATATACAGAATCCGCAATCCTCGCTAAATCAGAAGAAGCCGGGTGACTTCGTCAGATTTCTGAAGCATAGCATCAGTCCAAAAACAGTCATATCAGCCTTTATTTTCCAGCTTTTCTTTATTTTGTCAGTTTGTATTTATTTCCGATTTACTTTATTTCTCTTCTTACTTTTTCAAAGATAAGATGCCTCTTGTCGGCCACGCTTATCTTTACTTTTTAAAAAGTAGATTCCAAAGAGATAAGATGCCAGTCAAGGACTTGTCATGTCGGCTATACTTTATCTCTTTAGGTTGTATCAAATTATGTTGAGACAAGTGTCAAGACAATAGTAAGAAATCAATAATTGTACCCTGGTGCAATTATCGGTTCTCTTCTATATATAGCACTTGGCCTCGACCCTACTGAACCTAAAAATAAAGTCATAATCTCCTACTTTGAGGGGAAAAAAATCAATTATTTTTCAAAAATGCTCATCAGGAAACTAATCAATCTATGAGAAAATAGAATAAAATAGTTGAATGTACTAAAAAGGAAAAAAAAAATTCTTCACAGCCTAAAAATGTTAAGTTTGAAACCTCACCGACCTAAATACCACGTAAGTCAAATTTCAAAAATTAAAAGTTTAAACCCTTTTATAAGTATTATGTTTTTGGTCTTCCTCCCTATGAGAACGAAAATTTTTTATTTCTTTGATGGTGTCATAATGTGAGTGAGACTCATGTAACAAAGTTTAGATACTCTTGAACATGGTAAATTATCAATGAAGCTAAAGATTTAAGTTCCATTATATATATATGTGATATCTAAGAGGACCAAAAATATTACTTTGATCCTATGTAGTTCTACTATATCATATTAGGCCAAGACCAGTTAATTAATATAGAGTAATTGCACTAGACAGAGGACACATAAGATAGAGTTGTGTGAACAGTGAAGTACCCAGAAGGACAAAATGGATCCCCAAGAATCTTTTATCATCAATGGCAAATTAATTATGTGGAACCATCAAAATTAATAAAAAGTTTTTTACTAAAACTATACATGGAAAAAAGGTTCTTCACTCTTTCCCCAATTTTTGGCTTTCATTACTAAAAATGAATAATACAATTGTTTACATTGAATTACTTATTTTCGTATTTCTTTCTTCTGATTACCAACTAAACACACTTAATTTTCTCGGATTGAGAGCCAATATCATTGTTTACTTTTTGATGATTTGTTTTCAGAGATCTTTTCTGCACGGGTCCTTGTATCTAGTGTATAGCAATAGCATCATTATCCTTGTTTCTAGTGTATCCTTCAGCCAATCCATGGATTTCGGATATATAGAGACTTGTATTGTAACACCCAATTTCTGAAAGAAACGATTTATTTCTAAATTCTTTTTATTTTTTAGTTTTGAAAAAATATACATCCGAAAATAGGGTTGAATTTGGGTGTATTTAAGCAAATAGTTTAACATTATTCATAAAATTACTATTTTTCTTTTTTTTAGATCAAATTAAATTTATCTAATAGGATGTTTTTGATAGAGATGAACTTGTTAAACATTTTAAAGAAAAAGAGTCAAATCTTGTGAATGAGCTTACATGTGTTAAAGAAAGTATTAAGAATTTGACAATCCGTGCATAAAAATTAGACAAAATTATTGAAATTGGTAAATTTTGTAATGATAAAAGAGAACGAGGTTATGTTGATGAAAATTCTACTCCATTTACTTCAAAAACAATTTTTGTGAAAAGCCTCCTCTATTGTGCATAGTGAAAATTTGCATAATGTTGTGCCAAAGTTTGATCATGCTTATCATAAGCATGATGTAACTAAATTTGTGCCGCCTAATCATTTTCATGCTAAGTCTAAATTTGTGCCTATGTGTCATTATTGTGGAGTTAAATGTCATATTAGACCAAATTGCTATAAAATGGAAACTGCGGCTAATTATCATGCAAAAAAGGCAAAAAGAAATATCTCTTAGGCAGCAAAATCTTTATATTCTTATAGAAAAGAATTCTTATGTGAGAAAAAAAAATGAACATACATTTCTGGTAAGAGAAAAATTGATGCATAATATCATGTTTTTTTAAAAAAAATATTGGACATAAATCTTATGATTGTTATTTTATTTGACCAAATTAAATGTTATAGAAAATGAAACTAAAAATAATGGAATCCAAAAATTAATTGTACTTAAGACCAAAGAAAGCATGGGTACTATATTTTGAAAGTCTTTTGTAGGTTTGCTCCAAAATTCAAAATTTAAATGGTTGTTTGATTCAAAAAGGAAATTATCACAAAAGTAATTCTATAGATCTCTTTTGATGCTTCAAATGTAAAATCAGCTCATTTGGTAATTTTATTTATGTCAAAATGAGCATTGAAGATCAAAGAAAGCATGATATTTTGAAAGTCTTTTGTAGGTTTGCTCCAAAATTCAAAATTTAAATGGTTGTTTGATTCAAAAAGGAAATTATCACAAAAGGAATTCTATAGCCCTCTTTTGATGCTTCAAATGTAAAATCAGTTCATTTGGTAATTTTATTTATGTCAAAATGAGCATTGAAGATCTTTTTCTGAGTGATATTGAAAATATTCTTATGATATTTGTTTATGGATATATTGATTTTTTTTTAGTTATTATTGGAGCAGAAGTTAAAATTTGAAAATAAATTTTGTCTTATTTTTGGAGGAGTTTGTTTGGTAGTGATGCTTGAAGGAGTGTTGATTTTTTTTTTGTGCAATAATTGTTTTTGAATTTATAGATTGCATGTGACATGAGGTTGAAGAAATTATTTGCTTTGTTTGAAATTTTATAAAAAGCCTCTATATTTAATAATATTTTGACGCTCGGAATTAATGGTTGAATTATTTTTTATAGGGAGAGTTTTAATAGTTTATTTGTTTAATTTCATAAACCTCATTGGTTGATTAATGGAATTGTTTCGCTTAAAAAATTGACGTCTCTTTTTATCCCAACAAATTTGTTTATTCTTTTAGAACAATTGGTTTTATTTGTCAACAATTGCTATAATTAAATTGAAATTGATATCTTCTTGATTAGAACAAATTTGGTATCTTGTTTAAGTCTTTTGGTTGAGTTTTTAACATTTGATATGTCCTTATAAATTTTTGTTTATTGTAATTAAAAGTTTAAATTTGTGTTAATTAAATAACATTTGCATTTTAGTATTATTATGGAAATCCTGGAACATCTTGAGATATATATATATATATATATATTTGAGTATGCTTAATTTTAGGAGAAGTTATATCTTTTGAAAAATATATGAATGTTTTATTGCTGTTCTCCTTAAATGATTTTTTTATTGAAAAAAAAGTTGAAACCTTCTATGGAAACTTTTGTGCTAAATTGATTGATAATTTCTCTCTCTTATGCATTTATTATAAGATTCATTTGTCTAGGGGAGTGTCAGGCTTTATTATTTAGTAAAGATATATTTATTAATTTTTGTTTATTGTATTTTTTATGGAGAGTGAAATTGTGAGTTGATATGTTTTGACGATTTGTGCTTGTTACCACTAGTATTCATTTGATATGAAAATATTTATTTATCTTTTTTGACTGATTCTAAAAGAGGGAGAAAATAGTAAAATATTTATTTATCTTACCTCGGTAGTATAATCCAATACTCGCTGGATAGCTGACCCTGGAGTGCTGACAATTTGGAAGCCCTTCTCAAATAGCGGCCGAAACAGGAGTCCGACATCTGTATGGCTTTCTCCTCCACCCCAGCACTCGAAGGTTCGATCTTGAACCACATCTCGATGTCCGAAGTGCCGCCTATCCTTGCCTTCGGATCATCGACTAGTTCTCCAAAGGGGCTAACTCGTGGTTCAGCTCGAACCTCCCTCAATTGATTTAACCAGTCGTTATTATTGGGACGTCAATAATAAATTTTCAAATTTAAGTGTAATAGGCATGTTTTGGAGTTGGGTAAACTTTAAAAAAATGATTTATATAATAAAATAGCTGCTTAAAACTGTGATGGTAGAAGAAAATAGAAACAGTAAATAGGGTTTCACAATGGAACAGAGGAGAGGAAGAGGATTAGAGGAATAAAAGGAGGGGAGAAAACTATAATAATATTGGGATTTGATAGGAGAAAAAGAGTGCAATTATGAGCTATGAAGAAGCTATGAACCTATAATTGTTATAGGATTAGAGGGAAATTAGACATGTGATCATAGAGGATTGAGATAAATAAAGAAATTAAATAATTATTAAATAAAGAAATATTAAATAAAACGAAAAATAAAAGTGTTTTGTTTTTTTAACAAAAATAGATGGAGAAAATTGAGATAAATAAGGAAAAAAACAAATATTAAATAAAAAGAAAAATAAAAGTGTTTTGTTTTTTAACTAGAAATAAATGGAAAGAGACTTGAGATAAATAAGGAAATAAATAAATATTAAATAAAAAAATAAAAGTATTTTGTTTTTTAACCAGAAATGGAAGGAGAGAATTGAGATAAATAAGAAAAAAATAAATATTAAATAAAAACAAAAATAAAAGTGTTTTGTTATTTAACTAGAAATACATAGAAAGAGATTTGAGATAAATAAGGAAATAAAATAAATATTAAGTAAAAATAAAAATAAAAAGAAAAGTAAAAATAAAAGTATTTTGTTTTTTAACGGAAAAGAGACGGAAGAATTGAGATAAATGAGGAAAAAATAAATATTAAATTAGAAAAAAAGTGTTTTGTGTTTTAACACGAAGAGAGGGAGGAATTGAGATAAATAAGGAAAGAAAATAAATATTAAATAAAAGAATAATAAAAGTGTTTTCTTGAAATATTAATATTAATAATTATTATTAATATTGCATCATGTTAATTATATTTCCTTGCATCATTTTCTCACGGTACAATAAAAATGATAATTTAGTTATTGTGTCTATGTCAAATCCATAGACATATATGTCGACTGAAATTTATAAATCTAAAGTATATTGCATGGACTAAATTTGTAATATAATTAAGAGATAAAAGTATAAAAGTGAATGGATTATATCGTGTGATATATATTGTTCTAGAAAATGGGAGAAAAGAAATGGAAGAGATGGATGTAGAAATTAAATTGTATTGTAATTATAACTAAAAGAGGTAAAATCATATGATATATGAAAAGTTAAAAGGTTTAATAACGAAAGTGACGTAAGTCTGTCAAAACGAGCATAACTCAGCCGTAATTGACATATATTTGTTAAGTCAGAAATCAGAATTACATTGATAGGCACATACTGGAAAAAATCTTTCTTTGTTTGGTCAGTACATCAACGAAGCACTTCTTACTTCTCGAAACTTCGGTCGCCAGCTCTACTATCATCAAGTTCAGCACGTTAAAAACTACCGTTTATTAAAATTTATTGTGAAAAATTGGAAATTTAATGCCAATTAATAAGCGACGTCAAATTTGAATATCGATTAGAAAACGACATTGAATGTTTTAAAACAAATGCGTGGCCAATCTTTCTTCTTTATTTTCCTCACGATCTGCCCCTTTTCTCCATCTCACTTTCTCTTCAATCCATTTCTGTCTCCCGCAATCTCACTCTACACCGGCAGCATCTCCGAACGGCGACCCACACCCCTCGAACCCAGATCTTGCAGCGGCGCGTCCTTTGAACGGCGACGAATCTTCACGGCGGCGCCATAGCATGCAGCAGGTGGGGTCTTGAACGACGGCGAGCTCTGCAACAGCGACGAACCCAACGGTGATTTCAATTAGTTTAATAATTTGATATTAAAATTAGAAGTATCTGTCTTAATTAATTCCCTCTTCCCCTTGCTTCATTTCCAAGTTCAATTCAGAAAATAATTGACGGAGAAGGAGAAGTCATTTTATTCATCCACCCAAATCTATGATTGAAATATGGACTGTAGAGATTTTTGAGATTATATTTGCTGAATCACTCTGCAGAAATGAAGGTTTCTTATCCTGTGATTTTAATTGTTCCATAAATCTCTCTCTAGTCCCCACTGTATTTCTGACCAATTTTGATAGTTCTAATCCGATCCTGCAAATATGTGTCATGGCAGATTTTGAAATTCATGCTTTTATGGATACTCATAATACTTCTTGCATCCAATTCCATCGTCTCACTCTATGTTCCTCGTAATCGTTTTCAGGCCTTTGATTTCGTTGGAAACCAAGTGATTAGTTTGATACGACTTGCATATGAGCAAACTTGTAACACTAGGAGGCTTGGTTTTTGGAGGGATTGTATTGCAGTTTTTGGTTAGTAGAGTCTTTCATTTGACAAATATTTTTCTCAATATTTCCACCATTTTGATATTGTAAAGCTTTCACAGGGGCTTTAATTATGTAGGATCTTTTTAGTTTCTGAATTTTGTGCTTTGTACAATAACTAGTGGCCATTATTCTATGTTAAAATTTGTTTCTAATTCGAATCTCGATTGATCTTTATTTCTAGTGTTTTCATACTTGTCCATTTTCAACATTTGTGCAGGCGCACTTGTAGTTGGTCAGACGTTCACTAATGAATATGGGATCTAATTCTTTGAGACGGTGAGTTGCTGTGCTCTTTTTCCCATCTTTCTTCTTCATCTTTCACTTGTATATATTCATTTGTTTCTTATCGGTTACTAAATCTGAGCTAGTATAGTTTGTTTTAGCTGGTTTCTTATTGTTGACTGAGCTTGAGTTGCTTGTTTTAACGAGATAGAAAAGTACTTAAAAACACAAAAAGGTAAATGAAGCCTCAAAATAATAATAAAGCAAAATTACTAAAAAAAAAACGTCCTAATGCAACTCAAGCTATCTAAAATAAAAGAATATGAAATCAATTGGTAAATCAAACTATCACTTAATTCAAACCCTAGCCCACATTGTTGTACTAAAAAGACTTACGTAAAAAAAATATGCTTCTTTTATTTGATTTATGTGCTATGTTTCTTATAAAAATAAACTTACCGGCAAATCCAAAGCATGCACAAGAATTTTGAACAAGTGAAAAATTAATTACAAAAGACAAAAAAACCAAAGAAGAAAATCGTATCTAAAAATGGATTTACCTCACCTGTCTAATAATCGTTAAGACAAATGCCACTATATGACTTATAGTACGAAAACGAGAAAAATTAGAGTAGGGAACAAATGAAGTTGGAATAGTTAATGAGAAAAATTATGGAAGAAGATCCTATTTTATAATGGTAGAGAACTCATATGTTATGAAACTTTTGAAATTCTCGCTTAGAATTCGATAATTAATGCAAAAAAGTTTAACTTATTATAAAAGGAATGGACAAAATTTTTCGTATCCAAGTATTTTAGATTTTATACCTTTTCAAATTTTTATTTACTCAAACCTAAAATTCAAATTACCATTTATATTTTGTTTATTACAAATTTCAAGGTATAGTAAAGCTAATTTCTAATTTGGTTGTATGTGTATTATATCTGTTCATAAATGTACCGTACTAAAACTTAATTTACCCCGTGGAACATAAATTATAAAATAATAAGCTTCATAAAATAATAACATTATTATTATAAATGTTAACATATAATGCTTCTAATTGGTATATATCTCCGATTAAGAGATTGTAAATTTGATCTCTCACCCCTATGTTGTACTAAAAAAATGGAGTATCAGAGGTTCAAACCTTCGAACTAAGGGAATGGGTAGGTGACAATTGCACTCATGTTGACATGATCTCTAAAAGTGTTTTTTTTTAATATTATATAGATTATATAAAATTCACTCATAAATTAGTTAAATATTATCACAGTTAATTTGAAATTTGAATCAGGCCATAACTAAATTTGAATATAAAATATTAGTTGCATATAATTTTTAGAGAATCTGGCATTTAATTCAGCGATCAATCAAGCGACTAGCTCATCTAAATTAGAGAATTAGGCATTTTAGAGAATCGGGCATTTAATTTTTAGAGAATCCGACATTTTAGAGAATCTTGCAAGGGCATTTTCTTGTTGTCTTCCACACCTATTTGATCTCTCTCCTCCATCGTCTTTCATTATTGTTGTGTTTGTTTGTCCATTTTCGATGTTTGCATGGATGCTCAAGCAACAGCAGCACCAAGTGACTCGGAATAGGACGCGAGGTGGTGGTGGAAATTGAAACGACGGGAGGCTGGAAATGAAGAACAAAGCTCAAGACTCGATTCACAATCTCAGCTAGGTCGTCGGAAATGTAAGTTTTTAGGTTCCCTTTCCTTGGGTGCTCTTTTTTCACGCTATTTCGTGCCAGAGTCTTGATTCCATTCTTTAATAGATTAACTGGCAAAGAAAATGAACTTGCGAGGGCTAATCCAGTGTCACTCAAAAGATTGGTATGACTTTGTCAGTAATTATTTTCACAATGGTTCCCTATATTTTCAAAATGATGAAATCAGGTTTTTCCAAAAAAAAAAAAAAATAAAATTTACCGAGGAGGAGGCTCAACCTCTGCCACAAGCTGCCAAACCAAGTTATTTCACGTTCCTCCTCAAACTGGTTGTTCAAATTGGAACAATTCTCATATCTAAGCATTTGAACACCGATCGATATATGTTCAGTAGTCTGGTTAGTTAGCTTGTGTATGACCCTTTTCTTTGTCACAAAGTACTTCCAACCCAAAAACAACTATGGAGTCTCTAACTCCCTGGTCAATCTCGCAACTACGGCTAGTCTTGATCTTCTCCATTCGTGTGGGTTATATATTTGTCTGATGTTTTTAGGTCTACTTATCTTTTCTAACAATTTTATGTAAGTGTGTATTTGGCTGGTTCAGGTCTAATGATCATTTTTTTACCAGTTTTATTCAAAGTTCATGTACACACTCCTTTGAAGTGTTTCTTGAGGAGGACAAAACTATGTAATATTTTTTAATCCGAGATATTTGTGACTTTAATTTTGCTTTATGTTGAAACATTTACGTTTAAGACATTAGTCTATCAGATTACGTGACAATTTTAGTTGCCAAATAAGCACAGACCGGACGATCAGTTGCTGCTTAAAATTAATTAATCAATAATCAAAATCCAATTAATTCAAACTTCTTCCCAAAAGTTTCATTCCATTCCATTTCATGAAGCAATTTTATAGTTTGATTCATGATTTTGTTTCCTCGATCTTTTTTTTTCCCTTGATTTCATAAACAAACTTAATTGCAGTTTTTCTTGATCCTTTTATTAGTTTTCTTTCCTTTTTAATTTTGTTGTTGTGAGTTTTGCTTGGCGGTGGGAAGTTTGTGAAAATTGTGTTAGTAATAAAATCATGCTTCATGAAATGGAATGGAATGAAATTTTTGGGAAGAAATTTGAATTAATTGGATTTTGATTGATTGATTAATTTTAAGCCGCAACTAATCTCGGGTCTGCATTTATCTGGCAACTAAAATTTGTATGTAATCTGGTAGACTAATATCTTAAACGTAAATATTTCAACAGAAAGCGAAATTAAAGTCACAAATATCTCGGACTAAAAAATATTGCATAGTTTTGTCCTCCTAAAAAAAACACTTAAAAAATGTGTACATGAACATGAATCAAACTGGTAAAAAAAAGATCATTAGACAACCAACCAAATACACACTCACATAAAAGTGTTAGAAAAGATGAGTAGACCCAAAAACATCCAGCAAATATATAACCCACGGAATGAGGAAAACCAAGACTAGTCGTAGTTGTGAGACTGACTCGTAGTTGTTTTTGAGTTGGAAGTATTTGGTGGCAAAGAAATGAGTCATACACAAGCTAACTAACCACGCTACAGAACATAGATCAATGTATGAGAAAGTAGATGAGAATGGTTCCGATTTGAACTACAAGTTTGAGGAGGCATGTGAAATAACTTGGTTTGCCAGCTTGCGGCTAAGTCGGTGCCTCTTCCTCGGTGTGTTCCAGAAAAATGAGAAAAACCAGATTTCACCATTTCGAAAGTATAGGAACCATTGTGAAAATAATTAGGCAAAGCTATACCAACATTTTGAGTGGCACCTCCCCAAGTTCATTCTCTTTACCACTTAGTTTATTAAAGAAGGGAACCAAGACTCTGGTAGGAAATGGGGTGAAAAAAGAGTCCCAGGAAAATGGAACTCAAAAACTTACCTTTCCAGCGACGCAGCTAAGATTCTGAATCGAGTCTCGAACTTTCTTCTTCATTTCTAACCTCTCGTCGTTTCAATTTCCGTCTCCGCCTCGCGTCCGATTCCAAGTCACTTGGTGCTACTGTTGCTTGTGCATCAATGCGAAGATTTAAAATGGAGAAACAAACACAAGAATAAAGAAAGACGATGGAGGAGAGAGACCAAATAGGTGTAGAAGACAACAAGAAAATTCTAAAATAACTTGAATTGTGTTTAGGAAAGGGCTGACGTCAATCATTTTTTTGTTTTTTAGATGTGAATTATTATTATTATTATTTTTTGTTCTTAAAACTACAACCAATATTTTAGGTTGAAATTTAGTTAGGACCTAATTCAAATTTCAAATTAATCATGAGGACTTAAAATGTTAGGCGGCGCTATGCGGAGGACCCGCGGTAGGCTACTCTGGGAACAAAGGGAAAGCCTTGACCCGACAAACCAGAAACAGTCCGATGACTTGGGAAGTCCTAGTTGTAAGGGCTCTTGAGCCTGGGCCTCCCATTACCTTCGCAGACGAATAAGCCAGTTCAGACATTGATCACATCCCACACACTGAGTCTTGGTGGATGAGGGAAGTTCGGCCAACATCCTCACTCTAGGGGTGTTGCAAACCCTCGGATGAGATTCAACCAAGCTCAAGAGATGCCCCGCCGCTGGTCGGCTTCTTCAGCGTGAAAGTTTAACCAGAAGGTAGCATCAAACTACCACTAACCCTGGGAGAAGGAAATGGAGCATTAACCATAGAAGAGTTCGTGGTTGTAGACGGTCCTTTAGCGTACGGTTATTTTATGTGTGGAAAAAAAAGAACAAAAAATTAATACATACAATAATAATCTTATTATTTTGTGAAGCTTATTATTTTATAATTTATATTCTATTTGGTAAATTAAGTTTTAGTACTTAACACAATTTTTATTTCAATATAATACACATACAATAATTTTGATCTGAATAAATACACTGATTTTTTTTAAGTGAAAATATAATTTTTTTTAGTTTGACAAAATAGAAATTAACTTTAGTATACATTGAAATTTGTAATAAACAAAATATAAATGAGAATTTTAATCCGTTCAAAAGGGGGCGTTGATTACCCTTCTTGTTGTTCGCACTATTCACACCTTTTGTACCCCCGCTCTTCGACTCCAAATGGCTAATCGTTTGATTGTGAACCATATTTCGTCGCAAGCGACGAAGCAGGACCTTTTGAAAATTTGCTCAGAGTCTTGAATTACGTCCTAATGCGTCGCAGGACGAAAGGATCGACGATCCCCCTCCGGGATGGGTAAGTTTTTACCCTCGGATGTTCTGGAATGGAGTCAGACTTCCACTCCCTCTTTTTGCTCAGTCCATCCTGACTTTTGGTAGAGTGGTGCCGGCGCAACCAAACCCCAATGTGTGGGGAATCCTTATGGCGCTAGCCATCCTTTGGTTAGAACTAGGCGGAGTTCACCACTTGTCTCCTTATCCTTGAACATTCGTGCAAGCTTGCGAGATTATCGGCTTCCCTATTGAAGTGTGAGCTTGTCGTTGTCCTCTTCTTTGTATCAGACAGATCTTATCCTTTAAATATTAAAAAAAAAACCATTTAAATAAGATTATGCACAAAAATTTAAAAATAGTCACCTTCTAAATACTTAAAAACAACTTTATTGTGCCATTTTATTTTTTTACAATTTATTTCGTTTTAGTATCGGATTGTGGGCTGTTTTTTGGGCACAATAAATTTTAATAAACGGTAGTTTTTAAAGGTTAACATTTTGGAGTAAGTAATTATATGTGGTTTGTATACCCCGACTTTTCACTTTGTATTGTGCAGTCCTATGCCACTCATTATAATTACTATGTCATATGATTTGACCTATTTTAGTTATAATTACAATATAATTTAATCTCTACATCCATCTCTTCCATTTATTCTCTCCCATTTTCTACAACAATATAATCCATTCACTTTTATATTTTTACCTCTTAATTATATTACAAATTTAGTCTAAGCGGTATACCTTAGATTTTACATTTCAGTCGACATTTTCATGTCTATGGATTTGGCATAGACATAATGGTTAATTATCATTTTTATTGTTTCGTGAGAAAATGGAAATGATGTAAGAAAATATAATTAACATGGATGCAATATTAATAATAATAATTTTTGACTTATTTAAATGGGAAAGAAGTATTAATTAGTTAATTTAAATACATTTTATGAATTATTTAATTTTTATTATTTTTATAGGAATATCCATTGCCTATCGATATTATTTAACACATCCATATCGACATTTAAAATCTGGTGCAGACATTTTACTATCATTTTGGTCTCAAACGAGTTGTTTTAATTTAGTTATCATGATTTAGACTTACCATAATCAAGGAATCATTTGATGGTGTTTACTAAAATCGAACGTAAATATAAAGTGAGGCCACCCAAATTTGGGAATCACGACCCAATAGAAATCTCGTGTTACCGAATATATAAGGAAGGCTTTTCCATTTTAATCTTTGACTTTGGATTTCATTAATTTAAACACTATCATTTAATAAGTACTACAATTAATAACTTTAATTTTTTGTTTAAAGATTAGCGACTGGCATGGGTGTTTTTATAGTTGGAAGAGATAAATCTTTCGTCTGTACTTAGTCCTTCTCATGCATGTTGCAAAAATCAAGGTCCCTTTTGCTGCTTAAGCATGCTTTTGGTATATATATATGTATGTGAATGTATATGTGTATGTGTATAAATATAATTTTTTTTTGTTTTTCTTTCTTTTTTGATATCCGTGAGTGTCCGAACCAGTTTACGCACGCATCTCGACTAATCTCACGGGCCAACTGCCTAACCCTACAACATCTGGTGGCGGAAAATACATAGGAATTACTAATTCCTATGTCCGAACCCCTTTTAATTTAATTGAAGTTTATTTTATACGTACATGTAATACATAAATATACTTTCTCGCTTATTAGTCAATAGTACATTAATGTATTTAAATTATAAAATTACAAATAAAACTAAAGAAATTTGATAAAAAAAATATATGAAAAAATAATGACGGGATAAAAATGTCAATATAGGATGTCCACGACGTGAGAATCATGGAAACCTATGTTTCAAAAGGGCATCTAAATCGACTTAGATGTCTTTCGTATGGACATCGTGGGATACCCGAACATCTCGAGATATCCGACTATCTTACATTACTGGGCAACTAACATGGGAATCTAGATGCTCGTCTCACGGGAATCCTGGATTCGCATGAAACAAATAGCTTCTTCATAGCCCATAATTACACTTTTCTTTCTCCTATCAAATCCCAATATTATTACAGTTTTCTCTCCTCCTTTTATTCCTTTAATCCTCTTCCTCTTCTCTGTTCCATTGTGTTTGGGGGTAAAAATACCTAGGACACATGGAGGACGCTTACTGGTGTTCAAGGATTAAAGAATCTCAGGTCCACCTCGAACCCACCGAAGAGGTCGGGGTCACCCATTGGAAAAAGGCTAAGTAATGCATGCCGAAGTTCGACCTGACTCGGGTTCGATCTGCTTGGAACCCGACAGGTCCGACATGAGAAAAAACATGTAACCGCCGGTCGTAAGTACTGTCGGATCAATCACCTATAAATAGAGGGCCACATTTCACGCTCAGGGATGGAATCTCACCTCGAACTAAATACGGAGTCCGACCTATACTGACTTGAGCGTCGGAGTGTTTACTCTCTTGTGCAGGCCCACTCTTGTGTTCAGGTCGAACCGGAGACCGGGTTCGAGCTAGGTTCGTAAAGTATCATTGTGCAGATCTTTGCATAAACATTTGGTGTCGTCTGTGGGAAAGGACGATCTAAGTCATCCCGATCCAAGAACGTGAACAAAAATGGTTCAGCCAGCAAACTCAACTAACACAGCCGATCGAAAAGCTCTAGCGGCCAATGATAGCCGCCAGAGGGAGGTCGGGGCAGAGGTGGTAGAGGGACAGGTTCATGAAGGCCTGGGGACAGAACCTCTCCGCAGGTCGGCACGCATCACCACGCCCGTTCTACCTCCAGCACATCCAAAGCCATCCAAGGCCAATTGCGGCCGAGGTGGGGCTTCAAAGAGAACCACTCGAGGACCAGCCCCAGCTCCAAAAAGGGAGAATTTTGATGCACTTCAGAAAGAAATGGAGGCAATGTGCACTCAGATGCGCACCATGGAAGAAATGTACAACGAGATGGTGCAAGCTGCGGGTGCTGCGTCTCGGTCTGAAAACCAGGTGGCGCGCGATAGCATGCGTGAGCAAAGGGATCATCACCTCGGTCCAGTCGAGGAGGAGTACCCTGAAGGATGTGAGGGCGAAGAGTACACTCACCAAAGGGGCGATCTTCGCGAGCATCTGAACAAAAAGAGCAGCTCGTCGCTCAGAAAGGGACGATCTCCGTCCTGCTCGCACAAAAGCTCCAATCAGCAGGCCGAGTCCTCCTACAACCCAATAACTCCCGAGGGAGTGCTCACAAGGGAGGAGTTCGACCAGCTAAAGAGCAAGTTCGATGCTCAGGTTGAAGCCTTGAAGGCTAGGTGCGAGAAAAAAGAAAATTCGTTCGATGATGGCAACCTGGGAGAATCGCCATTCACCTCGGATATCCTGGAGGCTCCAATCCCTCCGAAGTTCAAAACTCCCACCATAAAGCCTTATGATGGGTCTAAGGACCCAAAAGACTATGTTGAGGTCTTCGAAGGCCTCATGGATTTTCAGGCGGCAACAGACGCAATCAAGTGCCGCACCTTCCAGATCGCACTCACCGGCAGCGCGCTCTTATGGTATCGAAGACTGCCGGCTAGGTCGATCTCAACCTACTCACAGCTGAGGAAAGAGTTTATCAGTCAATTCTCTTCTCGGCATTATGACAGAAAGACAGCGACTCACCTCGCCACCATCCGGCAGAAGGAACGAGAGACGCTGAGGGAGTATGTCACAAGGTTCCAAGAGGAGCAGTTGAAGGTTGCGCACTGCTCCGATGACTCAGCCATGTGTTACTTCCTTACCGGCCTGGCCGATGAGACCCTCACCGTGAAGCTCAGAGATGAGGCACCGGCAACCTTCACCGAAGTCTTACAAAAGGCGAAGAAAGTCATTGATGGCCAGGAGCTCCTCCGAACCAAGACTGGTCGACTTGAGAAGCAGATCGACCAGAAGAAAACAAACCAAGAGAAGAGGAAGGTTGATTCCAAATCAAAGGACAAGGGATCGTCCTCTTCCGGCGGTCGAACTGAGTATCGTAGGTTGGAGATCGGCCCTAGTCGAAGCCGACCTTACGAACGTTATACTCCAACCACCATCTCCATCTCTGAGATACTTACAAGCATCGAGGAAAGTGGGATGGAAAATATCCTCAAGCGACCTGAGAAGCTCCGAGGAGAACCGGAAAAGAGAAATAAGGATAAATATTGTCGTTTTCATCGCGATCACGGCCATAATACATCAAATTACTGGGAATTGAAGCGCCAAATTGAATACCTCATTCAAGATGGCTACTTCAAAAAATTTGTTGGAAAACCGAGGTCCAACTTAGTAGAGAAGAAAGAAGAGAGAAAGCGTTCAAGGACGCCACCTCGTCGAGATGATCGACCTGCGGTCATCAACACTATTTTCGGGGGCCCTAGTGGGGGTCAGTCTGGAAACAAAAGGAAAGAGCTAGCTTGTGAGGCCAGGCGCGAGATATGCATCATTAGGGAGCAGAAACCGACTTGCTCCATTACTTTCGGCGATGCCGATCTGGAGGGGGTACACTTGCCCCACAATGATGCACTCGTGATTGCCCCCCTCATCGATCATGTTCTGGTCAGAAGAGTGCTAGTAGATGGAGGCGCGTCTGCCAGCATCTTGTCCCTTCCAACATATCTGGCCTTGGGATGGACCAGATCTCAGCTGAGGAAGAGTCCAACTCCCTTGGTTGGATTCTCTGGAGAATCGGTCTCTCTAGAAGGGTGTATCGACTTGCCGGTTACGATTGGGCAAGATGATACGCAAGTAACCCAGATGGTCGAGTTCGTTGTGATCGACGGAAGGTCGGCCTACAATGCCATCTTTGGGCGACCTATCATTAATTCGTTCAGGGCCATTCCGTTAACACTTCATCAAGTCCTGAAATACTCAACTCCTAATGGAGTAGGCATGGTCCGAGGAGAGCAAAAAACTTCAAGGGAGTGCTACGCCTCCGCTCTTAAAGGGTCATCAGTATGCGCCCTGGAGGAACAAGCTAGCTGGGACGAGTTGCCAAAGCCCGAGACCGACCTACCGAAACCAGGTTAAAGGGAACTTTTAGCACCGACAGAAGAGCTCGAGCTTGTTCCCTTCCTTAGCCGTGAAAGACAAGTAAGCATAGGAACCAAGCTGGGCGCCACTGATAGGGAGGAGTTGATCAACTTCCTAAGGTCCAACTCGGACGTTTTCGCGTGGTCCCATGAAGACATGCCAGGGATCGATCCGAAGATTATGGTGCATCGCCTCAACATAGACCCATCATTCCGACCTGTAAAACAGAAAAGAAGACCTGTAAATAAGGAGAGGAGTGATGTAATTGTTGAGGAAGTAAACAAACTATTAAAAGCTGAATATATAAGAGAAATTATGTATCTCGAGTGGCTCTCTAATGTTGTATTAGTTAAAAAATCCAACAGGAAGTGAAGAATGTGTGTAGACTTTACAAATTTAAACAAGGCATGCCCAAAAGATTGCTTCCCACTACCGAGGATCGACCAACTCGTGGACGCAACGACTGGGCACGAGCTGCTCACCTTCATGAATGCTTACTCCGGATACAACCAAATCAAAATGCATGTCCCAGATCAAGATCATATCGAGTTTATAACAGACCAAGGTCTATACTGCTACAAAGTAATGTCTTTTAGCCTGAAGAATGCGGGTGCAACCTACCAAAGGATGGTGAACAAAATGTTCGCCAAGCAGATCGGTAGGCAGTCAAGAGCAAGCAGTCAAAGTCGCATCTTTCTGATCTGACCGAAGCGTTTGGAGTTCTGCGGAAGTATCAAATGAAGCTCAACCCAGCCAAGTGTGCCTTTGGAGTCTCCTCGGGGAAGTTCCTTGGTTTTATGGTAAACAACAGAGGGATCGAAGCCAACCCAGAGAAAATAAAGGCCGTGCTCGAGATGGAGGCTCTCAAATCTTTGAAACAGCTTCAGTGCCTCAATGGGAGGGTTGCAGCTCTGAACAGATTTGTTTCGAGGTCAACAGATAAGTGCCTTCCTTTCTTCAAAATCCTAAGAAAGAAGGGACCGTTCGAATGGACGGTAGAGTGCGAGCAAGCTTTAGAACAGTTAAAGAATTACCTCTGCTCGTCAAGCCATTGTCGGGAGACAAGCTCCATTTATACCTAGCGTGTCTGACAGCGCCGTCAGCTCGGCCCTAATCAAGCAAGAGGTAGTACGCCAAAGTCCCATTTATTACACCAGTAAGGCCATGACCGAGGCCGAGACCAGATATCCCCAAATGGAGAACTGGTCCTCGCCTTAGTCACCTCGGCCCGAAGGCTCAGGCCCTACTTCCAAGCGCACACCGTCGTGGTACTTACCAACTTGCCCCTGGAGAACATCTTCCATAAGCCAGAGACATTGGGACGCCTGATGAAGTGGGCAGTGGAGTTGAGTGAATACGACATCCAGTTCGAACCCCGAACTTCACTGAAAGGGCAAGCAGTGGCCGATTTCATTGCGGAGCTCACCCCGCCGCCTTAATCGGCCGAGGCCGATCTCCCGTGGATAGTTTACGTTGATGGATCTTCCAATGAGAAAGGGTGCGGAGCAGGAATCCTCTTACTCGCACCAAGTGGCGAGCGGTTCGAGTATGCCGTGCGGTTCAACTTACGGACCTCAAACAATGAAGCCGAGTACGAGGCATTCTTGGCAGGCCTGCACGTTGCCAAAGGGCTAGGGGCCATCCATGTTAAGGTCTTTAGTGACTCCCAGTTGGTCGTAAATCAGATGAAAGAGGAGTATCAAGCGAAAGACCCCCGAATGGGAAAATATTTAAGCAAAGTCAGATCGCACCTCGCCCAGTTCGAGACTTACGAGGTGAGTCAAGTTCCAAGGTCAGAGAATTCCAACGCTGATGCCTTGGCCAAATTAGCATCAGCATATGAGACCGACCTGGCCAGGTCGGTCCCAGTCAAGATCTTGGACAATCCTTCAATCCTGGACTCAAACGTGATGGAGATTGACACTCCATCACCCTCATGGATGGATCCAATCGTGGAGTTCATCAAAGGAAGTCCACCGCAAGGTCTGAAGGAGCAAAGGAACATGGCACGGAAGGCGGCTCGGTTCATACTCCGAGATGGACCGTTGTACCGACGTAGCTTCTCCCTGCCCCTGCTTAAGTGTGTAACTCCTGAAGAGGACGTTTACATCCTTAGGAAAGTCCATGAAGGAGTGTGTGGAAACCACTCTGGTGCCAGGTCGTTGTCGGCAAAGGTGGTTCGACAAGGGTACTATTGGCCCACTGTTGGACGCAAAGCAGTTTGTAAAAACTTGCGACAATTGCCAGTGCTTCGCAAATATTATCCATCAACCTCCCGAACTGCTCACCCCCATCTCAGCCTCATGGCCATTCGCGCGATAGGGAGTATATATAATAGGTTCTTTTCCCATGGGCAAAGGGCAAACCAAGTTCGCCGTTGTCGCTGTGGACTACTTCACCAAGTGGGCCGAGGCCGAGGCGCTATCCACATCACGGAGTCCAGAGTCACATCTTTCATATGGGGAAATATTGTATGCCGCTTCGGTATACCAAACGCCATTGTGACAGACAACGGAAAGCAGTTTGACAATGCAAGGTTCAAGGACTTTTGCAGTAACCTGGGAATAAGTCATCTCAGTTCGTCCCTTGCTCATCCGAAGGCCAACGGGCAGGTTGAAGCAATAAACAAAATTATAAAACGAGAACTTAAGCTGAGATTGGACTCCAGAAAGGGAAGATGGGCCGAGGAGCTACCCGAAGTATTATGGTCATATCGGACTACCCCAAGAGAGTAAACTGGCGAAACTCCGTTCTCACTGGCCTTTGGCTCTGAAGCTGTGGTTCCAGTTGAGATCGGCATGCCAACAAATAGAATAGAGTAGTACTAACCACTTAGAAACGAGGCTGAACTGCTCGTCAACCTCGACCTATTAGAAGAAAAAAGGGAAATGGCTCAGCTACGCTTAACAGAATATCAAAACAGAATGGCCAGACATTACAACGCCCGAGTTCGACCTTGAAGCTTTCAAGTTGGACATTTGGTCTTAAGGAAGATTCAGAGTCATGTGGGCACTCTTGATCCAAGTTGGGAAAGACCGTTCGAGGTTAAAGGCATAGTCCGACCTAGAACGTACATACTGACCGATCTGGAAGGAAATGTGCTTGCACATCCATGGAATGCAGAGCACCTAAAGCGCTATTACCCTTGAAATGTCAAAATGGTCCAAAAATGGGCTTGTAAAATTTTCAAGGGGAGGAGCTGAATTGTTAATAAACAGAGTTATTTAATTTCGTGACTCTAAGTTCGATCAGAAATTAAATGGGGGCCACGGACTTCCATGAAACTTACAGTTTATAAGTGTAAAAGTTGATTAAATTCAATCCTCAAAACCCACGGGCTCGAGGTGCGATGTCAAAATCAAAATCAATTGCGAATCAAAATTCAATTCTTTGAACATCTAAGTTAAAGGTGCGATGTGAAAGATTCAAAATTGATTAATACTCTTTTGAACTTCCGAGTTCGAGGAGAAATATAAAAGAAACTTCAAATTCAAACCTTAAGAAAAAGGTGCGATGTAAAAAGGGTTCATCCCACACTCAATCCTTTAAACCTACGAGTTAGAGGTGCGAGATGAAATTATTCATGTAGAAGTTCAAATTTACAAAAGCAAGTTCAAAAGCTTAAAGAAAAAGCAATAAAAGAACAGACAGAGCTCAAAGTACAGAAGTGGAGAAATGAAGATTTCATTGGTTAAAGGACAGAGCCAAGGCTTGTATACCTTGCAGCTCTGCCCAAAGACTTACAAAAAGAAAAAAAAAATTTGGAAAAAATAATATAAAAAAAAAGCCTCAGCTACTTCCGAGGTGGGAGGACAGCTCGCTTTGGGAGCCCAGAAGGTTCATCTCCTGAGATCCGCCCTGCTGTGAGGGGACTTCCTCTTGCGTGGTTCCGACATCAGTGAGCTTCTGACTTGGAGCGTCCTCATCCTCTATGTCGGAGTAGTCAGAGTCCAGCTCCCTGACATACTTGTCCACCAGGGATTGGGGGCCAAGACTACCGTTAGGTCCGGAGGCCCATTTCTCAGCGTACTTCTTCTTCAATTCGCTGAGGTCGATCTGAAGGTGGGACAGGTCGGTAGCAATAACCTTCGCCAAAAATTTGAACCCTACGTCGCTGAAGTCCTTGGCAAACCCATCAAAGTCAGGATGCTGTATGAATGCTTCCTCCAGAAGAACTCCGTTGGCGAGGTGTTCTTTCTCCACCTTGAGGTCGGCAGTGAGGCGCCTTATCACTGCGTCTTTCGCCTTGAAGGCCTGGAGCATTTCGTCCTTCTCCTTTAGGAGTTGGAACTTCTCCTTTTCCAGCCCTTTAGTGATAGCGTGGGCAGCTCGGAGGTGGGTCTTATGCCTCTCATCCTCCCTCTTCAGTAGCTCGGCCTTGGCTTCCACCTCAGCCTTCAAGATATCCACCTCGCTTCGGGCCTTCAGCAGTTAGCCCTTCAGCGTGGTGGCAGCTTCTAAGGCAGCAGAGGAGTTCTCCCTTTCCTTTGCCGCCAAAGCTTCTCTTCCATCCAGTTCGGCCTTGATCATAACCGCCGAATGGATGGAAGCATTGAACGCCTGCAGTGCCCAGAGAACAAACAAAGGTCAGACTTAGCCACAGGTAGGGAAAAATAAAACCACGTGTAGGAGTAGGTCTTTACCTCGACAGCATGGTCAATGGTCCTTTGTAGAACGGACCCAGGAGCGCTTACAAACTTGGACGCTCTCCTGAAACAGCGGTCCAAGCATGCAGCCGAGATGCGGGACACCTGGTCTTTCACCCCAGAGCTTGACGATTCAATTCTGAACCGCATCTTCACATCGGACGTCCCCCCATCTGAGCTTCGGGGTCGTCCACCAAGTCGACATGACTCGCGGGCAGGGGCCCACGAGGTCCAACCTCCGAGGAGGAGGCAGTTTTCTTCTTCTTCTTTTTTCTCCTCAAGGGAGACTCTTCCCTCACCTCTCGCAGAGGTGACACGTCCAGCGCCTCAGACTCATCCCTTGGGCGCTTCTCTCTGGAGTGTTCCCCAGCAGATTCCAACTCGATCACTGGAGTTGGGACTTCGGAAGATGGTCCAGCCTTATCTTGAGCAGCAAGCTGAGCCACAGCAGGCGTCGTTGGCTCCGTGCTTTGAATAGTCTTAAGGGCATAAGCACGGCCCATAGATTTGCGCTTCACGCTGCTGGAGAATCCACACATCGTTGCTGCAAGGCATATAAGACAAAAAGTCAGATATGAAAGTTAAAATAAAAATAGAAGTAAGGCCGAACTCGACTTACCGAGTTCAGAGTTTGGCCTTGAAGCTTCAACCGGACGCAACAAGGGGTTGTAATCTAACAACCCAGACTCGAGGAGCAGCTTGTCAGTCACCAAGGTTCCGATCTTTCGGCCCCTCGGGAAGTGATCCTTGTAGTACTTCAGGGTGTCGAAGGTGGCTTGAGTGTGCTCGGGAATCAGTTTGATTGACATTGCACAAAACAAAGGAAAGTTCGAGTTAGATATAAGAAGCAAAGAGCTAAAAGACTTAGAGCTACATAAAGAAAGCAAGAGCGACTCCATACCTAAGTTCCCAAACCTAGCGGGAACATCAAAGAAGGTACGACCTGACTCATCATTTGCCAACCATTCCCCAGAGGCAAAGAACCACTTCCCAACCCATCCTTTGATGGAGGTCGGCCCCTTGACTATACCACCTGCGCCTTTCCTTGCGCATATATAGTACCGACCAGGCTTCTTAGCTATCCTTTTAGCTTCGAAGCATCCAAGAAGCTGCTCCACGTTCAGCAGCTCGGCCTCGTCCACGTCCCGAGCTCGCAACCGGAAAAGGATGGCCAACGCAAAAATGACACCTATCCATTACGGGCCACTTGAGCAGGAGCCAGTCCAGTTCGGTTGAGGAACTCATGAGCAAAAGGGTGCAGGGGAAGTCTGAGGCCGTACTCAAACATTTTTAAGTAAAGAGTGACCCACCCCTCTGGAGGATTGTCAGCTCTTTCCCCTTCCTCCGGAATCCTAAGGAGGATGTTGTTTGGAATTTTAAATCCCCTACGGAGGGGTCCGAGATAGTGCTCGGGCATTTTAGAAGGGTATTCCAAACCCTGGCCCGAGATGGAAGTGTCACTATCCTCCTCATCGTCCAAAAACCTAAAATTCTCTATCTCTTCCAGCTCGGACTCTAACCTAAGAGCTAAGTCCTCCCCATAATCACTTGGTTTGGGGGGCGAACTGTTTATAGTCCGACCTGCGGTACCTAGGCTATCACTACTGGAAGGGGAAGACAAGAAAACTACCATATTTGAAAAAAGAGTAAAAAAAAGGGAAAGTGACTGACCTACGAAGGGTTCGAGCTGGTTTCAGATCGAACTCTAGAAATTCAGGGAACGTAAGGTTTGACCTGAAGTCCCAGAACTATTTATAGCTAATCGGAAAATCCTCTACGCCGTACACGTGTAATGAATGAGCGGCCAGGATCACCTCGAGATTCGTAACGACAAGGTACTTGAGTGCTCCGACAGCCTGGCAGATCGAAACATCTTCCACAACGGTCATATTTACTTTACGAATTAAAAGTCGCCACGTGTCCAAAATGGAATAAGATCAACTTCTTTTGCGAGGTCGAGATCGAACCTGACAAAGAAGGGGCCAATGTTTGGGGATGAAAATACCTAGGACACGTGGTGGACGCTTACTGGCATCCAAGGATTAAAGAATTCCAGGTCCACCTCGAACCTGCCGAAGAGGTCGGGGTCACCCATTGGAAAAAGGCTAAGTAATACATGCCGAAGTTTGACCTGACTCGGGTTCGATCTGCTTGGAACCCGACAGGTCGGACATGAGAAAAAACATGTAACCGTCGGTCGTGAGCACTGTCGGATCCATCACCTATAAATAGACGGTCACATTTCACGCTCAGGGACGAAATCTCACCTCGAACTAAATACGGAGTCCGACCTATACTGACTTGAGCGTCGGAGTGTTTACTCTCTTATGCAGGTCCACTCTTGTGTTCAGGTCGAACCGGAGACCGGGTTCGAGCTAGGTTCGTAAAGTATCGTTGTGCAGATCTTTGCATAAACACATTGTAAAACCTTATTTACTGTTTCTAGTTTCTTCTACCATCACAGTTTTAAGCACCTATTTTATTATATAAACCATTTTTTAAGTTAACCGACATATTATATAGAAAAACTCATTTCTTTACTTTTAGTTTATTATTTACCTTTCATCTTTTTATTTTTATTTCTCAGAAAAGGTAGGTAAATTATTTAAAATCCATTATAGAAAATTAGAACTCATACCTATTACACTCAAATTTGAAAGTTTATTTTATGGACTAGATTTCTTATTAACCAAATTTTCTTTACTTTTTCTTCTTTACCTTTCATCATTTTATTTTTATTTCTCATAAAAAGTAGGTAAATTATTTTTTAACTGTTTTAAAGATTTTCAACCTTTATTTTTTAGACACTGAAAATCTTGAAAACTACTTCTGTATTAGTACCATGGTTTGTTAATTTGGAATTTGAATCAAGTAGCATAATTAAATTTGAATCTAGAATAATATTGTTTCCTTTCAATTTTCAAATAATCAATCATTTAATTCTCTCGTTCATAAAAAATTAATTACATGAAATTTGTTGACATAAAAATTTTCTCCCTACTATCCCTTGGACACCATAGACCTCCTTTAAAATAAGATCGTAGATAACTCAAATATATTTTATTTTTAATAAATGAAAACAAGCTTGTTTGATAATAGTTAATACGGATTCTTAGTCGCTCTCCCTACCGATGGCGTTTCTCTCAGCCCTGGGCTGCACCGTCAGAATTAATTTATGGGTTGGTGGTTTTTTAGGGTGTTTAGTGTTTTGTTATTCGGAGGTAGGATGGATCAAGATTTTTTTATTGAAAGATTGGAAGAAACTTCAACTGACGGGGTGTCCATTAAGTATGAACGGAATCCAAGTTAATTTAGAAGGTCTTGTGGGGGGATGTTGGGTGCCCGTTAAGTATGAACGGTTACCGGATTTCTGTTAACATTACGAGAGGATAGGACATATGTTTAAAGACTATTCGAGTATGTACACAAATGCTGGGGCTATCCAGAAATTTGAAAACCAGTATGGGCCATGCTTAAGGTTTTAGGGTAAGGATAGACAAAGTTCAAGCACAAAATCATATAAGTCTTCGGACTCGGAAGAAAAAGCTAAATTGGGAAAAAGGATTGGGGCAACACAAGTAGTGCGCTCTAGGACTCCATCTCCTCGAGAACAGGATGCCCGGTCAAGATGGAGCTGGAAGCCAACCTATACTTTTCTAGGGCTTGCCGGAAAGATGGCAGGGGCGCGTTAGCACTTTACTAATAGTTTTCGAAAGTCGACGACTCCTTCCCGGCCTGGAAGTTAGCTTTTGGCGACTAGCTTCTACCGGCCCTTTCTCTTTTCTCTAATAAGAAGGTTCGCTTTGAAGCTCCTATACAAGGGGCCTTGGCCTAGCTTACTAAACGAACCAAAAAGATGCTTGTCTACCCCTATGAGGAAAGCCATAAGCAGATTAACCTATAAATATATGGTTATCGTCCCCAATACACTATGCTTCTTGAGCCTCTTGTGCCCCATCAAACAGAGAGTATTGCCCATATTTGGTCTGAGTTGCATAGTTGAGGAAGACCACAGACCACAACTTTTTGCAGATCATGGTCAATCTATCTAATGGTTTTAGATAATTATAATCCCTTAATAGATTTTGGTTTTATTCCATGTTTAGATCCTTGGTCTTGATTGTTCTGGAATTTTATGGCTTTTATTTTAGAATAATCATGAATTAGGATTTATTTAATTTTTTTCCAACAAGTGCGCCCCCAGTCAAACCGCCTTTGCTGTTGCCTGTATAGTTCCCTGCTGTTACGATCGGTGCTCGTTTGGGCGCGTGTGAACGGCCGGCTCGGGGGTTATCCACGATTGGTAATAGCATAACCAAAAGAGGGGTAGCGGCAACAAGGTTATGCGCTGGGTAGCGCAGCGCATCTGGTCCCGGTAAGGCCTTCCTTTATATATTCCAATATAGTAGCGGGGTGTTAGCGCAGGCAAGAAAACAGAAGAAGCAAGTCATTCATTTTACTGAAAAAAGTCCGAGTTCATCCCAAAGAAGGTCCTGTGGGTATTATTCAAGCGCTCTCCGCACTGTCTCTTTTTGGTAATGCATGAGAGGCTGTTTTCCTTCCACCTCTCTCTATCGCCCTTCCTTCTTTTAGCAGCTCACCATTCCTAGAGCGTCTTATGTAGTCGGGCTTCTTTCATCGGTGGAATCATCCCCCCAGCCTTTCCTGGTCAACAGCTGAAAACGTCGGATCGAATCTTTCCTAGCCTCTTCCTGTTATCCCCTGCTCGTTTTCGGGTTGGGTTCAAGGCCCATGCACCTTTCTACTCTCCTTCTTACCCGTTTGTTGTTCTTTTTTAAACTGTAGCAAATTTTCTCACGAGGTAGAAAGCAGT